>NC_081811.1:2059000-2369500 GCF_030704535.1 Vitis vinifera | reverse complement strand
ATGGCTCTGAAGTTGCATTCAAAAGGTTCAAGAACTGCTCTGCTGCTGGTGATACAAATTTTGCCCATGAGGTTGAGGTTATTGCGAGTGTGAGGCATGTAAATTTAGTCGCTTTGAGAGGGTATTGTACTGCCACGACTCCATTAGAGGGTCACCAGAGGATAATTGTGTGTGATTTGATGAAGAATGGCAGTCTTCATGACCATCTTTTTGGGTCAACTGAAAAACTTAGTTGGCCTCTTCGTCAAAAGATTGCACTTGGAACAGCTCGAGGGTTGGCTTATTTGCATTCTGGTGCTCAACCAGGTATTATCCATAGGGATATCAAAGCCAGTAATATACTTTTGGATGAGAAGTTTGAGCCAAAGGTGGCAGATTTTGGGCTTGCGAAGTTTACACCCGAGGGAATGACTCATTTGAGCACTAGGGTTGCAGGGACAATGGGTTATGTTGCCCCAGAGTATGCATTGTATGGACAGTTGACAGAGAGGAGTGATGTGTACAGCTTTGGTGTTGTGCTTCTTGAGCTTTTAAGTGGGAAGAAGGCTCTCATGGTGATTGGTGAGAACCAGCCCTCTCTTGTGACTGATTGGGCTTGGTCATTGGTGAGGAAGGGGAGGGCTATAGATGTTGTTGATAATAGTATGCCAGAGTTGGGTTCGCCAGAAGTTATGGAGAAGTATGTATTGGTTGCAGTTCTTTGTTCTCATCCACAGCTATATGCTCGGCCAGCAATGGATCAGGTTGTGAAAATATTGGAGACAGATTTGCCAGTTCCCTCGATCCCAGAACGCCCAATTTCCATTGTGGCTGAGATGGATGATATTGAGAGATCTGTGAGCAGCAGTGATATGGGTTGTATTTCTTCTTCAGCTGGTTACCAGTCATTTACATTTGAGGGCCAACAACATTCTGACTAAGAGGAGATTCATAGCTCCGAGTCACTGCTTGCTTCCACTAGTTAGTTTATTTAGATGGTGTGGATTCTGAAATTTGAAACCCCCATCTCCCATTGTAAAGAAAAATATAGATGGATGATCAAAGTTCCTTTCTAATTTAAGAGAAAAAAAGCATTAAGATAAAGATTTTCTGTCCAAAGCCATGCATCTTGTTTATAATTCAGTTTGGAATCCTTGGACCCCAACACTAGTGGGGTTTTTTTGCCTGGGAGGCAACCTGGGAAGAGGATATCGACTTTGTATCAGCTGAAAATGAGGTGTTTGTAGATGTTACATGTGTAAAATAGAAGAAGAATTTGGCTTTTTCTATTTGCCCAAAAAACAAAGTTGGCATGAATCCTTTGTTGGGAAGAGTAGAAAAGAGCTTGGAAAGCTATCCCTTTATGTTTAGTTTGGACTGTCTGGAGGGAAAGAAATCAGATAGCATTTGAAAATGTGAAGCACCTACTTGGAGGAAGTGGATTTTGTTAATGGGTTGGGCACTAAGTAGGGGGGAGTCTCTCTTTTTGTTTTTTCTTTGTATACTTCCTATAGACATTGACACCTTTTCTAAGGTGCTATTTGCTAATATATAAACTTGCAAATGCTGCAGTCTATATACTTAGATGCTTAAGATCATGGAGGAGTATGTACAAGTGAGGAACTGCATGTATGGTCATGCACTGAGATGTTGTGAAATGTTGATTTGCCCTGACTGTATACTCGTACACCTAAGGAAGATTTCCATAAATATGATTGTTGTGATCATTCTGTTGATGCTGCTAGCCATGTTGTTGATTCTCTTTCTGCAATGATCATTTGCTGTTTATATTTCATTATTGTTGTCCCAAGAAGCCTCTATTACCGTTGAAGAAAGAGCCTTTTTCTTTTTCTCTTTTAAATGTCAAATATCATGTCATTGTGTGTTGAGGAAGCAGATGAGATACTGAACTGGAGATACAAGTTCCCCAATATTTATAATTTTTTTTTATTTAATAAAAAAAACAATAATATTATATTAGATTAATTTTTTTACAATAAGAAAATATTACATACATTACTATTTTTATACAACAAAGAAATATTTTATATAATTTTTTTTTATAAAAAGAAATATATACTAATTAAAAATTTTATATATTTGTCAATAATTTCTATATTAAAAATAAATTTCATTGAGGAGACATACGTGAATTAGAAGATTAATTTGCAAGGTAGTCCCTGTCAGAGCAGATGGGCATTTGGGCACACTAATAATGAGCAAGGGCTTCCAAAGTAAATATTGAAGGAGATTTTTATGAAATCAAGTGGGCCAAAACCCAAATGGGAAGGATGAAGGACACATTATTGGACTTCTAAAAATATCTAAACTATGGACAGTGAGGTGATGAGGGACCTGTTCTTTTGCAATTAGGAATTTGTCCTCTTCTTCTTGTACGATACCAAAAATGGCGTCAAAACGGTATGAAAATCACCGGAATCTCATCGGATTTCAGACCTACATTTATCCAAATTCAAATATGGTCACCCTTTCTCTATTCCTTGCTCTTTGGCACTGAAACGACGTCGTATGGTTTTCTCCGTTTCTCCGTCTCTTCGTCTCTAATGTTGAAACGACGTCGTTTCTCTCCCAATTTTATTTTATTTTTGCCTTTCCGTACTCCCTGCCTTCATCGCCTATGCCAAATCTTTTGTTCTCCTTTCCGTGAAAACAAAATTTCCCGAGAAAGTTAATGGTTTTCCCGGGCTCAAACTTTAGGTTTCATTTTCTTTCTCTCATTTTCTCGGCGGCCAAACTGGACGCCTGGTCTGCACTTCTGTTTTTGGTTACATGGACGGAAATAGAGAGAGAGAGAAGGATTATATGAAAAATTCCCTTAAAAAAAAAAAAGCAATAAATTTCATGGATGGAAAATGGTATTATTCATAAATAGTCATCAATTTTTTTCACATTTTTGTAGAAATCTATCGTGGATTCGAGAATGTTGTAGTCTTGTAGATAATAATCACATAACTTTCAGCTTCTAACTCTAAAGATCTCACATAAGATCTGCGAACTTTCGCCAAGTGTAGTGAATTGTAAAGCTACGATTTCTGGAGATAGAGAAAGACGTAAACATGAAATTTGCTGGTGAGTTGCAGAGACAAGTGATTGATTGGACGGTATCTCCTGTTCATCAGGTCAGATTTTTTTTTTAAAATAATTTTCCTGTTCTGATGGTTTTGTTCTGTTTTTTTTTCTAGATCCAATCCGGGTCCATTGTTGATTGTTTGTATTAGACAGTTGATTAGTATGCATAAAGACAAAATAATAAAACTGTAATTTTATTTTATTTTTGCCATGAATACTGCAAACTTTTTTCATAAAATATATGAAAATTAAGCCGAATCTGATCCCAAAAACGGGATCTCTGCAGAATCAAGCATTTCAGCAACGTGCAAGACCCTAGGGCTTGATCTGGCACCATTCTCTATGGTTTTTTGTTTTTTGTGTTAGAATTTAGAGTAGTCTTTCATGAATGCTATGATTGTCATTATAGTCTTATAAAAATGGCTAAATAAAACAAAATCTGAGTCACATGAAAGGGGATGAGGACCACCAGGGTCTCATTTCTACTGGTCGATACGTTTCAAACTTGAGTTGTGTGATAACACAACTCTGCCAACTCTATTATTCGCCCTGATTTCAAAGTATCAGTGACATACCGGCTTTCCTGCTACCTAAAATGTCTTCACCCCCTTGGTTTTGAAGTACAGAGGAAAAGAAAAGTTCATTAGACAATGAACCATCAATGGGGGCTCCACCTGACAGATGTGTTGGTAGAGAATTGAATTCCTTAATTTGTTTGGAAATTCAAATTAGAAAATGATTAGAACAAAGTTAATTGTGGGATACATAAGAAACCAAGGATTTGATCTGTCTCTGCTTTTGAATTAATGATCACAAACTAGGGTTTGATTTTGTTGAATTAATGATCACAACATGGGGTCAAGCAGTTCTGTGTCAAATGGGTACTGCGACGTAGTGTCCTACATACTATTGAACTGATTTGAACTTGGTACTGTCCAATCAACCCTCTTGTGTACCTCCTCAAACTGATTTCCCATGTGGGCATATTCAAACTGATTTGACAGTGAAGATGTTACAAGTATAGATAGAGACCTTCATGAAGGAAATCAAAGAAGAGCTCAAAGCCTCAAACTTCCTCTCAAAGTTGAACCCTTAAGGTAGTTGAATAATGGTAGTTTCAGGCTTGTAATTCTTGAAGGAAATGAAGACTATGCCACCCATAAATCTCCTCCTCCACCTTATAGCAAAGTCACTTTTAGTTATGGACTATTATGAGGACATACTATTCAGGATATGTAGGACAAGAAAATAGGTCCTGCCTTTACGGGTTAGCCAAACAGTTATACATATGTAGAGGCCCCCCAAAGAGAAATGAGAATGCGAAAGATGCCTACCCTCGCAATGGGCCATGAGGGCGACTGCTGACTTCCTTATGAAAATATGTCTTTGAATTGAAGCTTGGAGATAAATCCAATGCCCCAGTGGAGGGAATACCCATGGGACCACTTTCTCTACTATCTCCCGTACCGAACAATACTATTAAAATAGGGTTCTTTGGTGGATTCATCTTTTTACTTGTTTTTTTTCATGTAAAATAAAAAATTTATACATAAAAGATGCAACAACATCTGAATAGAATTATAAGAATATGCAAAGGTTTCACTTTTGATCCAGTTATCTAGCTGGCAATAAAATAGTTGTTTATTGAGGAGTGATACCTTGCAGGAAAGTGCAGATAAATGAATGGAGAAATTGTCCTCAAGGCAGCCACTTGCATAGATAACTTTGAAGCATAGCCAGTCATAACAAGTCAATTGTGGAAGTAAAAAACACCAAGAAGGCTTTTTTTCCACATCATAATTGATTGTTTTGAATAACAGTTTTCGTCCTTTTGCTTTGTTTAGGTGAACAAGTTAAAGTCATGATCCCATTTTTTATTTCCATTATCATGCCACGACAATGCTTTCATCTTTCAAATCAACTTCATTGCTGTCTTATTACTCTAAAATTAAAACGAAAAAAAAAAAAACTTGCATATAAGTTACCTAGTTGGTCATTTTAGTAGAATCTAAAACTGTGAAGACACCGATAGAAAAGAGAATAGGAAAACCAGTTTTTGAAAGTTTGGGAAGTTGTTTTCTTTTAAAACTATCTTCCTTAGTAGTATAAAGTTTCATCCATTCTTTCAGAAGGGGAAACAATCTCTTTTGCTTCCTTTCTGCACGTAATTTCCTGGTTTTAGGTTCTTCTTTCTGAGTGTTCTTAGCATAAAAGATGGGAGATATGAACATCAAGCAAGATGTCGAGAAAGGTGAAGACAGCACACAAGAAGAGATAAGGAAGCCACTCATGCAAGGACAGAAGAATCTACCTGATGCAGGTGGATCTGGTTCCGAAGACCAGACTGACCAAAGCAGCAAAGAGCACCTATGGATGGTTTACCTTAGCACATTTGTTGCAGTCTGTGGTTCTTTCGAATTTGGATCCTGTGTAAGTGCTGCTGCATTTAGTTATACTCTATTACCATATATTTATTTCTTTGAATTTGCAAATCAAGAACCAATTAAGTTTCCAAAAGAAACTTGATTTCATTGGAGTACTACTGCCAAGCAAGTGTATAATTGTTTTCAGGGTTGTGTAACAATTTGTTGGTGATCAGGCAGGTTATTCATCCCCTACTCAAACGGCTATCAGAGAAGATCTTGATCTCTCACTAGGAGAGGTATGTTAAATATTTATCATCTTACTTCAGTAGTTCCAAGTTTAGCATCTTGACTGTATTTTCCAAATATCGAATTTCATAACCAGAAAACGGGACATCTTTGTTCTTCTGCAAACTGTTGATTGGGGTTTATCTGGGAGTATGTTGTCAAGTCATTCATGAAGACAGCAACTCAGATAAGCTTCAAATAGATTTTTAGAATAGTTCAGAGGAAAGCTATCAGAGATGACTCCAAATGAAAGATGAAGCATGTTAAAGCAGATACTAGTTTGTCAGAATCCAGATTGATATATTTTGGCAACGGATAAGATGATTTCCCAAATGACCAAGGATTGATTTGTCTTACATGCTTATGGTGTCTATCATTGATAAATAGTAAGTTAGGAAAAATTGGTTTGTGAAGGTCTAATTGAAGAAATCACATAATTCATGACAAATGTAGTAGAGTTTCTTCCAATGCTTCTAGGATAGTAAATCCTGCATTTCATAAACTAAATTAGCTCCAAACTGTTCTGTTCACTCTTCTCTCTGTGTGCAGTACTCAGTGTTTGGGTCCATATTGACTTTTGGTGCAATGATTGGGGCAATTACAAGTGGACCTATTGCTGACTTCATTGGTAGGAAAGGGGTAAGCAGAGGGAGATTTTCTGATGAATCTACTTGGATCAACCATACTCTCTATAATTTGATGTTTCATTTCTCCTTATTGTTATTAGTCTCATTTTTTGGGTGGAAATTCACCTCTTTAACAGTGTCTACATTCTGGAATTTAAGCAGGCAATGAGAGTATCATCTGCTTTCTGTGCTGCAGGGTGGCTTGCAATTTACTTTGCTGAGGTTTGTATTTATTCTTGAAATTTATCACTTCTTTTAGTTCCACAATGACAAAAATGACAACACCCAGAAATGGAACCTAATATTTCTCAACATCTTGGTGATTATTGAAGGGTGCTCTGGCTCTGGACATTGGAAGATTGGCAACAGGATATGGAATGGGAGTCTTTTCCTATGTGGTGAGTTTTTCTTCTCTTCTTAACAATGTACTCTTGGCTATGAGTGTTCCAATACATTCTGCTGATGAGTTGGCACTAATATTAAATGGATGAGAAGGTACCTGTGTTTATAGCTGAAATTGCACCAAAGAATCTTCGAGGAGCGTTGACAACTTTAAATCAGGTAAGATTCCATAAATGAAACAACAGGATAAACGCCTTACATTATGATATTTCTATCTCTCACCTGTAATGATATTATGGGAAGCTTGAAACACATTTTTGAGAGATGGTATCTGTTTTCTTGAGTATGCCTAAACAAGCACGATTGCATATATCACTTTAATCAGAAAGGATATACATGAGAGTCAGATTCAACTATCCATCTTATCCTGCAGCTCATGATCTGTACTGGAGTGTCTGTTGCCTTCATAATAGGGACGGTACTAACATGGAGGGTTTTAGCACTAACAGGTGAAATATCTGTGCTCAACCTGGTTGTGTATTATTCTATTTATCAGAGACTTCAGACAAGGCATCAACCAAAAAAAATTAAAATCTAAATTAGAGGATAATACATTGGAAGAAGCTATGACAAGAAGTTCACTTGCAATGTATTTGCAGGACTAGTCCCATGTGCTGTTGTGCTTTTCGGTCTCTTTCTCATTCCAGAATCTCCTAGATGGCTGGTAAGAAATAATGATGGATGGTGAAATTTCCTTTGTATTATTGTAGTAATAACAGAGGGAGTGCTCATCATAAATGTAGGCAAAAACAGGACGTGAAAAAGAATTTGAAGCTGCACTGCAGAGACTTCGTGGCAAGGATGCTGATATATCTCTTGAGGCAGCTGAAATCCAGGTTCATGTTTGCAGACTCTAAACCCAGAGTCCAGATTGACAATGAATTAGAGGATTCAAAATATGATGCATGTTCTGAGGAGTTATGTCATTGCTTACAGGATTATATAGAAACTCTGCAACAGCTCCCAAAAGCCAAAATTATGGATTTGTTTCAAAGAAGATACTTGCCTTCAGTCATTGTAACTGTTCTCTTTCCAAACTCAACTTACAATTAGATTCATCTCTTTCTGGTTTCCCATTGATTTCATTAAAAATATTTTTTCACTTCATACGCACTGTGTTTACATCTTTTCCTTTTTTTTGGTGATCAGATAGGAGTTGGCTTGATGTTCTTTCAGCAATTTGGGGGAATCAATGGAATCTGCTTCTACGTGAGCAATATTTTTGAGTCAGCAGGTAGTTAAAAAAACTTGTAGAAGATTATTCTAACCAGAAAGGGATGCAAATGGCCTGGCGAGAAGCCCCTTGGAAGACAATAATGGGAAAGAAGGAAAATCTCAGCCTTATGCACCAATCATGCTCTCCATTTTGCATATGATTAAATAGATCATTTGTTTGGCTAAAGCTTTCACCGTCTTCATAACTTCACTATACCCCTATTTTTTGCATCTTCCAAAGTGCAAATCAAATAACTCACTCAAGATTTTTCTTCACAAAATGTAGCTTAATCTGTAACCAATACCTCTAACATTTGTATCTTTGTAAATTTCAGGATTTTCTTCCAGTGTTGGAACTATAACCTACGCTATTCTTCAGGTTTGAACTGTCATTCCCTTGGAACACTAGATATGTTTTTCCCGAATGAATCGCTGAAGATTTTGTGTTTTTTAGGTCATAGTGACTGCAATGGGTGCAGCCCTGATTGATAGAGCTGGAAGAAAACCTCTTTTATTGGTAGATGCTAATACAAAACACCTTTGGCTCTGAAAATTTACTACTCCATAAATCTTTCTTGATCTATAACAATATTTATTTTCTTCATTTTATAGGTTTCTGCATCAGGATTGGTCCTAAGCTGTGTACTAGCAGGGCTTTCCTTCTATTTCAAGGTAAGTGCCAAACCATCAACTGTAAAGTTTTCCCTTTTTGGAATCCTCAAGTTTTAACTCTGGAGTTGATTTTGTGAACCAGAGTCATGAATTGGCACTAAAGGCAGCTCCTGCACTTGCTGTAACTGGCATCCTGGTAATATCATTGGTTTTATGAGATGAGTTCTTGAAACTAATCTTTTGCTAAGATGACTTGCCAATTTTCTCTGATGATATTTGACTATTATTCTTTGAGCTCAGCTGTACATAGGATCCTTCTCAGTAGGAATGGGAGCAGTTCCTTGGGTTGTCATGTCCGAGGTAATCAGAATTTGCAAAAGTAATCATCCCCATCTACAATTTGATAGTGACGCCAATCTGAAATTTCCCTTTTGTTGCAGATATTCCCTATAAATATTAAAGGAGTGGCTGGAAGCCTGGCTACACTAATGAACTGGTTTGGTGCATGGGCAATTTCCTACACTTTCAACTATCTTATGTCCTGGAGTTCATATGGTAAACAGAAGTAACGATTTCCATTTTTAACCTATACTAATGTGATATCCCACATTGGGAAGTGTCTAATGTCTCACATCAGCTGACAACCAATGTTAGTTGGGCTTTATATGTAGAGCAAGAGCTACATCTACCTTCCATTAGCTTAGGCTTTTGAGAGTGTAAGTGGTATCACATCATTTGGTATTAGAATCAGGGCCTAGCTCACTTTGTGCTCGTTGACATGAGAGTAGGGGTGTCTGACGTAGGAGAGACGAAAGTCTAATATCCCATGTCGGCTGATTACCACCCCATAACTTAAACGTTTGGGAGTGTATGTGGTCCCACTTGAAGAAGAAGTCCGTAGCACTCTATGTACGTAGGCTACAAGTGGTGTTTATTTGTCCAAGTGACCCTATAATCCTGTGAGCCAATCCCCAACCCTAATATGAGACTCTATTTGAGGTGTTAGTTTGATTGAGTGATCCTATAAATCTTGTTTTAAAGCCTCAAAGGTCTACTTTAGCAATAGCAGACAACTGAAAGCCAAATTCAACTCCAAAGTATTGGATGGAATAGAACGTTATAATGACTTAAAAAATCATCAGAGTTGTGGGCTTAACCTTGTTTATTTGGTTTTCAGGTACCTTCATTATTTATGGTGTTATTAATGCACTAGCCATTGTATTTGTGGTCAAGGTGGTGCCTGAAACAAAGGGGAGAACTCTGGAACAAATCCAGGCTACCATTAATGCATGAGGAAAAAAAAGGATGGAGACGACCACTAATTGTTTCTCATAATTGTCATTTGTACTTTGGAAACTTTCATTCAACTTCTTGAAATATGGCAGCTGATTCGTACCCACAGGTATCTGAGTTAGTTCCAAGATCTTGTCATCATTTGTAGAAATTCATCTTTTGTTTGGTTGGTTTTCGGAAAATTCGAGTAAAGAAAATACTGCAGAAAAATGAAAGGCAAAAAATAAAATGAAAAAATAAATTTAAAGTTAATGAATTATTTTTGCGTTTAAAAAAAAAAAAACTCATTTACATTATTTTTTGTTTTTCTTTTTATATAAAATTAATTAATTTTAAAATATAGAAATTATATTTAATTTTCTTTTATATTTTTTTTATGATAAATCAAATATAAAAAATTATTATTTTTTTAATTTTCTTAATAATTTTTGTGAATCAAACTTAACCTTTAAGCCTAGTAACTTTTTCTTCCTTCTTTAACACTTATTGTTATATGGTAAATGAAGGATGAAAAAATATATAGGCTCGTAACCCTTGTTAAATTTGATTTTTCTTCCCATTTTCTAAATCAAACAAGGGAATTAAGATTTTTTACTGGACCAAATCAAGGAAGTTTTCTCCGTTAAAGGGTCTTACACCCTTGAATGATGACTCAAGCCAACATATATTTTTTTTTTTAATAAAAATTGCTTCTCGCAGAAAAAAAAAAAAAATCTCTCTACTTCAAAACATGAATAAATCTTGTTGAAGTGTAGGGTTCATACCCAAGAATTCCATCCAACCATTTTTAAGAATTACTAGAAACTCTCCCGTTCCCAAATAGGATTATTCTGGTTTGGAGGTTAGGGTTTTTTTAGGGTATGTTTGATTCACATGAATTTTGAAAACAAAAAAATCAAGGCAAAGTAAATAGAAAGAAAAAAAAATAGAAGACAAAAATAAGGTCTATGGTTGCTTCTACGTGGTAAAGACTCACAACCGCCTCACCACCAGAAAAACCCACAGATTCTTGAGCAACAACACCCATTTCGTACATACCAAATGGAAGAAACTCAAATAAGCTGCATTTGGAAGAAGAACAAACACACTTCATGTATCCAACATTAGGCCATAATTTACCCACAATACCTTCTCGATTTTTCCCTTCACAAATTGCTCGTATTCTCTTTGACAAATCCAACTGAGGCCCAGCTAGAACCTCTACAAAAGAATCTCTCCTTGCAACATCAGGAATCTCCAACCCAGAAACCCACATTCAAGATCCTCACATATCTGCTTCCACTTGGATTCTAAGTGGGAGATATGAACACCAAGCAGGATCCACAGAGCGGTGAAAACAGTGTACAAGAAGAGATGAGTAAGCCACTCATGCAAGGACATAAGTATCTACCTTATGAAGGTGGTTTTGGTTCTCAAGACCAGACTGACCAATGCAGCAAAGAGCACCCATGGATGGCCATGGGTTTACCTTAGCACATGTGTTGCAGTCTGCAGTTCTTTTGAATTTGGATCCTGTGTAAGAGCACCCATGGATGTTCCACTTTCCTTTGTTGTGTAAATGGTAAGTCATGGATTTGGCATCACATCCTACTAATCCATAATGCCCAAACAAAAAAATAATGTTTAGATTTGACACAATAGAACCCAGAACCTGTCTACCTAAGCCAAAAACAATTTCTTTCATCAAAATTTCCATTCCAAAACCTCCAAACACAAACTTCAATTCTGTGATACAAATCAGGTATCAAAAGAAAAAAAATTGATATAATTTTTATAAATAAAGCTCTAATCAGCAATAATTAAATGACCAAACTAGATGCTGTAAACCTCTCAAACAGATAACCATAGGAGGGATGTTGTACTTTGACTCCCAAGAACCTGCAATACAAACGTAACATTCCATTAATTTCCCAAACTTAAATCAACCATATGCCGGTGTGCAGAAAGACAATTTTTGTATCCAGCAACTTGCAGCTGGGAGGAGACCCATAAGAAACACACATGCTTTGAAATCTTTGTCGGAATTATAATATTCAATTCTTAACAATAAAACTAAGAACAAGAAAAAGAAAATAATATCGGGGGAAGCAGAATCTCACCAAAAAATAAATATTATGAGAAAGTCACCGAAAATGAACATTTAGTCCTCCTCCATTGGAACATCTGGAATATCAAACCTGTCTTCTTCTATTGTTTTATTGATCACAGAAATAGGAGATGGTAATGAGAAGTTAAGGAAATAAAGAATGCATCTGTTTGTTGAAGCCAAGGGGAAGAGAGGAGTAAAATGAAAGATGTAGGTCCATCCAATGCAAGTTTTTGTAACTTAAGGACTAATAGCTTGTATGAAATAAGAAACACATCACACACAAACTTGTAATATCATAACCTGATACAAAATTATGAAACTATAGTGGACTACTAGGCTTTGGCCTGAGTTTATCAGGGAGCAACCATTTAAACTACTGGTCCTCTATATCTAATAGATACTAGACTTTCATATGGAATGGGCATTTGAAGAAAACAACACAGATAGGCTACTCTCTTCTTTTGTTTTTCTCTTTTTGTTTTAATTAAGGGTTTCTACCTTCTCTACAAAAGTTCTCAAAACCTCTTGCTGTGGTTACAATCTGGCAAGCATCGTTTAACACAACTGAAGAATTTGCCACTCCAGTTGAACGCATATGCCTTGAAATTTGTAAGTTGGATTGAAACTTCAAACTTAAAAGATAAATTATAGACTGAAACTTTAAAGTACATTACCACATCACTGTCTTTCCTGGATAGTTGCTTTTCTATATTGGAACATTGAAAACAACATGATCATAAATTAATTTGATCTAAACCATAAACTTAAATATTAGATATTAAGATTGACAAAATTTCATGGAAAATGATTAAACTTGAAACAAAGATCAACAGAGAATATTAATCAAAGGATATAGATTAACATAAGATCATCTTCCTTCTCACCACGATTCCTGCTATTGTTTAACTCTCTGCTAATCTCAGGAGTAACCTACATTTAGATAGGAATGCAATCAAACCATTTTGCAAGAAATTGGGAAAAAGAAGAATGCTAAGAAGAAAAAGAAGCAGCAGCAGCAACATAAGAGGCAATGCTCTTACTAGTTTGTGTCTTTGATTTTCAATTAAAGTTTTAAGGGAATCTTTATCCTCTTTCCTCAGTTGATTTTTGTACCTGTAAGGAATATCATATAGGACAAGTATATATGAGCAAAAAGACTGGTGCACATTATTTTAATGCAATGATTCGTGCTCAGAAAAGCATAAACAGATTGAAATGCCATAAGATATAAAAAGAAAAGTACCTTTTAGTTGCATATTAGCCAACAAAATACGATAAGAACATATTAGGTTAGAACATGCTTGGTCTACAGAAGTACATTGAACAGGAAAAAAAATGAAGCATGAGATGGAGAGATCAAAAGAAAATAGAGAAGAAGAAGGTGATGTGGTAGACGTGGTGGGCTAAAGGTGGTCCACATCGTTGATGATAAACAGGGATTGCTGGTGGATGAACTAGCTGATATAACAGCAAAATTAGTGCTTTTAAATGATTAAATTCCACATTGTTCATATGTGATTCTTACATGAAAAAAACACAAAATTCAAACCTAGAGGACTCATACAATGATGGTGACTTCCTATAGTGCAACACTTCTAACTTTCTTCAATTTCTATTTCCATAGGGGGAAGTCACATTGTTTGTATAAATGACATCACTAAAGTACGTGCACATGTCTTAAAGAAGAAAGCCACATAGAGACGAGATAGATGGACACTAAAATATGCAAACCAGAGTGCATTTCTATTAAAAAAAATCTATAGAAAGGCTTTCTATGAAGAATTTTATTATGATAAATGTTAAGCCTTCATAACCTAGTGTTGGGAAAGAAACAGAACTTCTGGATGAAATACTAACCTCTGAACAAATGTAAGAAGTGACTGGTGCCAAATCACAGGCATTATCCTTGTATCCTCAATAAATTTTATAAAATGAGCTGCAACAGCATCAACTGCACGATATGGCAGAGCATACTTCTTGTCAAGGAGAATCTTTATGAAATAGCTGCAACAGAACATACAAAATTCTCAGTCAAATTTCTGTGTTGTTTGAACTAAAAATTTTTATCATGACTGTTACAGGTGGCCTAACAATTTATTGTCTCATAGCAAATATGTGTGTCTGTGTTCTTGGAACTAAAATATTTTATTGTCCTTGTGACAGATGGGTGCCACACATCTAGACAATTTATCATCTAAAGCAAAATGATATATCCAAAGCCAGTGCATGATGCCAAAGGATTATAGGTGGGTCATCATGTTGAACAGAATACATACGAAGGGAAGAGTGCCAAACATATTCTAAGCAAAGTTCTTTGACAAGAACCAGTGCTGTGGACAATTATTTCCCATCAGAACCCTGTCCCAATGGTGGCATCCCTTGGAAAGATATTGATGATTGTTCACCTTAAATTGAGGAATTGGATACTATTATATCATGTGGTATTAGGGTTTATAATTCATTGTTACACTGTGATTACAATTGGTGATCCATGCCCAAGACAAGTTTGAGAACTCCCAAATCTATAAGCTTCAAGCACCACACAATACTAGGAGTCAACAGAAGCCAATTCATGACCCTAGAAAACAAGGAACAAATTTGGCTTTCAAAAAGGAAATTGTACTGAAAATAAGCATAGGCCCCTTCTTAAAGCCAAATCTTTTAGTTACCAGATAGCCTCACCATAAGCCAATTCATGAACCATTTGACTACCTGGACATCCAAAAAGTCCATTCTAAAAAGCTTTATACAGATACACTTGTGTACATCTCTGAGACAAACCATGACTTCAATATCTGGTAAATAATATGAATACCTTGTTGTGCCACAATACTCCATCTCTGCAAGCTTCAATAATGCAACACTGTAAACCCATTTAAAAAATGTGTTAGACATCTCCAGCATGCATTAGAACTTTAATCTTAGACACAAATTTCAATAGCTAGAAGATAAACAAATCAAGAAGTACACAAAACATCTTTAGCATCCACCAGAATACAAAAGCTAGCTTCAACTGCCATGCACACATAAAAGTTAGCTTGCACCAGAATACAGAAACAAGAATGAAAATCCTTAGCATGGAAGGAAACGTTCTCTAAGACATAATTGTTCACTTTAACAGTGAAAAAGAGTTTACCAGCACATCCAGGTTTAACTTGTAGTCACCAAATAAGAGCACAAACAAAAATAACTGTGTCAAGTGACCGTTCAGCTTGACATATAGATTGTTTGAAGATTGCCTAGTACCAATTTAACTCGCTAACAGGCATGGCATGTTGATTGCCAATTTAAGAAAGGGAATGTTGGAATTATAACAATAAAATATGTCAGCCCAGGTCAGAAACTAGGTTAAAATTTGTAGCCACATACATGAATTTCTCTCATCTTTCGCAACCGAGCTATTATAGCAAATGTAAAAAAAAAATATCGCACTTTTGCCCAATGTATGACAAGCAAGGAAGACTATATATATATATATATATATTATAAAAAAATGTCTCTTTGCCAAAGGAGGAAGACTACTTATAAAGAGTACTCTATCGAGTCTCCCAATCTACTTTATGTTCCTCTTTGCAATTCATAGAAAAATGAGGATCAAATTGAAGAAAATTCAAAGAGACTTTTTGTAGGGGAGATATTAGGGAAAGAAGAAAGATTCATCTAGTGAGCTGGTCAGATGTGCAAAAGGATAGGGGCACAAAGGGTTGAGATTAAGAAGATTAGATGTCTTTAATCAGGCCTTGCTAGGGAAATGGTTGTGGAGGTTTGCTTTTGAGTGGGAAAACTTCTAGAGGAAGATCATCCATGGAAATTTCAGGGAGTTGGAGGCAAATGGAATACTAGGGGGATGAGGGAGTCCTTAAGCTAATGAAAGGTATTAGAAAAGGATGGATAGACTT
The DNA here is from genome assembly GCF_030704535.1 of Vitis vinifera. NCBI lineage: Eukaryota > Viridiplantae > Streptophyta > Magnoliopsida > Vitales > Vitaceae > Vitis > Vitis vinifera. Next base: position 2,353,644 of record NC_081811.1, on the reverse strand, counting down.
TGGTTTTGGGTCAGCTATCCAAATTAGAAATGGTAGACGAACAAACTTTTGAAGGGACAAATGAGTAAAGGGGATTAGGTTAAAAGATGTGTTCCCTAAGCTTTGGAGAATAGCTTCTTCCAAGAGCGCTGTAGTCACATATTTAAGGGAGGGAGGAGAAGGTGGAGGCCATTGGTTGGTTCAATTTAGAAGGTCCTTCCAAGATTGGGAGATGGAGGAGTTGACCCAACTTCTAGATCTTATTTATCCTATGAGAGTGCAAGAAGGAGAGGATACTTTACTTTAGAAAGAGGATAGGACGGGTTAATTCAATGTCAAATTGTTCTACAACTCCTTATGTGTTGTAATATGTTATTCCCAACAAAAGAGATATGTGCATTCCAAGATCCCCTAAGAACGGTATTTTTTTTTTTACATGGGAAGTTGTTTAGGGGAAAATCTTGACTAAAGATATTTTAATGAAGAGAGGATGGACAATGGTTAATAGATACAACCTTTGTAAAGACAATGAAGAAGTCGATTATATTTTGATTCAGTGTGGAAAGACAAGAGTGTTATGAACACTTTTCTTAGCAGTCTTTGCACTAAAATGAGTGACATAGCTTCAGTGAGATATGTTAAACTCTAGTGGAAATTTAAGGGGTTGGATAAAAAGAGAAGAACGGCTTAGCATATGGCTCCTCCTTGCTTGTATTGGTGTATGTGGAAAGAGTATTAACTTAAGTATTTTCAATGAAGAAGAGTTTCTAGATCAAAGGTTGCAGGAGTTCTTCACTAAATCCCCATTGGAGTGGTCCCATGCTTCATTGGAAATGGAGAGCCTCTTCTTAGATACTCTCCCTTGTGGTCAACTTGGCTTTTTTGTAGGTTGTTCTTGTATTTGTCCTTTGGTGGTTGTGTTTTGATGTTTTGTGTTTACTACCCATATGCATAGGGTGCATCCCCTCTCTTTGGTGGTTTTTTAATAAATGTTGTTGTTGTCTATCAAAAAAATTAATAAGAAGAAGAAGGTACATGCTCAATGCTATTAAATGGGATATGGCAAATTTTGTGCACAAAAAGACTCCAATTTCATTCAATGGATCTTCAATCTATCTTCCTTTTTGGGTTAATGCTACCTTTGTCACCCATATACCAAACCACTTCAACTAACAAACTGTAGTTTACACCCATTATCAGAAGAACAAACCAATCAAATATGCACGCACAAACACATACCTTGAATGTAGAGCAGGAATGGAGACCTTTTCAATAATGCTTCCAATAATGACAGCTTCCCTAAGGTTGCATGTTCCTGACTGCAAATCAAGCATAAGCCTTTGTTTTACAAACATTGAATGAAATCTGTATCGAAAAAACTAATTCAAATTACATGGCTGTTTAATAATTTTTTTTCCACCAATTCATAGCTTTAGTGCTTTCTCTGATTTTTTTTTTTTTGATCAGTAAGTGATATATGTATTGAAAAAGAGACGCTAAAGAAGCGACTCAAATTGTTACAGTATAGAAAAAACAACTCACCCCCTTACAAAAGAACCCACCCCTCTATGAAAGCACAAAAAACCCTCTTCCTTAATACATGCACACCCAATCTATAAAATCTAATAAGGTCGAAGGAACATCTTTTATCCACACTTTGGTTTCCGACCATAGCAAATACACAAAGGAAATTTTCAGCTTTTGTATAGATAGCACCCCGTCCTCAAAAGCAATTGAATTTCTAGCCTTCCAAATGACCCAAAACAAGCATAACGGTCCCAAAAGCCACGTCACCTTCCTCTTCTTGCCCATAAGGGAACCTCTCCAACCTATTAGAGTTTCCTTAACCGAACGCGGAAAAACCCAAGAGACTCCAAAAAAAGAGAGGAACAAGGTCCACACCTCCCTTGTTCTATCACAATGAAGGAGGAGGTGGTCAAATAATATATATGGTGGTTTGATGATTTTATCAAAACTTTTGTGCATAATCAATACTGAGTTATATCTGGCTGTATTAGAGTCGTTAATAAGACTGCTGCATCTACTTTTGAAACCATGTTATATATAAATAAAAAATAAGCAACTGAAGACTACAAACAAAAAATTCTAATAATACTAAGTGCATGTTTAGATGCATTTTCTATTTTTTGTTTTTAAAAATCAAAACCCTTATATAAAATGTAGAAATTCGTGTGCAAAAATAGGTAAGTGCCTTATGTATTTGAAAACCCTTTTGGAAATTTAAGTGAAATTTTTCACTCCCTCCAAATTTTAAAATTTAGAAAAGAGTTTTAAGAATACAAGGTAAATTTTTCTTTTTGTATAAGAGTTTCTATTGTTTAAAATAAAAAAATGGAAAGTGTACCCAAATACCACCTAAATTAACCATTTCCCTGCTAGTATGGAATCATTTTTATATTTCTCAACACACTTGGAACATACTAAATAATAAAGGAACATGAAGAACTCTTCCAAAAAAAATTTGCATGATTGAAACGGTAATTCTCATAAATTAGAACAAGAGGCCAAATTGAACACCATAAGCCAGCAGTTTGAAGAATAGCTCTACAAATATGGAAACAAGAATGAAACAACATCAACTAAAAATTTAGTACCAAACAAATTTTCTTGAAGGATGCATACCTCACACAATGGAAACAATATTCCCTTGAAGAAGGCGGCAGGTTTGTACAAAGACTTCTTTAAAGTTTGATACAAAGCAAAATGTAATCTCTTATTCTTCTGGATATCTTCTCTGACTCGTGGGAGCAAGACAAGCCTGTAAAACCGTTCTGCCTTCTTCCCACCCAAATTGGAAGCAAAAATCCTAGTGGCTTGGTACACTGCATTGGGTGACCAATTCTCAGGTTCAGTTAGGTACAGGACCTCCTCCCAATGTTGAACTGAAGGAATATGTTTGAAAGCCTTAGGAAGTTTTCCCGCAGTGTATCTATTAAGAAGTTTGCCAACTCTGCATATTACATTTATGCCAACTTTTAACAAACTTTTCATTTACATAACCCAAACAATTAGAATCATGAGAAAAAGGCAGCTGAAATACCCCTTGTATAAATCAATGATAGAGGTATCCAATTTCGGCAAAGGTCGCACTTCTGTTAACAAACAGATCCAATGAATACTAACACAGGAAATAAAAATAAATAAAAAACTGTTTGTTGTTATTAACAGTAACGATGTAAGCATATTATTTAAAGTGGAAACTCAATACCGATATAAAGTCCCCAACAGACTGAAAATGCTTATAGTAGTTCAGTTTCATGCAAAACATAATGACCATCATAATCATCATGTTATTTCAAGAAGGGTCCAAAACACAAGTTCACACGATCTTTAATTACAAATCAGTATGTAAGAAAATAGCAGCGCATTAGGTGTTTGAATACATTTTTATTTTCAGAAACAAAAACAATGGCATTTTTATTTTAGGATCGTTTTCAATTGATCAAGTCCTTATACTTTTTAAAAGTCAACAACAGTATTTCAACCTTTTCCTAAAATATCACTTCTCAGAAAATGTTTTTGGAACCAGTATTTGGAAATGCCTTATTAGACATGGATTCTGACATTCTATTAGGCCATTGTTCCTGTGTTTGAGAACAAAAATCAGTCCTATTTTCCAAGATGATGATAGTGCTAAAGTTCATACTAGGAGTGAAAATGCTGCTTCCACCCACAATTAACCAAAATTTGCAGAAGTAGAAGCACTTTAAACAATATTATCTAAAATGAAGAAAATGAAACAAGACAGACAATTATGGTAACTTTTAAAAAATACTCATTCCAAATCCACCTGAGGAAAATTGCTCATCTTTTTCTTTAATTTTCTCAGCAATGACATCCGCTAGCGTTCGCTCTGGACCAGCATTCTTTGAAAGGAAAACCTCCAGTAATTTCTCGTCCTCCTCATCAATCTCTTCCTACAATTCATAAAACACAAAAATCAACTAAAAAACTCGGCATACCACTCTGTTTGGTTGCTGAGAAAATGTGTGAAAATAACATATCTCGTTATCTACCTTGTGTTTGGTTTCCAAAAGTCTTGCACTAAGCTCAATTGGGTGGAATTTGGAACTTTTCCTACCATGGGTCAGAAAGTTATAATTTTTCTTTCCCGGTAATTTTAGCACACAGCAGAGGTACCATACCTCCAGTTCCAGGAATGTACAATGTTTGAAAACAAATTCTGAAGGTATCATTACCCACGGAGATACCATAAAATTGCCATCCTCCTAACCATTTTCTCAACAACAAAAGTAAAATTTGACGAATCAAACCCACCTCATAACCGCCAAAATGGCTTTGAGTGTCGTCAAATCCGGCAAAATCGTCGACATCCTCTTCTTCGTCCTTGGCCGGTTCTTCTTCGACCGCGAAGAAGGAACTATTAGGGTTTTGGTCCCGGGCTTCGTCTTCGATCTCCTTTTGCTGAAACAGAGCTTCTTTCAAAATTTTTGAGCTCATACCAGAGGATATCATCTGCAATTACATGTAGAAGAAAATGTAAGAAGAGAGACAACAAAGAACCTACGTCGTTTCCTTGGGAGAGAAGGAGAGAGTGGAGTGTTAAGCACCTTTTCTTCAGCCTGGTGATGCTTGGCCGGCTTGGAACGCTTCTTGGATGAAGCCACACCGTCATCGGCGAGGAAGGGTTGAGGATTGTGGTACTTGCTTCTCTTCTTCCCCATGGCGAAAGAGCTAGAGTTCTACGAGTGCAAGAGTGTAAGAGCAAAAACCCTAGAAGAAACGGGTGGAAGCGTTGGCTGGGCCGGCTTGGCTTTCCGCCTTTTTACAGAAACTCGGTTAGTACCTAATTAGTTTTAATTATATATTTTATATAACTCCTAATATCTTTAAAATATTATTAATTAAATTTAGTAAATAATATTAATATTCACCCATAAAAAAAAATATATATATATATATATATATGAAATAAAAATAAATTTATTTCATTTTTTATTACAAAATATTATTAAATAAATTTATCAAATAAATTTAGCATCAAATAATAAAATATCTAAATATGGAATAAAAATAATTTTCCTACAGAAAATTTTATAAATAATTTTTCCCAAAAATCAAAGTTCCTTCGACTAAAAAATATACCTTTCATGCTGCACCATAAAAACCTTGTGTGTGACAGCACACTGAGGGTTTATTCTCCTTTTCTTTTCCCTTTTTTTTTTTTTTTTCTTGAGTTTTCTAGATGTATTTTATTTTTCAATTAACATTAGAAAATACACATAAAAACATCATTAAATTATTTTCGAAAAATATCATCAACCATTTGAGAATACAAACAAACAACTTTTGAAAACATAGAACAATAGTTCAACATATTCTTTGAAATTATGATTGGCCGGTGAAAAAGTATTAAGAAAATAGATTTTTTTCATAGTTTTATTAAAAAAATATATATATAATTAAAATTATTAAAATTATATATAGGCGAAAAAAATTTAAAATAATTTATTAATTTTAATTTTACTTACTCACTTCCCTTTCTTTTTACTTTTCTATTTTATTTTCTTTCCCTCATTCCATCAAACTTTATAGAAGCAAACATATCTTAGTGTTTTCTATTTTGAAGAACAAAAAACAATTTAAAATTTACTTTCCAAATGGGCCCTTAGTATCTCATGTTTGTTTTATCATTTTTATTTTTTTTATAAGCTATCGAAAACTCCAATGTAAAATGCTAACCAGCTTGCTTGAAAAAAAGTAAATAAATAAATAAAAACCAAAAATTCAAAAAAAACAAAAACAAAACAAATGCTCAAAATGAAACTTAGAAAGGAAGAATCAAAATTTCAAGATAATATTTCGACGAGGGAAGTTTTAAAATATGCTTCCATTGTGAAACACTTCAAGGTAATTTTTGGTTCGTCAAAATTTGGGGAATGAAATCGATAAAATAAAAAAGAAAAATAGAACAAATAAAAAAGTGTAGAAGGTTTTGAAGTCTCGCTTTTAACTTATTTTTCTCTATTTTATATAAAAGATTAAATAATTTGAAAACACGTACATTTTCTTTACTTTCTTTTATATTTTCACAACGTACTTAAACATAAGAAAATCATTTTACTTATCAATTTTTTTTTTCTCTTCTTGGTACTTGAGACCAAACATAGACAAGCATATTCTATGTCTTCCAAGTAAAGGATGAATTAACCATTCCAGATGCATGCAAGATAGTCACTTCAAATTTTACAAGCAATTTTGAATTTCTTTGCAGTTCTTGTATCATGTTACAAACATACATCTAGTATACTAAGACAAGGTTCACCTGATCCCAAAAACAGCATTAGGTGCCAAACCAACCTCAGAAATTTTACCATGCCTGTCTATTTAGGTATATATTCACAGCATACTGTTTGATGCACATAATCCTAATCACAACAAGAAAAACAGGTGTGATGTTTAGGTGCAAGATAAAATCCTATTGTGCTGCTTGAGGAGCACAGCTCATTGCAGCAAGAACAAGAACATATGCACACAAACCATGTTATTAGATAGACATGGAGTCACACTCTCCATTGCTATTTCCAATACATAGAACCATCAATAAATGGTTTAACATCAAGTCACCATCAATGGAGATTTTTCCTCAACTCAATAAAGGTTTTTCCCAGATACTTGCAAAAAATTGACAATTCAGTTAGGCATGAGATAAAATCATATCCTGTTGGCAGATGCACTATGCAACTGATTACAACAATAATGAGAACAAATTAACAGCAGGAAATGCTTATATTTTTTTCCATACCGTGAATCAAGCAAATCCTTAGGTGGTCCTTGGATGTAACTGATTACAACAATAATGAGAACAAATTAACAGCAGGAAATACTTACATTTTTTTCTTTCATACGACGAATCAAGTAAATCCTTAAATGGTCCTTCGATGAAATGCACCATATGGGTTGCAGAGTTGCAGATCTAGAAGAAAAGTACAACATTTTATGTGATGTAAAGCCAAGAACTGAGGTACTGGATATATGAGCATACTGATAATACAGGACTGGAAAAAAGAATCGTAAAAAAGCCTCAGAAACTGATATTTGAGAATGCTCTAAGATACAGTTAAATATGCAGAAGCATTTTCAAATCTTTATTAAAACATGCATTTAGAATCATTCAAACTCAAGTCCCCAAATTAATTACATGAAATAGCACCACCCAACATTATCCAGAAAGGTTCAAACTCCCTAAAAAGTAAAACATTTATACAAAACTTAAGTCCATGATTTAACAACCATAGATTAGTAACAAAAAAAAAAAAAAAAAAAACGGATTTAACAAATCAAAATAAGGGTTCACTTCACTCACCTCCCACAAGGTTTGGGTTAAATACACTTAATCACCATTGGTTTGAAATTTTGTCACATACCTCTCTTAATTTGGGTCAAAAAGGAAGTGAGTGAAATTAACTAATGAGAAGGGCTTAGTATTTGACGAAATTTCAAACTAATGGTGGCTAAGTGTATTTAACCAAAATCTTTGGGGAGGTAAGTAAAATTAACCCATCAAAATAAAGATATGAATTTAACAATAAACTAGATATGTGAAGTTGAGGTGTAAGAGTAAACACCAAAAAGAAGTTCAGACAATCCAAACATCCTGCAGCAACAACTATGTAGAAAATTTGCTAAACTCAATTTGTCTTTACATAATTTAAGCATGCTATATGACATGGAATTTTCATCATCCCTTTGACAGAATGACAGCATTTTTTAATTCTGCAAAATTAGAATTCATGACAACCCAATGTACAATTAAAGAAAACAATAGAATTACAAGATTAAGTGGATCGAAGATTACAAGCTTGTTGAGGCGCGCTGTGTTGCTTCAACTTCCAATCCACGGAGAGGTAATGCCAGGAAAATACTCAATCCACCAACTTATTTGTTTCCCACCCTAAATGAAATAGACATGCTGTTTTCAATTTCTTAGCAAAACAAATTCTCCAGTGGATGAGTGCTGTTTATTTTGCAGTTTACAACATGGAGATGGGCTTAAGGGCAAGTTCAAGCTGAAAAACTTCAGAAAACTCCTTTATCAAAGACTTGTGTGTGATATCAATCAACTGAAAATCATCAATATAATTGATATCTGATGCTCCACATCGATTGGATGACCCAAATTCCCCAAGAATCCCCTTAATGCTTCCAATCTTACGGTTCCTTATGCCACATGGGACTATCAGCTGAAAGGGAGTAAGGTCTGTGGTGACATTCAGTGCTAAGCCATGATATGCTATCCATTGAGACACTCGTATCCCAATGGCTGCTAGTTTCTGATCCCCTGAAGTAAATTCGAAAAGAAAGATCATGAGAAAGGCGACAATTAAAGCTGTGTTGATTTGAACAAACTTTATTTAAAAAGGCATAAAGCCTACAAACTAAGTGACAAAAATGACAGAATGCAAACAATCATTTACATGCCACAGTAGAGGTGAATGGGGCAATATTACCATCTATTTTGCAAAAAAACAACTTTTCAAAATTAAATAAATACCCACAACAGTTTCCTTATTTAGCAGAATAATCTTACTTGTTAACAGGGTAAGAAAGCAGAAAGAAATTACAACTTTGTAGTGAAGGTTGTTGTTGTAGCCATAGAGTTCTAGTTTTATCTTCATAAGATACTTTGACCTCAGAGGTACCATGCACCTGAAAGAACTCCCTTTACAAAATTTGTTTTACATTACCTAGACAAATGGAAAATGATTAATGAAATTGGTACTCTATACATATATTCTATGTATCTAGATATTCCTATTTTCCTACTCATGGCTTTTTAGAAGATGTTATTGTCCTTTTAGACACACATACAAGCAGATAAAGAAATAAACAAATATATGTGCGTACACAAATAAATAAATATATATCCATGTATACATATGTACACGCCTATATAAGTAACAGGGTTAGGAAGCATACCAACCCAAACGCCAGTAAAACCCTCAAGTCGAGAAGCTTTAATAGAAAATGTAGTGGACAGAACACGAATGACTACCTCCTCAAGTGCCCTGAGGTACCAATGCAGATCCATCTTGTGATTTCGGAGATTGATAATAGGGTACATAACTAGCTACAGTGCAACAGACATGCATAAAAAGTGAGGCATAAGTGCAACAAGAAAGGTTTCACCTATAGTCAATTGATTCAGAGCTTAAACAAGAGGTTTGAAGTTCAATTCCAGATTAACCATGAGAAAGAATGGAAAACCAAATTAGAAACACAACAAAATAAATCAATTGTGTAAGTATAGATTTTTTTATAAGCATACATGTAAGTTTTGTATTCCCAATCAACAATATGAAAAGGATGCTTCAGAAATGAGAAACCATTTAACCTTTTTTCTGTTATTTTATATATATAATTAAAAGTTACTAGCACCAACATGTTTGTCACTCTTCACATGAAAATTAAGATTCTTCATTTCAAGATCAGGGCACCTTAGACAATGGAAATTCCAGCTGTCTAACCATAAAATGTTAACCTTTTTTTTTTTTTTCACTAGGCAATTCCTGCACGGTGATAGTCAAGAGATGGTGATTTAAGTTGAAAAGAATGTCAAATGTCAACAACAGAATGTTTCTGTCCTTATCAAATGGCACAAACTTGAGTTAGACATTGCAAACCGAACTCCTATATACAAACAGTTGACACTAAGAATAATAGCTTAAAGCAAACATGCAGACATCAGATATTTATCACGTACAACCTTTGGGAATTGGAAAAATTACCTGGCCAGGCCCATGATATGTAACTTCACCCCCACGTTCTGTTCTATAAACATCATAAGGCGCATCAATTATCTCAAAATTCATGTACTCCTCAGAGCTACCAGTACCCAGTGTAAAAACAGGGGGATGTTGTAGAATAATTAATGCATCAGAACAATTTTGATTCCTTTGAATCAATGCCTTCTTCTCTTTGACAATTGATTTCTGCCAAGACCATGCCTCACCATATGGAACTAGCTCATTATACAAATCAAAGCATTCACATCTACACAAGCAAAACAAAGAAATGAAATTTTACAATTTTTATGTGGTGATACTCTACAGTGCCGAAAGGAGTTATTGACATTGCAAGATGAAACAACTTACAATCTTTTTTCTTTGTAAGTTACTGAGATGCTGAACTGTGAAGCTTGGCTCAATTTTGACAACACCGCATTCAAGTGAGGCGTGTATGGTCTTGTTGAATGGCTTGGAGTTAGAATTGAGCCAAAACTATGAGTTGTCGAGAGAATCATCTTTCATCATTGAGACATGCAATCAACCCTAGTATAATACAATATTTTAATAGGAAACTGGTGTACTATTTGCTAATAAGATAAATTCAGAAGGTAGATGTTTGCATCTTTACTTAAATCAGATAAAAAGATTTTTCAATCCCTAACACTGTTTGATTGCTCAGAAATGAGATGCCAAGAAGATAAGGAAAAAAAAATGAAAGGCAATTTGAAACCCTTTTTTCTCCATTCTTTTGGCGCCAAAAATTCAAGAAAGCAGCCCAAACAAGCTACAATTATTCTTCTTAATTTAGTTTTCCATTCTCTTGGGAACCCCATGACAAAGAAAAATGCTAAACCACATGGAGCAGTTTTTTTAAATTGCTTTTCTGAATAAATTTTAATTACTTTTTTCATATGTTCTCTGTATCCAAACTAAACCTATTTTTATACAAGAAAACATCCCCAGATGGCAAAGACCATTAATCTAACAAAAAATTCAGTCTGAGTTGTAATCCAAACTGGCAAAAGTTCCAGGCTGTTAAAAAAGAAACCCTAAAATTTAAAATTTCCAGCAATAGCATTCCAGAGTTGTAAAGCACTCGGATTTAAATCCGACGCTCCGTTTGATTACCAAGAAAATGAAGGGAAAAAAAATTGCAATATTACCTCTTTCACTTTCTTTACTGCCAATAATAATTAATTAAAAGAAAAACACCTACTAGGCCAAAGTGTCATGTAAGCTTCAGATTTAAGTGCAAATTTCTGTATTCTTGAGCCCTAGATGGTGAAAAGTTCAGGATTCAAAATTTTCTTTCATTTTCTCGTTACTTTCCTAGCATCCAAATGGTTGTATCTAACCTAGAAGTCGATTGATCGAGCTGAGAATAGAGATTGGAACAGTACCTTGATCCCAGAAATCGACCGAAATGCAGCGTTTGAAGAAGGAAGGATTGAATGCTAAAGCTTAAACGAAGATCGGAGTATGTACATCGGAAGTTCAGTCAGCTGATAATGGGCTGAGCCTGGGCCGCCCCAAATTTTCAACTATTGGGCTGCAAGTGGGCTGGTTTCTGATTCATGTCACATAAAAAAGAAAAAGAGAGAAGAAATTGCAGCTTGTAAAAATATATTATTACAAAAATATATTGAGTTTAGTACATATAATTAATTAATTTTATAATACATATATTTTAAATATTTTACTATTACAAAAATAAATTATTAGTTAAACATATTATTTAAAAAAGAAAACGGGCCTTGAAGAAATTACTTGGGTTTTTTTTTAAGACTAATTTTTGTTATAAGAATTTTTTAGAATTATTAAAAAAATATTATCGAACAATTTTGTTTTATTTAAAAAAAAAATTCTTAGACTTTTTACAATTTATTTTTTTAAGAGATGATTTTTGTTTGTAATTAAAAAGAAAAATGGTTATTTTATTTTATTTATTAAGATTCCCTTTCATACGTGGTTAAAAATAATAATTTTGAAAATATTTTCCAAACTACCATATTTTACAAATTATTTTTTTAAATCTACCCTACAATTATAAAAAAAAAAAAGAAAAAAGAAAAAAGAAAAAAAAGAAGGCTCTTAATAGTTTAGAACAAAAATACGAGTAAATAAGTTTTGTAATTGGAAAATAATTTTTTATTCTTAAAAAAAAAAATATTATATTTTTAGTAACATCTTTAATTATTTTTACTTAAGAGTAATTTTAAGAAATAATTATAAAAATATTAAAAATAAAACACTACAGTATAAAAGTTATTACTAAAACATATTTAAAAATCTAAAAAATATTTCAGAGATTCTTAATCATACTTTTATTCTATAAAACATTATAGAATAATTTTAAAAGCTATTTTCGAAAATTGTTTTGAAAACATTTCCCAATCAGAACTTTATATGGTGTGATTTACTTTTCGAGGTCCATGGTTGCTTCATATTTTCACATACTCAGAGAATATTTTGAGAAAGGAGCACACAAACAATACTATAACTATGAATTGACGGTAAAGAAGGAAAATAACTTTGAATTTGCCCTGTTTCTCGAAGAGGGAAGGTGAGTCAGAAGAAAAAAATACAAGGTGATTGAAATTTAAGGCAGTCTGTTTGGTTTCTGAGAGATTCTTACATTCATTTGAGCCTAGAAAACCTGATGCCTTGGGAAACAAACAGTATATAATCTTCAGCAGTAGACAGTGAACACTCCAGGATCCAGTTGAGGTCTTAGCAATCAATCTGAAGAATCAAAAGATACAGTCAGTAGAGCAGACCCTTCCATGAAATGGACAATCTCTAGATTCCTTATAATTTTGGGAGGTTTATATTGACTAGCTGGTGCTCCATTCTCTGTAGCCATCTGCAGCAATCTATTGAAGCTACCTGGCTTTACAATGGACACTAATAAAGGGCCAACCTCACCTCTCCCCTTCCTCAATTTATAAACACCTCCCAACCCATCTTCAAGAGAGGAAAAATTCCTTCTGAGAACTGAACCCAACTCCTGCAACTTCTCATCCTGTAGAACCCCAGCAACCTCAAGAAAAATCTTCAACTGCTTTGGGATCGAATCCAAGTCGAAGAAACTTGCAAACTCTGTAACATCTGGCATTTTCACAGTTCTTAGAACAAGCTGGAAATTTCCCATTGCAGTCATCAGGTCTCTTTCAGTCAATATCTCAGCAGGAGTCTTGGGGGCCCTCATCACAAACTCCACTTCTGGAGATGTATTATGGAAGCCCACAACTCTCACAACATCGCCCAAACGATACCGGAAAAATCCCCTATAGGTAGTCACAACTATCTCATACATCTTCCCCACCTCAACACCAGAAAAATCAACAGTTTCTTGAGCATCATCACCTATTTCTTCTTCGTCCAAAGTAAAGGGAAGAAACTCAAAATAAGCTGCAGTTGGAAGCAGAACAAACCGAGTAAGCTGTGGGGGCTGCAGGATATCCAAATTAATGCCCACACAGCATTCTGAAGCAAAGTAGTCTCCACCCAAGACAGGTATCTCTCCTGCATAGTACTTAAGCTTCTGATAATACTGCTCCATACTTCCTGTACATACACACTTTATGTATCGAACATTAGGCCATAATTTACCCACAATACCTCCCCAATTCTTTCCTTCACAGATTGTTCGGATTCTCTTTGACAAATCCAATTGAGGCCCAGCTAGAACCTCTGTAACAGAATCTCTCATTGCAATATCAGTAATCTCCATACTCGGAAACCCGCATTTAAGATCCTCACATATTTGCTCCCATTTGAATTCTAGCAGGGCAAAGGCTCTGATTAGGCCAACTGCATATGGTGCTCGAATCCCATCAAGGAAATCCAAATTCCTTAGGCCACAGAGAATGTGGCAATACATTTGTTGCTCAACATTGGATCCCAGAATAACCTCTCGGGGACTAGCAGATGTAGAAAGAAATGGAGAAGGGTTCTTGTTATTGCTTTGTAATGGGAATGCAGAGGCAGCCATGGCCTTAAACCCCCCTTTTGTGTATGTAACATTACCAGCATATAAGAACCACAAAACCTTATTGATTGATTGTCTAGGAGGAAACAACCTAGAGGAACATCCAAAAGAATCTGAATTGGATCAATGGATATGAATAATAATCATATCAAGAAATTGAAAGAATCCATGCAATTAATAGTTACCGTCGAAGAATTGCAACACTGCCCTGGTGAGCTATATGGGAAGCGGCCTTGGAAGGTGGTGAATCAAAGTACGGTATTAATTTTGGCTTCATCGAGCTCGTCCCGGAGCTGCCAAAACATCAGCTAATTAGAAATTTCGTGTTTTTTCCCTTCTCAAATCTGTTTGGTTCGTGAGAAAATTAAGGAAAAAGGAAAATTTCACTTTTAAGCATCTCCAGCCCTTCTGTTCAAACTAATGATTTAACAACCAGACACTGAAAACAAACGCCTTTGGAAACAGAAAAAACCTCTGCTTTTCTTCTCCTATTCCTCGATTTTCTCAGCGACCAAACAGACATAACAATACAAAATAGAGACGAGTATACCTGTTGAAGAAACAGACCAGAGGATCAACGGACAGCAATGGCCGATCACCATCATCATCACCTCCACCACCGTCGGCCATCCGATCGATGTAGTCTGCATAATCATCGTAGCAAGATAAAGGCACGGCTTCTCTAAACGACCCCGTATCGAGAGAGGCACCATAGCGTTGCAGATAACTTGAGCGGCCGTTGCGTTGGAGAATGGTGTGAAGAGTTTGGAGCTGGACAGCCACGGCGTCCTTAGTGGAGTCCTCCAGCTTCTTCAGGATCTCGCCGTCTGCCATGTTCACCGTTGAAAATTTGCAGAGACGACGACGGTCAAATTCGAATCAGCTTTCCCTGTGAGACCAAAATGCCACGCGTTTCGCGCAGTTGCCTAAACAATGAGTGGTAAATTTGAGGGTGTTTTCGTCATTTAAGTTTGTTGTCGGGTTTTCGACGTTGGCCGCCGTCGCCCGCGGATTGCGGGGAAATTAAAAATATAAAGCCGAGAATAGCTGGTTTTCAGGGTTTGGGCCAACTCGATTGAGGTTAAACAACCCAGCCCATCACGAAATCGGGTTTTAGTTCACATTTGGGCTTGTTGGGCCAATCTCAGGCCCATTTATACTCGGCCCTGTTAATGTTGATCATATTGACGAGCGGGCTGATTTGAAAAACCTTTATATATCCATAATTTAGGGGTACAAATATAGAAAGACAGGATAAGCATAATTATTTCCCGACCATTCTTTTCCATATATATGATTTTGATTATAATATAAAAATAAATAAATAAATATTTTATTAAGACCCTTGAGGTTTAGTATAAATACACTAAATCACCACAAGTTTCGAATTTTATCGATCCTTATAAATTTATTCTATTTATTAAATAAAAATATTTTAAATAAGATTGTTTAACAATTATTTTAAAATTAAATTTTATTCGTTAAAAAATAAAATTTGCATATAAAATACATTCGTAGGATGCTAACTGACGAAATTTAAAACTTGTGATGGTTTAGTATATTTACATTAAACTTTAGGGTTTCAATGAAATTGTTTTATTATTCGCTTACCTGTCGTAAATTTTTATTTTTTACTTTTGAAAATTCGAGATTTCTCCCTATATTTGTATAAAATCAAATCAGTGATATTTCCATTGAAATAAACATTGAATGCAGCTAGAGAAGTTGGTTTATGTGATGAAGAAAGTGAGAGTGATGCAGCAGAGGGTCCATCAAGAGTAGGCACTAGGAATTTTTGGCTTTTCAGGAAGCAGTAGCAAACAAATTCAGAAGGGGTGGGTGTTGTCCCTTTCCTTTTCCTTCCTCGGTAACCCATTTGCCAACCCAATTACTATTGGTAGGTACTGTGGTCCAAACTCACATGGGAATCATTCGGGAGTGATGTTAATCTAAATGTTTTTATTTTTTTTAGAAATTTTTTTAAATGATTTAAAAAAAAAAAAAAAATCACCTGAGAAGACTTTTTAGAAGTTTGACAACTACTTAATTTTGTAAGGAAATACTTTCAAAAATTATGAAACATTTTTAATATTTTTAATATTTGAACCACATTCTAAGTAATTCTTTACAACTTAAAAATTTATCAAGCAAAAATAAGAAAATATTTCGAAATATGAGAAAGTAATTCATCTGAAATCATTCTAAATAACACGATCTACTACTTCAATAGATTAACCCAAAAATGAACAAAAATCAGGAAAATTCACAATACCCATAAAAACTAGTACCTAAAATAAGATCTAGATTAAGATCAGAGCATTAGAAAACAAAAACAAAAACAAAAACAAAGCAGCCCCTTGTATATAATGAGTAACTATTGAAGTAGTGTCTGGTTTTGGACCTTTTGGGTGAGAAAATACACTACAAAATGTATCAGGGTTACACTCAGAAAAACAGACAAAAAGTTAACAAGCCCCACACCAAATCTCTTATCCCTTTCTGAATTTATTCCTCCTATGAACACATATTATCATTTACAGAGAGCATGAAGGAAGCAGGTCCAAAATCATATGCTCCTTCTATAACTTCAACAAAAACCATATCAACTCTATCCTTAAGGAAAAAAAAGAAAGGAAAGGTGTCAATCTATCTATAGCTCAAGCCTGTGCTGTCCATATACCTTTTGATGAACTGTCTGTTATCTTTACAACCTTCTGTTTCTGCTTTCTCCTCTTTCTAGCACCATTTTCTTGGCCAATGGTCTCTACTTTTGCTATATCCACCTTCACAATGTGATGATCAGAGGTCCCTTTTGAAGAGAAGACAGAGTATGATCCAGGAACAAACTTGTATGGTGAGCTTGGTGATGCCAATATGTAGTCTACCCTAGTTCCATACTTGCAAGTCCCCTGCACGCCTGCGATAAAGAGCAGTTTTCACTGCATTTAGGAAAGAGTTTATCTTGAAGAATCTTGAAGAAAAAGGTCAAGTGTGAGGCTGTGTACTTTGGCCTTTGGCTATCATCACTACTGACTCGCATTCGCCCGCAAAGTCCTTAGCATCTGTGTACTGTTTACTCTTCAAGAACTTCATCACCTCCACCTTTGGCGTCGGCTTTCCCATCTCCTCATAGTACTGAAACGTATAAATTCATTGAACGCAAGGTGATTGTGTTGTTTCCATGGCTGGTTTTAGGATGAAATTATGAGAAATATATTAGCACTTTTACCTTTACAATGTCTGTCCATCTTTCTGATGAGTAATCTGTTTCATCCAGAGAATTTAGGCCCCCAGCTAAGATGTGGGGTCCTTCATTGGATTGGATTATAGAGTTTATCTGTTTCATCCTCCAGTTCTCGTCCAGATGATCAAGGTGGGTGCAATGGAAGTTCACTTCTCCTGCCTGGGGAACATCTATGGTAGCCTTCAAAACATTCCTGTTTACAATGTTCAACCACAAGGAGGTTATTTGATATGGAGGCCTTTCAAGTGACTTGCAACATATCCATTCCTTTATTTTCGGCTTTTTTTGGATGATTTGATACTGTTTACTGTACATGAGAACTGATTCTTGGATTTGGATTCCAGGAGTAAAGAGGAGTATATCTTCTTTTTCTGAGCTTTTGTTTTTATGCTTCTTTCATGGAAAGTTGCTTTCCTGGAAACGGGCTTGAGCCTAAAGGATAATTCTTAGCTTTCTCATAATGCCTTACCACAGAAATCCCTCTGGTTGTACCCACACAAGCATGGTACCTAATGAAAGAAGAAAATCTCAATGGAAATTTTGGGATATGTCCGAGAAAATCCAATGGAAAGTTTGAAAGAGAGAAAGAAAGAAAGATTTGTTTGTGTCCTAGAACAACCATTCAGGATCAAATAGCAAGAGAATCACTGAATTCCATGGCCTGAATTAGGGATTCAGTCATTTAGCTGAAAATTGTAGGAATACTTCTAGAATTTTGAGATAATGATCTGACAATGGTGAATGATTAATTTGAAGGAGGACCCGTATGGGACACTTCAAAATCTAGGAAATGGGTGGACCTTTCAATCCTGCCCCACTGTATATATTGTTGTTTCTCCTGAATAAGACTTTCTCAGGCCCACTCTGCAGTGAAAGTGGATCACAGCTATTTCTAAACAAGATTTTCAAGTCAACTCTATGAATATATATGCTTTGGGAAGAACTGCCTGAAATGATTCAGAGAAAAAATTCTGGAAAAACTCCATAAATCTCCAATAACAACCAGGGGATGAGTTCAGTTACAAGTTTGGAGAAAAAAATTCAGTAATTTTCAGTCCATTTGTAGCGGAAATCTCTCAAACTTTTTGGAAACATTAAATGAACACTTCCCCAATTATTCAGTCATAAAGCCTTTGAATAATTGGAACTTTTTGAAAGTGGGTAGGTTTGATTTTTTTTTGGTTCTGGTCAAGAAAAGGGAGCTAAGGAACATGGAATGAAGAATTTCATTCATTAATTGCTATTAATCAAGAACTTCATGATGATTCTATAATGTTTGGGTAATAATTGATTCATTCTCAAGGAAAGAAAACAGGGGAAAACAGAGGACTGAATGAACTTCAAAGATTGACATCATGCAAATTTGGAGAGGGGAGATGAAGAACCTGAAATCAGTGTCATCAAAGATCTTCTGAACTTTCCATCGCTTGATCGGCCACTTCGACAGGATGGCATTGCCGTACTCGGGAGCCCAGCTCTCTGCAAAGACATAATTCATCCCCAAAGCAGCAGCCAAATCTGACAAAGGTTTCATGGCCTTTTCTTCCTCTGCTTTCACATCTTGCAGAGCTAATATATCAGCATCCAACTCTCTCAACACCTCAACAACTGTTCTGCGGCTTCTGTAGGCCTCTCCTTCTGTAACCTTTTCCAAGCTTGCTGGGAAGCTCACTGTGGATCTCAATGGAGCTTTTCCTCTCAAAATTCTACCTATGGTGCTGCTTGATGACCCTTCCTTTTCCTCCACAAAGCTCAATTTTCGATTTCTCCCCAGGGAAATCTCATTGTCAGGCAAATTGATCGAGACCCGTGGCTTGGATTTTGCAAACTTCTGTTGCTTGGAAAGATTCTCTGGAAGGATCATGGAATTCGGATGCAGAGGAGACTGCTTTAGAATACTTTTCGGTCTCTCATTCGCAGACTTCGTCCGGAAATTCATATCCACAGACCTCTTTTCCTTCAAACCTTCCACATTTCCATTCCCAAAATTCTCTCCTTTCTCAGCTCTGGGAACTGCAGGCGCCATGGAGAACAAGGCAGCATTAAAAGTCGCAATTCGGATAGTTTTGTTGGGTTTTTCGGCCCCCAACTGCCCGTTTGGATGAACCACGGCAGACCCATTAGCAGCAGCCTCACGTTTAGCATCAAAATGAGATTTTGAGCTAGATTTTCCCAGTGTTTTGATCACAACTCTAGGCCTGGACCGGCCCCGGAGCGGCCACCGGAGACGGGAGCAGAGGCGGCGCAGCCTGGTGTTGATGATCTTGAGCATTGCGGAGAAGTTGGTGTTGAACAAAATTGGGTCTACACTTGATGATTGCATGAGAAGAAGAAGAAGAGAGAAGAAGTTGCAGCGTTGTTTTCACCACTTTCTCCGTTTGTGTTGTTTGGCATGAAGGAATACAAGGAGAGAAAATGATTGTACTTATTTAAATTGAGGTAGAGCAAAGTTGGGAGTCGTCGAAGAAATGGGTTTGTGACACGTGGCACCCATGTATGGCTCTTTCTCTCTCTAAGAAGGTTCCCACACAGATGCCAACTCCAACTGCTCTAGAGAGAGAAACATAATTTAAAAAAAAATTAAAATTAAAATATAATAGAAGTACTAACAACTTCAAGCCATGCAGATGGAAGTAGGATTCTTGGATGGAACGCCACGTCACCTGAAACACGGCGCACCAAACTCCTATGCACCCAAATGGGTTGAAGATGAGTTGGTGTGGGCTTCCTCATCTCACATTTGAAGGCCCAAATAAAATTTCAAATAAATAAATAAAATTAAGTGATTGAATGAAGCCCACTTTATGCTAAATAATTATAGGCTTGTCATGTTTCCTCCTTTTTAAAAATAATTTCATTTGTACTAACCCCCATTTTCGTTAGTAAACTCTTTGATTTGATTTGAAATGTTGGAATTTAAAAAATGATTAGTTTTTCTTTGTTGACTTCTTTGATAATCATATGATATGGTACATCATAATTTCATTTTAGCAAAAATATAATATTAATAGATTTAAATTAATTTATTCTCCAATAATTTTTTGATATTTTTTATGGCATTTTGGAGTGAGATCACTTGAATTATTTAATTGAATTTTCATATTGATACATTGCATCAAGAATATCATATCATGTACGAGACTTCAAATTTGTTTTCAATAATAAAAGTAAAATTAAAATAGTGATTATTATTATCAATTGCATTTAAGAAAAGGGTCTTAGTACAATACTAAATTGATATTTATAAAAAACGGGATCGATCATAATGTGTGTCACATAAACAATTGAGTCTCATTGTGTTACATCTTGATCATTCAGTATCATTTATTTGTTCATACCTTGGTTTTACATATTTGTGTCATCATCCAATGATTTAAATTTTATTTTTAGTAGTCGAGAGTGCAAATTCGATAATTACTAAATAGATAACATAGAAATTTCGTTCAAAAAAGTGTGCGAGTGTCTAACATATTATTTTTCTTACGGGATTTCCTCATATGAAACAAAATAATTAGATTTGGAAAAAAAAAATCTTCAAGAAAAAATTTGGAATAGACACATAACCCACATGAAACATGTGTAGGTCAACATAACTATAGCTCCTTTCTAAGCTTCAAATGTCAAATATGTTGTATATTTAGCTTAACCTTTCCCAACTTAAACCATAAATAAGAACTTAAAATACCAATCAAAAGAGACCATGGATTGTGGGCATCAGCCTCACTTTATGATGCCCTTGAAGATTCTTGTGGAGAGTAAAGGCAAAAGGGTGGTAGTTTAACTTTAGTATATGACCCCAAAGTGGCCTCTATTGGGGTCTATGAAACAGAAAGAAATGAATGGAGCCAAGGGGGTTTGAAAAGGTTGACAAAAAACAGAATCCATATGGGGTTTTGTTTAAATAATGAAATGCTCTCTTAAAGTAAGGATAGGTATGATTTGTTTATGGGTGTGACAGTGTGTGGGTCTTGGCTGGATTGGCTGGATCAAGGAAGATGCCAAATGCATGGAGTTTGGTCTTAGAAGCCCTTGAGATCTCAGCAAAATGCCAGCTTTTCTTCTCTGTTTGCCCCCACTCTAGTGGATGCTTGTGGCCTTCGCCTTTCCTCCATCCTCCATCCTCCTATCCCCCTTTTCTTATCACGAGCTCAGTACAAATTTGTCTTTTGAACTATTGAAAGGAAGAAAATTCTATTGTCATCATCTTGAGAATGGATGAATCACAAGATTTGTGAGTTTCAAAAAAGAAAAAAAAAATCAGTTTCCATGAAATTTTTTATTTGTTTTTCAATGCTTTTTTGCACAACATAAAAAAAAAAAAAACAAACTATACTACTAAAGAGGTGTTTACCGAAAAATTTAATCAATCGAATTACACTAAACATGTGTTTAAGTGTCATTGTTTTGTATCTTGATTTCATTTATTTGTATTTAATCACATTCTTCGTACCTTTGCCTTATTATTTTTATTTTTATTTAATAATCTAAATTTTTTTTGTATACCTTTAACAATGGATATTGAAAGTTTGATATATACCCGATTTAGTATCTTCGTATTTTCTAAAAAAGTAACAACTAATTAAAAAGAATTTATGTGAAATCAAATTATTGTTTGTATTTCAGTGATTTTTTTATACATTTTTATTCAACAATAAAAATTTAATTGTCCAATTTTCCCACTTTAAAAATACAAAAAAGATGAAACAAGATTTAGTGGGCTTTGAAAGTGGAGACCAAAAGGCAAAGGGGTTTCTCCCCCTTTTGGTCTAAGGACATGTGACCATCAACAATGCGTGATTCTTGCCAAAAGGGAATAACATTTATTAGAAGAGACAGTAGCCAAATCCAACCAAGCTCTTAAGCCAGTGGTAGTTGAGCTTAGATTGATTAATTTCCACTCATGAGCAAAATCAATTTCATAAGAACTTTAATGCAACTCTGCAGTTGGCCCTTCAATTGAATGGACCATTGAATGTGGAAGGATAATACACATAGGCTGATGGCTCAAGCTTCTCAAAATAATTGATGTGAAGGGCCTTAGAGAAACCAGACCACTAATGGGTTGTGACAAGGCTCATGCCCACGAGGGCCACAACCAAAGAACCACAACTAAAATGGTACACAAAACAAAGAAAGGACATTGAATCTTTCACATTGTTCACAGTTAATCCTTCTACCTTCAAATGCTTTACACCCCCAATTGGGACCAGAATGAAGATTTAGAATCTCCCCCAAAAGGGTCACCATCACCCTGTCTAAACATGTTCCAAACGCTTGGCTTTTATCCTTTTGGGTGATGTTTTCTAATTAAATATTAACATAGCATAATGTCATGGACTTGGGAGATTCCTAGAGCACAGCAAGAGCTGTGTTTGTTGGTTGTTGTTGAACTTCAACTAGCCATTCTTTTTTTCTTTTCTTTTTTTTACTAGAGCTGCACAGCTGTTTGGAAAGAAATTTGAGGGTTACTAGGTCCCCCAATGCATAAAGGCTTTCACATTTGATAATGTACTTGGAAAATATTCATGATCCCCCACCAAATCATTCAGTTTCTCCTCATCCCAATTATTTTTTTGGGTAATGCTGGCATCACCAATCTTTTAACATATCCAGACAGCCCCATATATATTAATGGGAATGGGAGATGGAAGCCCTCCAAGAAACTTTAGCAGTTAGCTACTAGGTAAGCCAGCCATGCCCCATGTGGTGGTGCAGAAGCCACCATAAATGTGGTTTCTACCATGACCATACCTTTTTCTTCTGTCCACTTTTTGCAGTTCTATAAGCAAAAATAGTCTGCCCCCATCACCATACACCTGATCATTCAGTTTCTGAACTCATTTAGCTAGAGGAAAAGCAAAATTGTAAAGGGCTTTGAACCAGATTCATATTCAGTCAAGCTTTACAGAAGAGAAGAGAAAGAAGACAAACCAAAATGAGGACAGGAAACCAACAGAACCAGTTGCAAGCAACACTGCAACAACCATGAGAAAAGAGTATCCAAGATAGAGAGTAGCTGATACAGGGCCACTCAGGCTCCGGAGATCGAATACAAGGTAATTGACACAGTATATCAGTATGTACATCGCCACTGAACCAGACGAAAAAAAGGACTGCCACCACCATCTCCAATCCTCCACACAAAGATGCATGTAGGTTAGAACAAGGGCAACTTCTGCACATACTATCACAAGAAGTATCATCACTACAAGAAGAAACCCGAAAACATAGTAGACTTGGCCTAGCCAAAGGCTTGACATGATGAAGTATAGCTCAATGAATAGAGTACCAAAAGGGAGAGTGCCTGCTCCTATGACAACAAGCCATGAAGGGTACTTTGGTGGTGGGATTTCGCGGGCAATGTGATTGATTCTAACTGGATATTCAATTGAACTTGATTTTAGTCCGAAGTAGCCCCCAACTAAAGTGAGAGGAACCGAGACAAAGAACCATAGGAGGAGGAGAATGACAAAGAGATAGAAGGGTATTGCGCCAGTGCTCTGACTGCCCCATAGGAGAGAATTCATGGAAACTAGGACTAGAAATGCAACTCCAGGGAAGAAACAGGAGGCCCTCCAAGAGATTGATGCCCAATTCTTTCTTTCCCCTCCACTGACTGCTCTCCATAGCTTCACACTCACATATCCAGCTGCAAATCCAAGAATCAAGTAGGAGAAGAGCATCCCAGTGAGGAGGGCTCCATGGGAAGCTGGTGATATGACCCCAAATGCGGCAAACAAGACAGTAACAAAGGCCATTCCCAGTATCTGTACTCCATCACCTACCAAAATGCATAAGAAGTCTGCATTTGGGGGAGGCCGGAAGACATCTCCTGCAACAAGTTTCCAGCCGGAAACCTCCTCGGAGATCTCAGCTTGAGCATCTTTGTCAATCTCTTCATACTGTGTCAGATCTCTCCGAATAGTCCTCAGAAAGATGACAAGCACAATGGCAGCTAGAAAAGCCACAACCATGAGAGAATTCAGGATTGAAAACCAGTGAATTTGTGATCCCTCCATCTTCAAATACGCATCCCACCTTGACAACCATTCGATGTCGCTGTCCTCGAAGGAGACTTCATAAGAGAAAACAATGGGCTCTCCTTCCTTCACCACCATGGCCAGCGACAATGGATCACAGTTTATCCCCCTAGGGAATTTCTGATACATTTGAAGATTTCCCATCTGCTTAATGTCATGCCTGTAACTGCATGGAGTGACCTCAAAACCTACAATAATCCGTTGAGTCACGTTATTATGCCTAGTTCTTGAGCTCTTCACAACATCAACACCCTCCTCAATTGCACCAGAGGCTTGGGAAATGGCATGATCATCTCCATACTTATTAACCAGAACCTTGAATCTCAGATGGTTGAAGACATAATACACATTATTGAAATTCAGCCCCACAGGAAACCCTATCCATCTGAGTCTGAATCCACCCTTCTCCGTGTACCTAATGGCAGGAAGATTATCAAGAATGTGGTTCACCTGGTAAACTTGATCGATACGAAGTTTCATGATCCTAGCTTCTTCTT
The DNA here is from genome assembly GCF_030704535.1 of Vitis vinifera. Lineage (NCBI taxonomy): Eukaryota > Viridiplantae > Streptophyta > Magnoliopsida > Vitales > Vitaceae > Vitis > Vitis vinifera. Next base: position 2,329,123 of record NC_081811.1, on the reverse strand, counting down.
TCGACAGAGGCCCGGTGGAGCATACAAACACATCTGTTTCATTAACATAAGACTTGAACCGATACGGGGAGCTTTCAATCCGGTCACCCATGAGAAGCTCACCCAGATTCTCCCTACTGTTCTGGACACCATCAATAGGCTTGCAGAAGGGAAGAGTGTAATACCCATAAGGCATTTCGGTCTCAATGGAAGTAAGGGAGTTTACCTTGACAGATAACAAATCTCCATCACCATACCGATGAGGGTAGCTTCCGGGAAGGTAAAAGGCCTCTGTGGGTGGTAATACAGGGAATAGTAGTAATGGAAAACAAAGAGAAAGAAGCAAATTTTCCATGTATGATCTATGCATGCATGACACATAGAATATTGATAAAGATCATGACTGTAAGACCAACCCAGATGATGAATGGGGAAAGGAAAATATATAGAGATCTAGATATGAATGTTGGGTGTGTGTGAAGAAAAGTAGAAGAGAGCTTCTGTAACAGTTATGATGAGACTCAGTTTTTGGGGTGACAGAAGGCACAGGCACGTTTAGGGGAAGAGGAGAGGCCATGTGTAAGCATGGAAAGGAATTAAATTTGGTTAATTCCAAGGAGGGCGTGAAAAGTGCAATGGGGGGGTCAGAAGTTTAGGAGGAGAGGCTCCGAACATCGGTTAAAGGGGTTTGTTGTTGTGTCTCCACATGATGCATAGGGGGGTTGTGCCACAAGAAATGGTGTGGTTCTTAGAGTGTTTTTGAGGCTTTAAAGGCACATTTGATGGTATGGATGTCCGAAAACTTCATGAATGGGATTTGCCGGATGGGATTTAAAAATAGAAAAAAAAGAGAGGGGCGCGTCGACAGCAGGGTTCGAACCTGAGCGGGCGAAGCCCAACAGATTTCAAGTCTGTCTCCTTAACCACTCGGACATATCGACTTCCTAGCACACAGTTAGCTTATGATTTCTATAAATTAAAACATATTATAAACTTTTTGTATGAAAAAATTAATGTTTCCAGATGATGGGATCATAAGCTAATGGCTGATGAAGGTAAAAGTTCGATTCATACTAGCTTGTCGTCTTGTTTTGAACAAGGATCAAGAGAAAAGTTTTGGATCTATTTGGAAACATTTTTTAATTATTTTTAGGAGTCAAATTATGTTTGAGAACTTGAATATGAAAAAATGTTTTTTCTAGATTATTGTACACATAAGTTTCAGCAATATTTATCATATTATTAATTATTGTTTGAAATACCATAAAAAAAAAATGCACCTGAAAATGCCTTAAATTTATTTTAAAAAATAGCTTGTTTAAATTTTTAAAGATCTTCTCCTTTCGAAACAACATTTTGTTCTTTTCAAACACAATTTTTTAAGTGAGAATATGGCTCCTTTTGAGTTCAACTGCACAAAAAAAATAAATTAAAATGTAATGTATCATATTCGAGTGAATGAGGAGTCATATATGAGGGGCTTTCACAACACACTATCGAGACCTTTTCTTGAGAATGTAAGCACAATAAAAAAGCAAAACCGGGGTCAACTGTTGTATGTGCGCCACTGCAGCCTTGAATCGGACAACATCAAATGGAGAGTGGAATCGTGCCATAAAATATTGGATTTTTTTTTATGTGGCAAGCTATGTTGCAAATCCTGATTCCCATCAAAAGTTAACTCTTATCTCTTACTAAGATGAACATCCTTCCACTATAAATCCTAAAGTACATCATTCATAAAAGAATAAAGCATTTCCCACGAATAAAAGTGAGAAAATAAAGTAAACTGAGTTCATAGATAAGCATCTTATCAGTTCACAGAAGCAAGAAAAGAAAGGCAAGCTTAAGGTAAACTTTATATACAGAAAAGCATCTAACTTAAACTTCACAAAAGCAAGAAAAAAAAAACTCCATACTAACCTACAGTTTAGGCAATTCCACCCTCTAAACTATTTTTCTAATGGTTTTCCTTTTCTTTCCTTTTCTTTTGGTTTATTCTAGGATGGACTATGTGACAGAAGAAAGAGGGCAACTACCTGAGTGTATTTCAGTGGAATTCCCTCTAGAAAGTTCCATTCAGATTGATGCTTAGATCTGCAGTTGAGAAACTTGATCCTGATCCAAGAGGCTCCAGCCTTGCATTTTCCATTTCTCTTGGATGACATCCTCCTCTTCTTTTGTAAAAGCTTCTACTCATAGCCTTCTGTATTGAGTCAGCCAACATAATAATTCTCTTTTTCCGGGAATTGCTCGTTCCATCTGGCCTGTAATTTTATCAGAACATAAATCAGAGCTACTGACATATTTAACAAATAAAAGCAAACGTTGGGTTGTATACAATAGAGCAAAATGAATTCATGCATCTTAATATGGCATTCAAATAAAAAGAGCGGCAATTACAGAAGAAATGAAAGACATGTAATGAAATTGTTGTAGGTTACAAGTCCAACTAGGAAGAACCCGTATTATTAAAAATTTGCCTGATTGGATAACCCAATGGATTCTTTCCTTGTTCATAACATAAAATCCAATCAAGTTAGTTGTTTGATCAGGGAAACCCCTCTTGAGGTAGCATCACTGCCCAGTGGATGAATTGACCGATACCAATGATGCATGTCCTAACCATGAGTATTATACCATTGGTAGATCCTTCCATTGACAATTTATTCAGGAGATACATAGGCTATATTTGGTTCCCGAAAGGTACTAAGGATAAGTAAAATGGGTTTGAAAAGGCATATAGAAATAATTTATTAACTTTAAATCTATTTTTTATTTTCCTTCATTTTTTTCTTTCCTTCTACTTTTCCTCTCCATTTTTTGTCTCTTGCATTTTCTTTCAAATTTTCCAAGAACCAAACATAGCCCTAATGTTCTCTTTAGGACAAGCATACCTCATTTGGTTATGGCAATATCATGACTTTTCTACTTCCTTTTGCTGCTCTGCCGCCTTTTACTTTTGGGCTCCTAGCTCCTCCTGGAAATGCCCTCCTGCTTCTCTTATATGTTAGCACACTATGAAGTATTCTGCACCCCATTCAGAGTTTCATGCCAACCCAAATCTGATTCTATAGCTTCCAATTTAGCAGCTGCATTGTTCTTTTTCAGCAAAGTTTTTTCCTAGTTAAGCCTGTAAACAGTAGAGTAGTTCCTCTCAACCTGCCCATCCATCTCAGATAGCCACTTCAGATTTTTTTCCTCCAAGATTTTCTCTTTTATGTCTTATTAGTTGTTATTCTTATTTCCTCTGCCTCATCAATTTTGCTCAGTTAGGTCCCTGATAAGCCTACAAGCAGCCTACATAACCTTCTGATTAGCCCACTTACTCCAACCTTGGACTCTATCTTGCGGTTCTTGCAGCTGAGAACAAACTTCAGTATCATATCATCCTTCTTGCTTGGAGTCGACTTTTATAAACAGTGGGATCCCTAGGTTTAGATACATTTTGGATCCTACAACTGGTGGTTTGGGGACTGGAAATTTTGAGTATTGGCAACTGAAGGTTTCAGAATATTTGGTTGGCTTGGCTAGAAAGAATGGCTTCAGAACTTTGAGCTCCTGATCTCAATTGCACAGCAGCAGAACCCAGAGGAATTTTCTTTGAGACCTCTTTACGATAGAACTACTAAAAAAATACCCTTCCTTTCCACAGAGTAGAGATACATCAAGTATCACATATCGAGAAGCACCACATTGCTTCTGCAATGGTTAAGAATGCCTTAGCTCCCTATGCACACATATAATCTCTGGCACTGTGAAGTCCACCAGGTGATGTAAATCTTCAAATTCATGACTTCTTGATGTATCACTTTCATTGCCTTTCTCTGAAAACATCAAAAAGCATTGTCCATTATGTTATATACAAGGTTGCGCCCACAATAAATTCCACATCTTAGAATGGCCATCTCAGCAGTTTCCTACTGTGCCCACATTCAGCAACCTTTTTGATAGTGCTCCAGAATTTTATATGAAACAGATGCAATTCTATTTTAGGATGACTTGCAATAGTATCATTCCAATTGGCAAGTTTGAAGTCTTCTGCTTCCTGTTCTCCTGTAGGCCAATTTGAATCCAGTTCCACTGAGGTGAGCTCACTCGGTGCATTTTTCCACAAGAAGCAAGCACAATCAAGAATTGACACAAGCAGAAAAACCCATCAAAATGGGGGAAAAAAAACACAGGAACTCAAGTAAATAGAAACAAACTTCATGCACCCATTGATGGCCTAGACTTGCCTGAAGATAGATAATGCTCTGTACCAAAGGAATATATGCAAATGAGAAACTGTGAAAGATGTGAGTTCTGATAGCAGATCTGCATGAACTCCACTTAGTTAGGTTTCCTCCTTGTTGGTGGGGTTGATGTAGAGGCCTTAACCAGGTAGGTAACCATTGGTGACCAATTATGCTGATTTTCCTAACCATGGTTAAGGCAGTATGAAACCAAATATGCCATGACAGTATATCACCTGCCATCCAATAATATTAAGTAGGTTTTTTTTTTTTATTGCCCTTCATGATTGTACCCTCTTTTTTCTTTTTTCTTTTTTTCTTTTTTGAGATAGAAAAATAAAACAGAGACAATGGTTAACCCATCACAAATTTTTCCTGAATAATTTCATAACTATCTTCATGCAAGATTGTCTATTTATTGCTCTTCTAGACTATGGTAAAGCTTGAAGTGACGGTGTTTAAGATGACACTTGTTAATTTTGCTATCATCCTACTCTTTGTAGAGAATCCAGATGCCAAAACAAGTCAAAGAAAAGCCATTGATTTGAAATAAATAAACACACTTATTCATTTTACGTAGAGAGCCTTGCCTTTAAATGATTAAAACATTTATTTAGTAAAGAATATTTCTCAAATAGTTTTTCCATATTAAGAGAGTGAAAAGATAAAAAAAAAAATGCATGACCTAGCAGATAATACAATTAAGGAAAAATATGTCAGTGTGTTTTAGACCCTCAGCTCTCCTTATTTGGGATTGATCCTCTAGGATAAAGAGTAAAATCTCACATATGCTTATGTATGACTTTCAGTTCATGCAATCATATTAGTCTGTGAGTGGTTAAAAAGTTCATGTTAGCATTCTGATAAGAGAAATTCAAGTTAATATTTTATTTTTCAAGAATTGAGGGAAGTGTGACACAAAAGACTGATCTGACCCTATTGATGATTTCGGCCCACTTAACAATTACATGGGACTCTGACCATTCCTGAACTTTTCTGTGAAGATGATGTGATTGGTACTAGTTAAAGTGAGGACATAGATTGAATGAGTTAAGTAAGAAGGCAAGGGGATAGAAAGTTATGACCAGGAACCTTCCTGGTTGTTGTTTGATGCAGTTAATTCTAGAGATTAGAGGTCAATAACAACATGTAGCAGCACAACATATACACAAGATTCAGATATGCTTAACATTCTAATTATGAGTATATGATCAAGTTCATAATGTTGCGCATGTTAACATACTCTCTCAAATTGAAAATCAACAGATTGGTTAAATCACAACAACATTTCCATAAAAAGTAGAAGTAGTTTCTCTTTGTCATCAATCATCATTACTCATGTTTGATTAAGTAACCATGAGCTGTAGGAGATTCACCTGATTTGCCGGTAAAGACAGTAACTTGAACATCACTGAAGAACTTCATGGAAGAATTTCCATTCTACCTTCTTTATTTTTCTTGTCCTGCAAAATAAATTATACAAAAAGAGAAAAATAGTAAAGGATTAATGTCACACTCTGTTTGAATAAGCCATCTAATAAAACACTATATTACAACACACTGCATTCATGTCTTTAATTCTCTCAACAACTATAGGGGAAATATGTGATACTTGAGGCAGAAGGTCAATGGGGTTGAATTGAGTTTTTGAGTTATAAATTGCTGACCAGACCTTGTTGTAGTGAGTTCATGGGTCCATTGATCAACAATTGTTTAGAAATCAAACTCTGATTCTGTGTTTGCATTTGACTTTACATGGAAACATATATAGGTCGGTAAATTGCTTGGTTTTGGGTTGCTTTTCTTTAATCACCCTCAATTTTGTCTGCTTTTAGCTTCCCTTTAATTAATTCTTGGTTTTCTGCAATCCCAAAAAAACGTAATAGAAAACAGAAGATAATTTGCTGTTAACTGAAAACACTGTTTTCTAACTGTTCTTCAATGTTGTTTTCTAAAAAAAAGTAGTCAAACAACCGTTTCTATTTTCGCCCCTTTTTTACTATCTATTATCAGAACAAGATACTCATCAGAACTAGTTAAAGAATCATAAGAATAGAAAATCCCTTTTCATGATATAAATATCTTGAAGGCCTCACATGTCAATCTAGCTTCTTTTTTTGATAGGTAAGAGAGTATATATACATATAAAAGGAAACACCAAAACAACGTCCCAAAGAATATAGGAACTATACACCAGCTACCCAAAGGTTTACCCAAGTGGGAGAGGGAGAGAAACAAAAAACATCACCCACCTTCACTTAGAGCCTAGCCAGTCAATAAAGCTAACAAGAGAACTAGGGTCCATATCTACGGACACCCTAGACCAAGACCACAAATTATAAACAAAAGAATTTTTCATCCTTTGGATGACAACTCCGCATTATTAAACGCTAACATGTTCCTTTCCTTCCACACCATTCAAAAGATACATAAAGGGACCATCATCCAAGACTTTATACGAGTTTTACCCACAAAGGACCATACCACCCAAGGAGCGCCTCCTTAACCGAAAAAGGAGAGGACCTAAGATACACCAAAGAGAGAAAAAAGCAATTATCAAAGAATCCACGTCTTTGCACGGTAAAGAAGAATGTGATCAACAATTTCTTCTTCAAAGTGGCAAAGAAAATATCTATTTACCAAAGAAAACCACCTCATTTGGACCTGATCCAAAGTCAGGGCTTTCCCCCATGTCGCTACCCATAGGAAAAAGACCACCCTTAGTAACACATAAGATCTCCAAATGATACTCTATGGGAACAATAGAGGGTCCCAGGCTCCATAGTAGAATAAAGGGATTTAACTGAAAAGTTCCCACACCTCAAAGCCATCCAAATCATCCTATCTTTTTCATCCCTATACGCCCTTTTTGTTTGAATCTTCAACAACAAGTGTTTCACTCTTTCCGCCTCCCAATCATTAAACGACCTAGAGAAGCAAGGAGCCCAACCACCCCTTTTGCCTTCAAAGTTCCAAACATCTGCCACCCATGCATCCTTAGAAATGGCTAGGGCAAATAAGGAAGGAAAGGAAATGCAAAGTGGCTCCACACCACTTGTCCTTCAAAAATCTTACTCTTTGACCATTTCCCATAGAAAAAGAAATTTTGCTGCTCAAAATGTCCAACTCCTTTCTTATGATTTTCCAAAGGCCAACCCCATACCTATCTCCTCCCACCTCACGAGATCGCCACCCCCTATATCCTCACCATACTTCTGATTAATGACTTGCTTCCAAAGTGCCCCTCTTTCATTGGCAAAACACCAACTCCACTTGCAAAGAAGAGCTTTGTTCATCGTTGAAAGACACCTCACACCCAAGCCCCCCTTCCTTCTCTTTGAAGGATCATCATCCCTCTTATGTGTCAATCTAGCTTCTTAAAAATTTAACTGCACCAGCACTGCTTTTCATTTTTCATAACAGCAATCAGCATTGGTCCGCAGCTCAATTGGTGCATATGCTGTCCAATTTGGAGCATGCTTCAAATGGAGGCTGATTGGCACACAAGAAGAGTATGAGGAGATCAGAAGTAGAGTCACAGAGGAACCATTTTTTTGCAACAAGAAAGTGGATGTCTCTTGTGAGGACCCCACTAATATCAACTATGATGCTACTCGAACCTGGGTTGTTGACAAGCCAAACATCCAAAAGACCCCAGTTGGTGCTGAGCAAAGATTTCTCTATATTGGATGCCTACCATATTACACCCACTGGTAAGAAAGTGAGGGCCCATTCTGAAGAAGCACCATGCAAATCCTGACCACAGAGTTTTGTCCATTTCTGACTCCTAAGGTAAAGGATGACACAATTCCTGCACACATCAAGAGAAAGGTGTCAGCTGGGGGTAGTAATAAAAAAATGAAAACATCAGAGAACAAAGATGTCTGAGGAGTATTTACTGCAGCCAGACTTTATTGGGAGCTACTTGCTTTACACCATGATTTTCTTGGTAATCCTATTGGTATGGCTCATGTAATCACGCTTTTTGGTTCAAAGTTCATCTAGTTCTTTTGCCCTTATTAATATAGTTCATTGTGTAAAAGCTTCTTGGTCCACAGGTCATCTTATTCTCTTGCTTGTAGACTTCTAGTTTATCACAAGAATGCAATTACTACAATTGCAACTGGTGAAACTATGTTCTTGCTGGCATTCATTTCTTCACAAGTGGCTCAATGGGGGCTTTGTTAAGAAGTGACCTCTAATAGTTATGCAGATAAATTTGCTACAGGAACATTCAGCTACAAGGATGTATGTAAATGAGGGGCTTAAAAATGAGAAACTCCTTTTTCTTACACAGGTGCATACATAACTTTTTGAACTAGAACTGGAAGATATTGGAGAAACTATGCTTCTTGAAAATGCTAGCAAAGATTAAATGGAAATAAAGTTCAATATGCCATCTCAAGCTCAGCCATGAGCCACCTTAATGCGAGCAATTGCACCCCATTATAATTATGCTTATTACAATTACTGAAACCAGCATGAAGGCACAAGTTTTAAAATCAAAGTTTGAGTTAACTACATATCCATCCATCTCCTTTACTTTTATCTTTATTAATTAAGTTCACAAAGTGAAAAATAAATAAATAAATAAATATATATATATATATATATATATATATATATATATATAGCTGTTTCTAGCACCAACTGATGCTCATTTGGTTGATGAAACAGTATGTAAAAGCTGTATGACAAGGAAAAAATAACTGCACTAAGAGATTATAGTACATTTATTTATATTTATACTACTAATGTAGTGAATTTTTTAGTTGACCTATGGCATGAAGAAAAGGTTTCTACAACTTGACATGAGAGGAGGTTTTGTTTAGTGGACATTGAAGAGTGTCTAACAATATTGTTTGCAAAAATTATTTTATATTTTCTTTTTTTACTTTTGTTTTTCTTTAGAAATTTAAGGAGTACACAAACTTCAATCTATATTATTTTTATTTATACTTGCATAATTTAAAGGAGAAAATTTGATAATGTTTCCTTATGTGTTTTGTGATCTACAAAATGTGATCATATATTATAGTGCTTTAAAAATGCGCATCGCACAAACAATCAACTATTTTTTAAAATATCTCAAATTGTTAGTATTAGAAGACTAAAAGATGACAGTGCATTATCTAATGCACAATGCAATCAAGGGAAAAGATGCCACAATCAAGGGAAAAGAGGCCAATGTGTTTTAGACCCTTATCCCCCTTCCTAGGGTTACTTCTATGGGATAAGAGTAAAATTTTATATATGCTTGTGAACAATTTTAGTTCATTCAGATTTTATGGATGGTGAAAAAGTTATTCTTAATTTTCTAATAAGAAAATCCATGTTAACATTTCCATTTCAATAATAAAGAGAAGTGTGAGAGAAAAGGCTAAAATTACCCAATCAATGATTTTAGAACACTTAATTAGTACATGGAACTCTGGCTATTTTCAAACTTTTCTGTGAGGGTGATTTGATTGAGAAGCTAAACAGGAAAGGAGATTGAGATTTGTACTAGAAACCTCATTGGGTTTTTGTTGAAGCAGTTAATCTCTAGAGCTTAGAGGTTAAATAATTACATGCAACGACACAACATATATACGAGAATTAGATTTGGTTTAACTTCATAAATATATATATAAAATATAGTTCGTTTTTGAGCCAAACCCTAGCGGAGTCTAGAGATTCCCAAAACATATCCTCCCTAATGAGGAAATTGTTGTATAGACATAGATGCATTATAATAATTACAGCACAAAAATGCAAGAAGGTGTTACAGTAATTAAAACAGACAGGTGTAGATCTTTCTACACAATAGACAATTATTAAAAAATTAAGTGAGAGCTTCTATATTATCGTGCCACTATCTTTGTAGATGTTTCAAGAACAAGCTGCAACACACACATATGTGCATATAAAGAGCTCTTCAACATAAATTTGAACAAGTTCTTCTAAGTATAGCATCATAACTTTCAAATAGATTTTACATGCACACTAATTATCAGGCCTTAAATAATGTGAGCATGTGTTAGATTAAATACAATGAACCTTGATAAACAATATGCCAAGGGCCCTAGATTAGAGAATAACACATCAAATGAGCAACAAAAAATTAAATAAAACATGAAGAACCTTATCATACACAGAATACGCTCAACTACGATAATACTACAAAATAATGCCTTTAACCAGCAGGAGTAAGCCTTTTCTGGTTATCAGATGGTCACATTTTACAAAAGTAGGCCCTAGACTTGAGCCTAAAACGTAGACATTCCTCCAATGTCAATTATCACCAATATTAACCAAAAAATTAAAATTTTCAGAACCAATGGCATATCTCAATTAAAATTCTTATTAACGGTTTGAGATCGGAACAATCATAGAATGGATTGAATCATCCATTTCTTTCTTCTCACATGACTTAACATTAATTGCTATTCATATCAAATAAAAATATTCAAAATCGAGGAAAATTCAAAGATAACGATTTGATCATATACGATCATTGAAGAAAACTTTCATCCAGACTGTGGATATAGGATTTTCCTTCCTGGAAGTGGAATGACAGAGTTGATCTCAAATTTACCTGACTTCAGAGAAGGCGGCAGTTCGAGAGGCTTGGCTGTCTGAGATGAAAAGAAGGAAGAAGGTAAGTTTTTTTTTTGCATAATCAGAAACTAAGTAAACATGATATAGTAGAGTAACGATTCAGAACAATATCCTCACCTTCAAATCTGCTAAAACATTGATTCGATCCACGACATTCACAGTCTTGATCATCAGCAAGCACATTAGTTTTAAAGGAAGCATAGACTCTGCGAGACACGGGAAAGGAAAATGAGGAGAAAACCGAAGAGACGAGACGGAAATATCGGATAGAGAGAGATGATCAAAGACGGAAATTTTATTTTACATTTTTGCTCCCTGTGCTTTCTGGATCTGTTCTAGGGGTCTCCTTGCTTTTGTGCCATTGGATTTAAATTTCACGAACCCTAAATCCACGATTTTTGAGCCAGGCTGAAAAACACAACCTTTCCCTGCAAATCATGATCAGATTACCAAATAGCATCTTATGTTTTTTTATAAAAAAAAATTGGACCGATTTTGTATCCTGTGCGCGGGCTGGACTGGTAGGAAATATCGGGAAATTTCCCGAAAATTACCGACAATCGGTGACGAATATTGTGTGGGAGCAAATGAAAACAAAATTTTCAACTTTCCCACACTTTCTTGGCAACAAGCCGAACCACAAAAAAAAAAAAAAAAATTAGTCTACTCGATTTCATTGTAAAAAAAAAAAAACGAAAACCTCATTTTTTTTCAACTTTCCCACACTTTCTCGATGACCAAACACAACCACACCAACAAATATAACCACAAAACTTAAAGAAAACACCCGGGGGCAATGGTGTTTCAGATCTGCACTTCACTTCCTTCCTATGGTGTTGAGGCAAGGATCTCCAGTCCATGATCATGATCAGCGTGCGGGAAAATGGGTTTTCGAACAGAGGACAAAATGAGTTTTGAGGCAGAGAAGAAAACGGGCGGGGAAATGGGTTTGTACTTCCTTTCAAATATAAAATACTATTTTTTCCCACTCTCATCCTTATGTGTTAAAAAGTGCCGTAGAATTTGAATTATTTTACGATGTACAACATTTTAAAAATTACTTCCATGGCTAATTCGCTAGTCCTTCCACCACATTTCAGATATGGACGGGATCCGACGCTCATTGAAAATGCAACGAAATAACGAAATGCATCATTTAAAGACAAAAAATATAACTTAAAAAGAAAAAAACATTCAGCTTTTTACTCATTAAAAATTAAAATAATTTATTAAAATGAATAAAATTATCTCGTATTTACAAATCTAATTTTTCCAGTAACCTATTTTTAATATAAATATCATATTAATTATTTAGATATATGTTTAAAAATAAAATATTATTTTTATTAAAAAAAAGATAAGAGTAAAAATATCCATGTAAAATTTCTAATAAATGAAAATTATTTTTTCAAAAAAAAAATTGAAGGGTAAAAATGTCATATCTCGTATTCAAACACTAAAAAAATAAATGAAGAAAAATATAAAATTTGTTGTAAAATTATAAAGTAAAAGAAAAAGAAAACAAGAAAGAAAAATTAGAATATAGAAAAATAATAAGATGTACAGGAAAACTCTATTCAATTTCATTAAGGAACTCTCCCTTTTATAAAGAGTTATAAATAAAATATTTACATTTGTACATAATTTCAGGTTATGAACTATTTTTTTTATATATATAAATTTGTATATAATTTCAGACTATGAACTATTCATTAGGTAGATTTGTGCATATCTTCGAGTTATAAGCTTTTATTATGTAAATTTGTACATAACTTTAAGCAATGAACATTTATTTATTTATTTATTTTATAGTTTTTTGCCATAATATTGTTTGGTATAACTTCTAGTTATATCATATAATTAAAAATAAATAATTGAGGATCATATACATAACTTTTGGTAATGTATTTATAATTTTGTAATTTTTTTTCCCATAACTTTTGGTTATAGGAATTGCAGATAGTTTTTATAAGTTATGGTTATGAATTTATCTCATAATTTATAATTTACCCTATAACTTCTGGTTATAAGAATTATACATATTTTTCATAACTTCTGGTCATAGAGATTATACATATTATTCATAATTTTTTATTATGAATTTACTCCATAATTTCTAGTTATAAGGATTATACATATTTTTTACAACTTTTGATTATGAATTTATCTCATAACTTCTAGTTATAGGAATTGTAATATTTATGTATTCGAATAAAATAAATGAAAAAAGAGATCAAAAGAGTAATAAAATAGAAAATCATGATATAAGTTCATCACATACTTTTTTGTGAGAAAGAAAAGAGAAGAGTCTTTCTCTAAAAAGGAGAACGTCTAGAGACTACTCGATAACGTGTTTCAAAATTATAAAGTGAAAAAAGAAAAAGTGAAGGAAGAAAAAGACAAGAAAAAGAAATTAAAAAGTAGGAAGATAATAGGATGCACGGGAAAACTCTATTCAATTTCATTAAGGGTCCTTTACCATAATGATACAAAATCTCATATCTTATAATATATTTTATAACAAAATTGAAGTCATTTTTCAAATATGAGAATTTTCTCATCGTTGGTATAAATATTTATAAGATTCTCATCAAGCTCAATGCTTAATGGGCTCAAGTCATCTTTTTGGGCTTGGCCCAATGTGGTTTTCATTATAGGCATGAATATCTTTGATACTTTTAACTCATTTAATTTATTATAATTATTCTATATAAAAATAAAATAAATTAAACATATAAGTTTTTTATTTTTTTTGTATTTCTTATAATAAAATCAAATATAAAAATCATTTTTTTAACATTTTTTTCACACTATTACTCGATTAAACATAACATGAAGTCGCTTTTAAAATTGATTTTTGAACTCCAATAATTAAGGGCCCTTTTTGGCTTTGTTTTTAAAATTTTATTATTTTTAAAAACAGAAAAACAGTTTTTCTTAAACTAAAAAAGTATTTAATAGTTTTAAAAAATAATTTAAAAAGCCAAAAAGCTCGTTTTCATGAATAAAATCGAACGTCTTTAAATATAATTTTTCTATTTTAATTGGATTAAAAAATTCTACTATTTATTGGGTTAAATTTTAAATTTCACCTTATTTTTATATTAATAAATCCATAAAAAATCTATAGCATTAAGCTTATTGTAGCTGTTACAAGTTACTAGAGTAGTTAGAGAGCGGAACTTTTCATCCTTTAACCATTTAATTCCTAGAAAATTAAGCTTTATGGTTATGATACTCAGATCCGATCCGACACCGCCGCCGCTACCAGAAATCGATCCACAAAATAAACTAACTGTAATGCTTTGGTTTCTAATTGAAATAGACGTTTTACTTTTTAAAAAAAAAGAAAGAATTATAAAACTTATTTGAACTTATATATTGAGAAAACGAAAAAATTTCCAAAATTGAAGAGATCAGAGATCTGGCTTATATAATTTAAGAAATTATAGCACAGTTGGAATCAGATTCGATCATATGGGGAAAGGCTCCTCATTTCTCTTCCAAATAAAATACTTAAAAAAATAAAAATTAAAAAAATAAATATAATAAAGACAATAAGCAGAAAGGGGAAGATGGATCAGAGTAATGGCTTGGAATCTCAAAAAGAGAAAGAAATAGCACAGTATAATCAACGTCGTTCATCTGGGGAAATAATCATCACATCCATCTTCATCCCTTTGATTTGAATGAAAAATTTTAAAAAGAGAAAATAAAAAGAAAAAATAAGGAAATAGGGGAATTTATCCAGATCTGACAACAAAAAGCTGCGATTCAGCACATCACACATTGAAGATGGTGTTGCAGAACCGGAGCAACTATTGCGTCGGCTCATACGCAGCGGCCATGAGACATGATAGAGCGCTGGTAATCAGTTAATCGACGCATAAGCAGTAGAAAAAACAAGAAACAAAAAGGCAACAAACACGGAAACCCTAAACCTAACACAGACTCCAGTATATCAACACACTGGAGGAGAGCGGCGTCGTTTGGTGAGCAATGGGGTGTCGATGGCGTTATTTATAGACCGCGGGGTTCTGCGAAACCCTAATCACAATCTCTACGATGACGAGCTTTAACTAATGGGCTTGGGGATGGGCCGAATATGTAAAAATATGGGCTGAAACTTGGGCCCAATTTTGCTGTGTTACAACTTTCTTTTCCTTTTTCGTTTTTTTTTTTTTTTGGTTGTTGTTTTTTAGATGATTTGTGAGAGGTTTTTGATAATTATGAGAGCTGTTCACGTCTAATTTGCAGTCATGGGGCTTCAGGAACTTGAAGGCGACGATCGACTTTTGATCCAGACTCATGCCCTAAAAGCAGACCATGAGACTGAAATTTCAATTTTGAGAAGGCGAGTGGAAGAAACCCTGGGAATGAGTCCGAAGCGTGAAGCATGGTTTTTTTTACTCGATGGTCCTCGTTTTGGGCCTATTTACAACCCCAGGCCACATAAATTCAGGCCCAGGCCCGTCTTGTTAGTAATAATCACTACAAACTGAAAAAAAAAAAATTGTAATGTTTTATATGATAAAAAAAAGTGATTTTTTCTCTATAAAAAACCCGTAGATTTTTTTTTTCTAAAGATTATTCAAAAAAAAATTATTTGAAATAAGTTCAAAGCCAATTATAACCATTTTTTATACATCCTTTTAATCCACACACTAATATTACATTTATATCACATGGATATATTGTTAGACTTATAATTTATGTAAATTTTGACGAAAATTATTATATAAATGGTGAAAAAACAGCTAAGAATAATTTAGAAGTGAAAATTTTTGAAAATGTAGAAGATAAATGAAAAAAAATTGGCTTGAACTATATCGTTAGACACCTTTAGGGATGTCTAGACTTTAAAATATGAGATATACATATCCCATGTATCAAAAATTCATTTTCTTTTTATCAAATTTTTGTTTTTTAATATACTAATTTTACAAAATATTTTTTTATATTATAAATTAGTTTTATGATTAAAAAATATCTATAAAATAATATTAATATATAATATATAAATTATTTTTATATATTAAGTAACATAATATAAAAAAATTATTTGTAAAGTTTGAATATTTTAATCATGAATATTGTATAACATAATAAAATTTTCATTTTTTTAAATAGAAAATATTTGAATGTGATTTAATTTTTATTTTAAATATTAAAAATAATACATATTTTATATTATTTTATACTAATTTCACAAAATAAATATAAATATGATATAACATGTCTTATTAATATACTACCTTAAAATATTATGTTCATGGGATATATATATTTAATGATATCATATCTCATTGACAATCATATCATATTTGGGATATGATATATTAGAATATACATATCATATTCTATTTTATCTCATCAACCAAATATAGTCTAAAGGTATTTTGATAGAAAAATGTGTTTAGGACGAATATAACATGGGATAAGATAAGACATGAAATACTATATTTTATTTCATTTTTTGTTATTATCCAATTATTTATCGTATTCTATGTTCAACTAAACATGAAATAAAATAAGTGATGAAATATATTATCCACATTTTTATTTTTATGTTTTTTACATTGGATATGTGAATCTTGTGACATATATAATATACATATTTCATGTATTAATTTTTTTATTTTTTAATATACTCATTTTACAAAATATTTTTTTTATTATAAATAAAATGTATGATAAAAAAAAACTAATATATATATATAAAATAATATTAATATATGATATATAAATTATTTTTGTAAATTTTAAATATCTTAATTATGAATATTATTAAACATAATAAAATTTTTATTTTTTTAATAAAAAATATTTGTGATATAATTTTTATTTTAAACATCGAAAATATATATATTTTATATTATTTTTTATTTATTTCATAAATTAAATATAAATATAATATCCTGAATTACATTAAAATATCATATATTAGGATATGCGTATATTAGGATATACATATCCTGAGATGTGATATCTTATATACATATCTTAGTTTATGTTATCGTATTAACTAAACATAACATTAATTATATCATATACTATTTAATGAGATATAATAAAATAATATCTCATATTTTTATTATGTTACCCAGCCAAAGCATCCCAACCCTTATATATTAAATGAGTCAAATAAACTGTGAATCGCAATGGAGTCAGCACTCAGCAAAGAGATAATAGAGTGGTCTAGAGAGGATCTTCACGGCGCGAGGATGCAGCCAATGGAGAAAACAAAGGGAAAAAAAAGGGTACAGTTCATGACTCCCTGTCTTAATCTTAAATCATATCGATTATCGATTACAGACTAAATGTGGAGTAATCTAGCGGTCTGATCCAAGATCTCATGGTAATCGGAGGGAGCTTGGATTCACGTTCTTTTTTCCTGAGGTTTTTGTGAGCAATAGGATTTTCTTCGTTATTTTTTTTTTTTAATCTTTTTTTTTTGTATATATATATATATGTTATCTGTTTGGATGCCGAGAAAACGTGGGAAAATCGGAAAAAGCAAAGAAACGGGAATTTTGAGCCTGGGATTTCTTATAGGGGAAGTATGGCATTTGGTGCAGAAGGGAAATTGGGTTGAGTAGAGTTTTGTGTTATGAATTGTTTGATATATCATGCTCTGGTCTGGTGATATCACATGGGTTCATTGTTCTTCATCTTTAGATGACTTAGTTTTTTCTGCAATCCAGCTTCTGATTCTTCTTTTTTGTGTTTTACTCATCGCTTGGTATCAGTAGATTGTTCTTCAATCGTTGTGTGTTTTGTTTTGCTTGTTGGCATCAGTAAATTACTCATTGCAATGACTCAGTGTATACTATTCTTCCATCTCATAACAGTACTCAGAAGTATCTGGGATGGTTTAATTCAAAAAAATTTCATCTGTTTTCTTTCCTTAAATTCCGAGAAAACTCATAAGAACGGTATTTCCTAACCGTGTTTCGAACAAGTTCTTTAAAGGGCAAGTGATCAGATTGTTTCTGTTTTCCTTTTCCATCAAAACTGGTTAAGAAACACCAAAATAGAAAATTTGTTTCATGATAGAAATTTCTAAAGGAATCTAGCTGCCTTCCAAGAGATTAGGTTATATTTGGAACACTGGATTAGAGGATAGGAACGGATCGATTCCATCCTATTCATTACTGTAGTTGGATTGCTTTTTAGAACAGGAATAGAAATAAAAAATTCGATGTTATGGAAATCAAATTACTAGGATTTTAATTGCTGTTTTCTACATGGTATTCTAATTCATCTCCGTTCCCATTCCATTTTCATTCCTATTCCCACATACCAAACATGCCTGTATCCTGAAGCGATCATTGATTTCCCATGGCAGAAATCAGCATTAGTCCGGAGCTCGATCGGTGCATATGCTGTACAGTGTGAAGCATGCTTGAAATGGAGGTTGATTGATACAGAGGAAGAGTATGAGGAGATCAGAAGTAGATTCATAGAGGAACCATTTGTTTGCAGCAAGAAAGCTGATGTCTCTTGTGAAGACCCCACTGATATCGAGTATGATGCTACTCGAACCTGGGCTGCAGACAAGCCAAACGTTCCAAAGACCCCAAAAGGTTTCCAGAGAGACTTGGTGCTTAGAAAAGATTTCTCCAAAATGGATGCCTACTACATCACACCCACTGGGAAGAAAGTGAGGGCCCTTTCTGAGATAGCTGCATATCTTAGTTCAAACCCAGACTGCAAAGATTTATCCCCTTCAGACTTCAATTTTATGGTTCCAAAGATTATGGCTGATACAATTCCTGCTCATATTGAAAGAAAGGTTTCTACTAGTGGTAGCAATAAAAAACGGAAAAAATCAGAGAATGGAGATGAATAAAGAGACACCAGGATTTTCCGGTTATCCCTGTTGATATTATTCATTGGGTGATCAAGTTTGTTGTTCCACAGGTCATCCTGTAACTTTGCTCCCTGTTATCTGGTTCGTTATGTTAAAGCTTCTTCACTTTCACAGATCAAAATGTTCTTTACTGTACTTGCTACAAGTGTAACTAGTTAAACTATGTTGTTGTTGGGCATTCATCAATAGATTGTCTTGTTTTAACTTCAAGATGGTAGCTATGCTGATCATGATGTTAGAAAATCAAGGAATAAGACCTCATGAGTTATAGTTTAATGAACCAAAATGAATCTATAAAACTCACCTTGTGGCATTGTGATAAAGATCACCTTATGTAGATTGTATACAATGTCGAGTCACTTTGGCAACACCTTGTCACCTTATATCAGTATTGACACCTGGTACATTCCCTCTCCTTACTCTCTCACACTTGATGTTTGTACAAAAATGATGGGAAACCTCATAAACTTAGGATGAGTGGAGAGAGGGACCAAGAACCCTTTTATATCATGTCAAGTGACCTTCCATCAAGAGTCACAAGTGAACACTTCCTTAAATTTCATATGGTATTCATGGTATATGAAAACTTTAATATAGGTACATGATTTTAGTCATTGTACCTTGTACACAACTTGGTAGGTTCAGACTTTGGTCATGATTCCTTGTATTTTTCCATATACTATTTATATTTATTTTTCCCACATACATTAGATATAATATGAAAATGTAAATACATTAGGTTCATGACTCATGAACTTTTAGAAGAGTGGGGATTAACTTTATCTGGTCATGAAGGTCACAATAATTCCAACACATCATGATTCCTTGTGATCATCCATTTCTTCACAAATGACTTAACAGGGACTTAAAGAAATGACTTAATGGGGACTTTCTTATGAAGTTCTACTTAGAGCATTGGAGAAACTCCTTTTTTCTTTAAGGGATGTAGATATATGTTTTTGAGCTTGAATTGAAAAATAATGGAGAAATTATAGTTCTATTTAGGAAGTGTTTTTTAAAACGATTCTAAAAAATATATGTTTTTTTTAACTGTTATTAAAAATTGTTTTACGATGTTTTGTAGAACAAAAGTTTGTTTGAAACTTGAAATGTTCTCAATCTATTTATTTATATATATATATATATATATATATATATATATATATATATATATATATATATATATATATATATATATAATATTTTTTTAAAAATAACTTTTACATAAAATACTTTATTTTTAAACAAGTAAAAGCATCTTGAACAATTAAAAGATATTCTAAAAAACATCTTCTTTTTTTTAAGAATAGAAAACTACTTTCTACTTTTTTAATTATCAAATTTCCTATTTTTTCTTCTCAAAAATAGAAAGCTATTTTTGTTTTCTATTTTTTAGAAAAGTTAACAAATAGGCCTATGTCTCTTTGGAAATTCCTCCTCAAAACCATTTTTGGTTGTTTTTTTTTTTTTTCTTTAAAACAGAAAACAGTTTCCCACCTTGCAAACTTTGGAATGTGTTTAAAAATAGGTTGTTTAGGACAAATTTAAAGCGTTTTCAGGTATGAATTGAAAACAAGGATGATATTTTTAAAACTTTTGCATTATATGTAAGTAGATGATACTTTATAAAGAATAAGCTGACATCACTACTTTTCATATTTGAGTTCCCAAAACAGAATTATGTTCCTAAAAACAATTGAAAACTAATTTCCATAATGTTGCCAAACAAGCTCTATGATTCTCTAAAATATTTTCAGAGATTAAATGGAAAAAAAAAGGTTCAATATGCAATCTCAGGCTCAGCCTTCTTGATTATCCGGCTGTGTTCTTTCATTGTAATGGCTTGCTGGTTAATCGACAACACTGTGACCTGAAGCTGTAGTTGCAACCCATTAATGCTAGCAAGGCCAAAAATATATTCATTATTGTTGATACCTCGCGTCTTTGACGATCCACGTAGTTGCCAGATGGATGGACGCGTGACTTCAACTTATAAAGGTTCTTGATCCAGTCGTTATACCTGCAGGAAGGCATCCGAACAGGGTGTTCGGACGCACCCTCCGATGGTTTTGTTAGCCATGGTCAGAGAGAGAGGAAGATATAAATCAGTTGGCTTTTTACCAGGTATTAGGAGGTTACCAGGGGATTACCTTCTTCTTCGTGCGAAGACATATATATACAACTTCAGGGGTACTGTTCCTCTCATTAATGGCGAGGAGATATTTTGTGTTTGTCATGATGACATTCGGAGGCAGCATGGTCATCGCCACCCTACTGGCGGCTGTCAGGAACCGTGGTAGGTGATGCTGCTGTCTAGAGATCGTGGGAAGTGATTATGTAGAATGATCGTGGGAAGTGACTTGTTGTCACCTCGACCCGTCCTTTCACTCTACAGATGATGGGACGTGGGCCATGGCTGGTTGTCGTGATAGCGTGTAAGACTCGCTTTACTTTAATTGATGACCCGGACGATTATATCCGGGTGACACATGCTAATTGCCCGGATATATTGTGGAGCGGATGCATTATGAAGTTTGTCCGGATGTCTGTGTTTTGCCAGCGACGTTTGCTCTTCCTTGGATAAGAGAAGTTGAAACGTCATTTGCCTTTCCTTGAGGCGGTCTGGATAGGAGAACCATCATCATGCGTATCCTTAGGGGAATTCGGATGATGATGGTCCGGCTGGTAACACGTGCCACGTGTCACTGTGAGGTGCGTGCCACGTGTTCCCCAGAGGGAGGGGTCCCTACAATTATGCTTACTACAATTAAATTCAGTCCACGTCTCTTCTTTGTTCTGTTCTTATCAATTAAGTTCACAAAGTGAAAAGTGAAGGACAAATGAACAGTTACTAGATCATATACAAAGATTAGCAAAAGAAATGTTCTCTCATATTCAATTTTGTTGCTGTCCGAACAAGAAGCCAGAATACCCGAGAGTTTCAAAACAAAGCAAGACATCCCTACAAACATATGGAGTCTAGCATCGAAACTGGTAGATCCTTCTGAGAGACTGGGAAGCAATGGGAGAGCATTTTAGAGCTGGGTAAAAGAATAGCAATCACTGTTGGTTACTATTGTTCTGTAAGCGGGTGTTAGTCATGCCTAATTCAGCATTCAGTCTTTGAAACTTGTTGGGGACTAGAGGTAAGATTCAACTCCAGAACCTAGTCGACCTTTGTGTATTCGAGCAGCATGTGTGGAGACCTGTAGATCTTCACCAGAGTCCAGTAGAGAATCTCCTCCACTCCAAGCTCACCCTCTGACCTTGCAGCATATATATCCTCACAGATGGCTATCAACCTACATCGTAATGAACAAGTTGGGGAAAGTTATCAGTTATCTCAAGCATAACTTGAATATTTATGAAGTGGGTTTAGTTTGAATGCAACGATAAAGCAAGGTGGTTGTGTAAATGCATATCATAATGCTGTTCACAGCCACAAATGGAAGCCTGCAAATTGAGTTCATCTATTTTTCTCCCTTTTTGGTTTGTTCTCAACCCAACAAAATTCAGAAAGAAAACAATTTTCAGCAACACATTTTGCCATAGGCATCCTTGTATTTGCAAATAAGCAGATGGGGATATGGGGTTTGCAACAAAGATTTGTATTACCTGTCGCAAGAAGGAAGATTCTCAAAGGGGATTCTCATTCTTAAGTCAGAGCACTGCAGTCTGATAAAACGGCCAACTGCAAGCACAAAGGTAATGTAGAGACCCCAGATGCTGAACTTGCTAAGAGTGTCACCAAGAATACCCTCTGTAAAATTGGAGGATTAATAATACAATAACAAGGAAAATTACAACATTTTATCGACATCTGCAGTAGCGATGTTTTTTAAACTTACGCGGAGGGGTTTCCTCAGATGCAATGATGGCCATGGGTCCTGTCAACCCTCCACATCCACTTAGATTCGAAGGATTAGTATCGTGGAAGGACCACCATTCAAAATTCCCACGATTTAGAACAAGATCAGCACTGACTGCATTTGCCTGTAAAGTATTGGTATTTAAAGTAGCATCTTTATTTTGAAATAGTTTGGAGGCTCTTTATGAAATAACAGCTTTGCGGTCTACTATAACATTATGTATGCTCATTATAGTAGATGCAATAGCCAATAGCTACCATTAGTTTAAGCTCCTTTCCCAGATAAAATATTCAATAGCTCATAAGGGTTAAGATTTAATTTAAACAAAATGAAGTCATTAGAAAGGTTTCAGTGGTTAAAAAAGAAACTGATACCAGTTGTTATACTGGTAAACAACCTCAACAATGGCCATTCTTTTCTAAGAATGACATCTAAAGACATTTTTGTTAACTGTTAAAATGGTGTCAATAACAAGCCAAAAGCTAGTACATAAAAATTAGAATAAGTTCAGTTGAGAGAGAGAGAGAGCTACTTTATGCATGATGCAGAATGTTACTCAGATAAGCATACCTCTTGTCCTAAAGGTCTGACCTCACCAGAACCAGTAACTCGAAAGTATCTCGAATAAACATTGTTTATCCGGAAGCTGTTGGCAGTACCATTGAGAACTTCCTGGACATCTGATTGTTTTGGAAGATTCAAATGATCAACATCTGTATCATATTTCACAACTTCCTTGCCTTTTGGCCTACCTCGGGTAAGCAGCCAAGTAAAAGTAATATCCATTCCCATATCCCAGTCAAGGGATTGAATGAATCTGTTCTGAACCACATGGGGAATAAGCCACAAACTACTTGCCTCAGCTTGACAGCATATTAATTGGACATCACTCTTCTCAAATGCATCCAAATAACCTTTGGGGTCAAGATCAGCACCACCATCAAGCATATCCCATGGGATTTTTTCACATAGAGTGGTTTGGTATAAGGTTAACCTTCCAGCCCCTGTCTTAATATCAACCTGAACACTGCAATCTTTGATGAGGTTTGCAACATTTGTTGGGTTACCACTGCTGTAAATCTGAGGAAACCAACACCCACCCCCCAAAAAAGAATCATTAGTACCCAATTGAAATACACCAACTGTTGCCTTTTCTATTTAGATGAAAATCATAATGAGGTATATTTACTTCTAACCTCATGGTGGAGCCTCAGGTTTTCAAACAAAAACAATAAGAACATTGGGACAGTAATATTAACAATGTTGGTCACTGTCAGTAGCATAGCTAACTTCATATATTTTTAAGAATGGGCAGAATAACTGCCAACTGCATACTCAATTTTAAATGGGTTCAATATGATTCCTTGATGGTAACTCATTCAAATAAAGTCATCTACTTGGGAATAGACTTTCTTTGGGCAAAACATAGTGCTGCTCAGTGAAACTATTTTCAACTTAGACTGAAGTCAGAAGAAAAATAAGTTGTTTCAGGTCTTGCTCATTGGCCTGGCCTCACAAATCAGCAGCCTAAAGTAAGCATTCTCTCACACTCACACATAACCCTAGGATCTACCACTAGCTGGAGTTACAAATATGAAAAAGCATTAGCTAATACAGGAGCCTGATACTACACTTAAATGTGGCCTGGTTCGGCGTGGCTTAAAATTTCTAGGAGAGTTTGAGTGTTTCTTATTCTCAAGAGGCTGGAGGTCAATTGCCCCTTCTTCACCCCAGTGCAGTTTTCTGATTCAATCTTGGAAATCTCCCTTCAAGATTAAGTCAAAACTCAATATTAATGTTTGATGCTGGACTTCAGGAAACCTAGGTCAATTGGGCATGGTAACCTGTATATCAAATTTGTTGGATTTTTGTTTTCGTCGTGTCCTATAGAGATTGGCCCTTCCTTTTTTTCTTTTTCTTTTTTGGTTTTGATCGGAAACAAATTGTGCATGATAATTTTAGGTGATCTGATAAATATGCATAACTTTTACTTAAAAAAAAAAAATGGCTTAAGAAGGGTTCTTGAGAGGTAATGAAGCAAGGCACAATTTCACTTGCCATGGAACATTTGTTCAAGCCAAGAAATTGAAACATTAGTTAGCTCACTCAGAATTTCATCCAAGCCAAATGTATCTTGCTTGTATAGAAGGTTTCATTATCTAATATTCATTGCTGGCAACCACCAAGTAAGCCTATAAATTTAACCATTATTTAAATGAAGAATCACACAACTCCCTTTAAACATAAGATAAAAACAAATTTTCAGGACCATTAAATTTAAAATGGTCCACTCCCTTGCTGAATCCAAAAATTTTTGTGGTCCTAGACTCCTAGGTTTTATTTTTTCTTTCCTTTTCTTTTCTTTCCCTTAAGAATACAAATCAATCAGTAGCTTCTTTTTCCACACAAGAAGAAGAAAAAATGAAAAGAAAATCATTACTTTATTTTTCCCAAGTCACTTACCAGCATTGGAGCCCAGATAACACAGATTAGTACGAAGAATAGACATATTCCGTTGCAAAATTTGGTCATTTTTGTTTGCTTCTCTCCCTGTTTGTGAGAAGCTCTATTCAACACTGTATCACATTTGACAAGGAACAAGCTTGCATGTATGTCCTCCAGCTGAAATTGTTATTATCATAGATAAGCATGCAATTATCGAATCAAATTGCTATTGCTAAGCCAATATCCTCAGATAAAACAGCTGATTATTTATCGTAAAATCAAAACTGTTCACCAATTAAAGACAAATAGTCACAAAATTAATTTTAAGTATCATGTTATGAGCTGTTGTAAAGCAACTATGATCACATAAAAAGTTATATGATGCTAAGGCTGCAGCTTTATGAATATGAGAAATCAACAAAGGAAACTCGTATCGTCAGCCTTTGGCAATTCATTTGTCATGCCAAATAGAAATTGACACTCTAATTTTCTATTTATAATTTTTTTTTTCTAACACAATAATGATGCCATTGCCGACAACTGTCTTTTTTAATTGTGGTGTTCTCAATGTAATGACACCAGTGGCATAATTCAATAGTGTCAGAGGTTTCAAGTAAGGTGAGTCTTTCAGTGATGCTATGGATGAATATTACAATAACTTACCTTCAGCCAGTCATACATGGTCAAAGATGTGGTTGTGCACGACCAGTCAAGTACACATCGCAATTCATAAAGAAATGGCAGAGCACGATAAAGTCGGTAACCTAAATAATTAACTCTTGAAACTTTGCTTGTCAAAAATTGCCGACACAAAGTGCTTTTATGAGGAATCCCATATCGGATCTGTATAGCCTGAAGTGCCAGTGAAACTGCCTTTGTAAAATATATTGCACGAAGTGCTAATCCTCCTGCATGCCAATGAGAAGGCTCCATGTGCCAAGCATACTCTGTAACTGAATATGTAAAGAGGATGAGGTTGAAAAAGTAGAATATCACTTTTCCCATGGCAAATGACCAAAGGTAAATTACGCGATCAAGCACAATCAAGAAAAAGATAATCTGCACAAAGAAAGCATTTACTCCAGTTAGGAAATCAAATAAGATGTCATAGCCTTCAACCCATTTAATCAAGAAAGAGTTAATTATTAAAAAAGAGAATTTAATGCAGGAGAAGAAGGGGTGACAATCCTTCAAGGCATATCCCAGCAATAGTAACCCAAACAAATCACAAGGAACTGACTATTCCACCAACTTGCCTCAATTGAGCCAATGATTCAAAGGGGTCTCCATTTTATTTAATATCATTCATCAAATATTTATAGTATTCGTCACCTTTTACAAATTATAAAAAACTCTTAGTCCTCATGCAACATTCCCCAGGAAAATAGTTTACTTATAAAGTTGGCTGAAAATGGTCCTTAGTCCTCTCATCACTGGTGGAGCCAGCATATGCCCGGGGGGACAAGTGCCCCCCCTGAAAAACCAAATTTCCACTAAGTCATTAAGCCACTAAGCCAAATTTAAAGGTAAAAAAGGTTTAACCATTGAACGAAGCACCTTGAAGACACATTGCCCCCCTTGAAACAAATTTTTTCTATTTTGCACCCCCCCCCCCCCCCCCCCCCCTTACATTTCTGACTCCACCAGCACCTCTCATTGAACTTAATATTTAATTTTCAATATTTAAAATGTTAAAAAATAATAAAAGAAACAGAAGAAGCAGTCTTACCATTAGGATAAATACAAACTCTTTCGGGAATTGATCTTCAAGCTGATACACATCTAGAAATTCACTTTTATTTTTAATCACAGATTGATAGAACATGGCGACTAAGAAGAAAACAGTCAAGTCTGCACCAAATATATAGGCATACAGATCAATTTCTCTTTTGCCTCCCCCAATTATGGAAAGTACAGGGTATGGGAATCCAATTTCTTCTACAAACCCTGCATGCTGTGCTTCACGAATCTCCTTTGCTACATCAGCTGCAGGAGTCAGAGACTTGTACCATTCTGTTGGTGTACATTCTGTCAAAGGGGAGGCATATACCACCTCAAAAACAGCCAAGGCCAGACTTGGGTTTTCTTGGCTTCTTTCAATGCTTTGAACGCGAACCCTACTAGCAGACGGGCAAAGATTAGGGTTTTTTCCATTGCATCTTTTATCATGAACCATCTTAAGCAATTGATTTATTCCAGACTCAATCTTCTCTGGCTGAATCCCATCTTCTGGCCACAAGTGGACATCCATAGACAACTGAACAAAGTAGGGAGGAGATTCTGCTCCTTGTGTTAGTGATTTCCAGTACCTAGAGAAGCCCCTAATTATCATATTCATCACATTCATTATTGGTTGAAGCAGCTTCTGTGCTCTCTCACTCCAGCTGGAAGTCACAAACACCTCTTTCCTATGGAGAATTCTCCTCTTAAAAAAATTGAATTCTGTAAAGGACATCCACTCACCATCTTTTGCAGTTATAAAGCTCTGTATGAGGGTACATAAGTAGACTAAGAAAAGAGGCAATGAGCTGATAACAAAAGATGACATAATTTTATGCTCAGGAAACCCTAGCTCATGAAGTATGCTTGATTGGATGCTCAACCCAGAGTGTTGAATGATAATTTGATAAAGGTACTGAACCGAAATATATACTTCTGTGTAGATAAGCATAATAACCCAGAACATATAACTTGGGCCGTTATTCACACAGAGAGCATACAAGAAGAGGGCTGCAAGGTAGGCCATAGAGAGCAAACTAAAGTTCCAAAGAAAGACAAGAACAAAACAACAATAACACACAACATCATTATTGGATCGCATCTGAGACCATATGTAACGGAAGATCCTTCCAATCTGCAGACTGGCAGCATCGGACGTGGTTCTGCTCTTATCAGACTGAAAAGAAGATGAATGGTTCAAACATGTGTACCTCAAATTTTGACCCTCAATCGTGTCATGTATCCCATTCTCAGAAGAATATTGTTCATTTGAATCTGAATCTTCGTGCTCTATGTTCAAGAAGCTCACCAGGTTGGTAACTGCCTGATTTCCAATGGATTGCACCTGGGAAACACCATCACCTATCAGCTGCACTGCAGAAATTAACGGGCTTTCCTTTACTTGACTTTTAACTTTCTCTCTTTTTTCTGAGTCAACTAAGGCTCCATCAGCAGAATCCTCGCCAAGCTCAGTGATCTCAGAAAGAGAATATTCCATTGGATGCTCTGTATTCTTGATCGCAGATGGACTCTCCGTAGCAGGAAAATCATGCAAATCAGAAGGGAATATCAAGTCTGTACAGAAACTCTGCTCTTGTTTCCTAAGAATGCCTTCCCCTTTATCAGGGGCCCCAGTGTCCCTATTTGAATTAAGAGAAGTACTTCTCCTCCTTAAACCTTCAATACAATGAGAAGCTTCATCAAAATTTGTATTAGAGTTCATGCTATGAAGCTGGGTTTGTAGGTTGAGCATCTCAGATTTAATTTTCTCTACTTGCAAGTTACGCTGGCGTTTGCTCTCCTCAGCTTCCCGAATATGCTTTAACTGTGCAGTTTTCCATGCACTTTTTTTCTCTTGCTCATGTACAATGGCACCTATTTGCTCTGCTTCAAGATACCGTGACACGTTATCGAAGTCATGGGAGGAAAACATATATGACTGCAGGGATACCAGCATAAATATGATAATCTCAACCAGTGAAGATCTTGAAGTAATCCTAAACCCATAATCATATTTGTAAAATCCAATCACCTCATATATGTAATCTATCGTTTTATGCCTCCCAGCACTGGAATCCCCCACAAAAGGAGATTGATAGGCAAGAGAAAGAACAATGATTGAGAAGTTGTATATGCGCAAGAACTTGAAAATTTTATTCTTCTTCTTTAGTATTTTGAGTCTCATCCGAAAGAAAATTAGAGCAAAACATAGGTACCCAAGGTGCAGAATGTCATACTCGAGGGTTCCAGTAATCAAAATCAAAGCCAGCACAAGATCCAAAAGATGGCAATAACAGTAAAGCCTCAGGTAGTCAAGGAAAGTCCACATGCTTTTAGTTTCAAATGAAAGATCTCTCCAAACAAATATATTCTTACGTTGAGACATCATTTGATGATATGTAAATGGCCCTGAGAAACTGGACGAGTGATCAGCACGAAGTTTGAAACATGCAAGCATGAAGACTATATAATAGCTGATAAGCGTTCGAGGATCATCAACAACCAGTCCTACAGCAAAAATGGTACAAAAATTTCAGATTAACAGATAAGGAGTTGTGCTCTGATGGGAAAGGAGAATAAGACTAAGCAATTTTTCCAAAGCAACTTGGACTTCGCCAGGTACTGCCTAGTTGTTAGAGCATTAGGTCAAATTGAAGGAATCAATGCAATACCTATAGAATGGCAGTAGAAAGCCCCTCCATGGGGCTCCTAAAACTACTTCACAGATTTAAATCAGAGAGCTATACTAGAATTCTTTCAGACAATGTAATGCCTAGTATGGAAAAAAAAAACAGTTTACTGATTTCCTAATTCTTAGAGCATTTAAAAGAAACAGAATGGCATAGATAATTAAGCAAACTTGCTTAGAGAGTAATACCCAGCCAACAGTTTCTGCAATAATGGAAATATAAATCAGAGCTTCTCCAGCAGTCATGGCAATGCAAATTAGTATCACTTGGGTTGTCTGGACTCAAAGAAACCATATTCTTCCAGAGGGCTAAGTACTCAAGGATGAGAATGGAAGCAAACAAGAAGATAAATACGGGCCATAACTTCCATATAATATGCCGATTCAGAAGAACACAAGCAGCTAGAGCTGCAATATATAGCATAGAAATAGCATTTGACAAAGCAAAACTGGCAAGAAGCAATGCAATCATGTTTATCTCAAGGCCAAACAGATTGAACATATTCTCCACCCAAAACTTGAAATATATTTTCAATGTAGTCTTCTGTGTTTCAAATCTCTCCTTCTTCAAGGCAAGAATCCGCTTCTTGTTCCACTTATGACTCTCCTTAGTGCTTCCCCAGATATTCTCAAATGAAAACTTTCTAGAGCCACTACCTCCAGATTCAGCCGTTTCAGAAGACACTGGATGAGATTCTTGAGACAGACCAAAGTTAAAGGATGGCCATGAATAGCTTGTCACCCCCCTCTTTTTTACAGACAGAGAGCTGGAATCTGATGATGGCTTACTCACCTCACTAGAAACCGAAACAACAGGCAGGGTCTCTTCTTCTGAGATAAACAGTGGGCAAGGCTCTTCCCATTTCCCCATACTTAGAAGAGTACTTGGCATCTTGTCCAACCAATGAAAAACATTGTATTGAAGGGTACATGCAGCGATCACCAGTACTTTCCCCCTCAAACCTGACTCTATTCCAGAAAACCCAGGCTTAAATACAGAGAAGCCCAAAAAAAGGGACAAATCAGAGTGCTTTTGGCCAGGAAACATCTCAGCCTGTTTGCCCCACATCTGAAACAGATACTCAGTCATCACTAAAAATCCAGTGTAGACTAAGAACAATTTTGATGGGATCTGAGAAACTTTAGGTAAAGTTGAACATATGACTAGACCGAGAAGATACACAAAACCAAAGGCACTAACTGGAGATAAAGATGCATAGAATACTGCAACAAACAAGATCTTCTGGCTGTGCCAAATCAGAAGCCGTCTAATAAACCCAAGTATTCCAGATTGCACAGGATGGGGAGCATCTAATCTGTTATACTTACTCTGCCTCCTCTCATAACTATAAAGTTGCATCACAATCACAATTGCTAGAGATTCCCAAACATTTTTCAACAATGAAGCTTCTGGGTTATAACCCAAATTAGGATAAAGATCTATAACTCTAGACAACCACATCTCGAATTTGGAGCAAATGCTCAAGCTATATATGAATATAAACACCAGAAGTGAATACACTTTTAATGGAAACCATAAACGTCTTTTTGTCTTCTCAACAAGTTGTCTTCCAATGATCCAAACAAGGAGAAGGAAAATGTACCCAAATGATATATAATTAGGTGTCACCAGGTATACTGCGAGAAGAATTGTCATAAAAGCTATATACGTTCCACAGGATCGATACATAGATAGAAACTGCTGCCCTATTGCACTGAGAAATGATGCTATCCTTCTCTCTGAAAATAGATAAACAAACAATGAGTAAATGATAATAACCATAGTGGAAGCAAATAAAATAACAGCAGTATTTTTGTAAACACAGTAGTCAATATACATAGATTACATGCAAAGGGCATCACTAGAACACCCTATTAACCCTCCTACTAGAAAGTAAAACAAACCAGACATTTTCCAGTTTGCTATATGAAGAAAATGAAATTTCTCTGATCATGCACAACTTTTTTTCCATCCCAGTGAATGCAATATACCTAATAGTTCTTCATCCAAATGGGTTCCTTCAAAACAAAGTTTTCAGAAGTGAAAGTGTAAAGCAAGGCGTTTTAAGGCATTTTAGTGCCTTTGTGGCAAGGTGTAAGCCTTTTGCAACTCAAATTTCCATAAGTAATAAATATTTAAAAAGGATTTAAAGCGTATAGAAATAAAATAAATGTTAAACTTCATAAAAGGTCAATTTAAGTCACAAAAAAATGGAATTACATAATTTTTTTGCTACATGAAAAAAAAAAAAAAAGATTGCATAACTTTTTGATACATGCAAAAGAAAATAATAATTGATTTTTTGTAAATATTTTGTTAAGTTAAAAAGAACGAATAATTAAATTGCATAATACATGAAAAACAAAGAAATTGGTAGAGTTGAAAAAATTGCATAAATAGTTTAGCAAGAGAGAGATATAAATAAATAATCTGAATAAAAACAAACAAAATAAATAAGTAAAACCTTTAAAAAAACTCTAAAAGGTGGACTCAGTTGTGTACATGAGAAGAGGAATAATGTGAGTGGGTTGAGAAGAGGTGGGACTTAAAAACCTAAATAAATAAAAATCTAAAATCTGACTATGAAAATTGAGAAAAGAAGGGTGGTTAAGAGAGACAATGCCGCTGACCCAGGGTTGGAATGCTGATGAGAAGTGCCCCTGAGAGACAAGGAGGAGCAACAAACTGATTTAAATGTTGTTTTTTTCCCTCAAATCTCAACCTTTTCTATAGTAGATTTTTTTCCCCTCAAATCTTAGAAGCTTAGCCTCACACATCGGAGAGTGAAAGGCAACCCAGAAGCGTCCTCACTTATGCCCAGACCCCTACAGCATATGCCTTTGGGAAGTCTTGCCTTCTTTTTTTTACACCTCGACACATTTTGGGAGCAGATTGTGCTGAAGCATGCTCCAATGCAAGCCCAAAGCACACCATTGAAAAGACTGCTTCAAAATTCAACAGGGAATCCAATCAACTGCCAACCTGATTCCTTAGTCCCCTATTTTGCACAGGTATCATGGTCCACTCGTTAATTTGACAATGTGTAATGCCTTACCCAAAGATCATATCATAACATCATCATAATTCTAAAGAATTAGGAAATCATTTTGGACCTTCTTCCGTTTTCTTTTGCTAGTCTCAGAGACCAAAACAGACAGTCATTGCAAAATACATTAGGCAAGCATAAACATATACCATGAGAACGATTATCATTGCAGTCTCTGGTAGTTGAAGAGCTGTAAATTGACAATAGAACTGATTTATTCAAACCAGCTTTCAAGATGCTGAATCCAATCGGAGGGTTTGGGGTGTGCTGCACCATTGCTGAGAACGAAAACAGCACATCAAAACCATGCTTATGAACTGCACAGCAGCATGCAAGCATAGCTATTTCTAATGAATCCCAGGAATGGTCGTGCTCAAGGAGACCTACATCAGTTCACGTGAAATGATATAATCAAACTCTGAACCCCACCAAAAAAGAAAAAAAGAAAAAACAATCAAACCAAAGGAGAAATATATACAAAGAAACTTAGCATTTGCATGAGAAAAGATATTAAAATCACAGGTCCACAACCCTTTGAGGCAACAATGTACAGTAAATCAATTAAACATAAACATATACCTATCTGCGATAGAATTTCCATACTAATAGAGCCTTTTTCCTCCAATGTTCTGGAGATAAGATTAAGCTGAAGAATGTACAACAGTGCAAAATGAACCTCACATAGGAGAATCAGGGATTGACATGTCTTCCTGCTGATGTTGTGGCTCAAAAGATATATCAAGAAGAATACCACTGAAGCAAAGGTCAGAAAAGGGAACCAATAAGTACACTGCTATTGAATCATGTAAAATCATTAGCAAGCCATTGAGTTTGTACATATTATTCAATTGATGGGCAAAGGCATTGAGCTTCCAAAGAGTTAACTTGATATATATTGTTCTCTAGGGGGAAAAAAGCAGAAAAAAAATAGGCTTAATTAAAACATACTATATACAGCATGGATGAAACCCGGTTTCATGGCAATGAGGAATATAAGCGCCAGCATGATAGCACGAGAGCTTTTACGCAGGCCCCATGCAATTGTAGCAACAATCAATACCTTGGTCTCTTCGTTCACTACAATTAAAAAAAATGGGGACATGATCACATGGTTGAAAGCAAAATAATGAAATTGGAACAAATGAAAGAGTATAATAAAACAAAATCTGAAGAAAATAAATGCCTCTTTCAGGATGAAAACTCAGAAAATAAAATAAATCCCCAAGCAGAAGAGGATTGAGAAGAGGCAAAATAGCCAGGTAGGCTATTCCAGTGTAGCAGAAGATGGAAAGAGGATTAGATCTGAAGACATAGACTGCCTCTTTTAGGAAGTAAGAACCAAGAAAAATTGGCCATTAAAGGAAAAAGGAACATGGTCGATTTACTACAAAAAAAGAAGTAAAAGCAATGCACTTCCACAATGATTTAAGCATCACATATGAATGAAGAAGGCAAATGATCAATTTACCAGAAAGAGAGAAGTAAGAGCAATGCACTTCCACAATGATTTAAGCATCACACATAAATGAAAACTGATCTCACTTGAAGCTACTTAGAAAATGTTGAGGTCAAAGCATTGAAAAGGACCATGGGAATTCAAACACAATTGTGGGTTGCAATGATGAGAAGAAACAAAACAATCTGTGATTTAACAGAGAAACTAAAAACTCCATCCAGGAGTGGTTTAAAACACAAAGCAAGAAACTAAAGACAGTCTGTTGGAAATAAGGACCATATACTCAAGCAAAAGGTACTAACAGACCAGACAAAGGTCAAAATAAGCATTAGTTGGGATGGTGAGGAGTCAATGATTTTGACAGAGTGATTGGATGGGAAAAAGGACCATCCAGCCCATCCAATTGATTGGAATAACACGTTAAGTATGATATGAAGCAAACAAACTGACAAAAACAGGTAGACACAGCAAATAATTTAAGTGGGCCAAGTAACTATTTTTAAGCTAAATCTAGAACAAAAAAACGGAAGAATAAACTGGATTACCAAATAATCAAGGTTAGAATATAGTGTCTCTACCTTCTACAGTAGAGTTCTCGTTTGAAGATTGCCCATCCTCATCAGATAAGTGGAGGAAAACAGTGTTGTTAACAAGATTACCCACAGCAACCAGAATTCCAAGACCAAACTGTGCAAGCAGAAAGAAACCAGGTATAGGATAATGCCACAGCCCAACCATCTCCCAAATCTCCATGTCCTGCAGGCAAATGTACCAAGAATTATCTAATAAATCTATTAAGACTTTGGTAATAAATGGAAAACTTTTCCTGAAATGAAAGACTACCTTCCCAAGTTGCAGGTCCAGGAATGCAAATGCCACATTGAAAATATACGTGCTAACAGCCCACAAGAGAATAAAGACAAGCAGCAGTCCATTTAGCCGATGCAGATGGAACAAGGAAGGGAAGGCATACACAACATAGCCGACATATGCGAGTAATCCAAATGCACATACACTTGTGAAATGAAAACTCCAAAAAGAAAGGGCAAACAAGGAAACCTGGCAAGTTCACCACTGAAAGTTTTACATATAAGCCAAAGATAATGATAGACTCACATGCCAAAGAAAACTGATTAGAGTTAAAACTTATCAAATAACAAATCTCAAGGAAGAATTAAACAGGACCATCCATGTCAACAGAATATGATAGAAAACTAAGGAATGATCACCATAAAGCACAAAATGACAGCTAAATATAATTTTCTGTCTGCAAGAATAGCCGGAAATGGGTTAGATGGTGGCAAGCTTAGGAACTGCCAAACCCAAAACATCTCCTTTGTTGAGGAAAACCTAATGCTGAACCCACTTAATAGTGGACAAACCAAAACCACCCTGCCAACCATCTAGATTAAACTGCTTGAAAGTGCTAAGCATACATAAAATTACTATTTTGACAGACTTTCAATTGGCATATCAGGAGGCTGGCACAGACCTAAACCCTTCACACCGCTAGGATTTGGATTGTCTGAAACTGATTTGAATAATTGGAAGCAGAAATGGTTTTACAAGAGATGGCCCAAAGGCCTTGATTCTCAGGTTTGAACTCTCATATGGCAATTCCAAGATAATCCAAGCCCCAGTTTGGTGCCCCTTAGATGAGTTTAAGGATCAAAAAATAATGTCTTCACTTCATTCTTTGATACCAGAACTTCAACTTCACCCAACATAGCCCAGTCGACGCAACATGTCAAGAGTGTGGGTGTGACTGTGTGAGATCCTTAATGGATACTCCTATTTTGTTTCGGATATTGACTATTTTGATTGTTTCTATTTTAAGAATAGGAATAAAAGAGAAAAAAAAAAAAGGAGAGTGCAATTTTTTTAATCAAGGATATGTTATTTTTTGCTTCTAATTGACTTTCAATTGATTTTTTTTATATTTATTATGTCAAATTCAAGTACCATTCAAAATCCTTTTTCAACCAAGTCCTTATATTCTAACATTTGAGATATGAAGGATCAGGCACCTAGACAACACCTGTACCCTAAGCCACATAACATATACTTCATTTATTTACAGTTTTTATCTTTAAAATAAAGTACATTCGAGTTATTGTATCATTAGTGTGGTCAAGTTATTGCGGCCAACACCAAGTAGTTGGGATCAGGATGTGGAGGACTGGAGGCATTGGAGCCCCATTACAAGCAAATTTTATTTATCATAAAAAATTGCTACTACTCAAACATAAACTGGACTTAGAGGTTCACTTTCACAAGCTTTTCAAACTGCTGAGATCTCTACCAAATACCACTAATGCTAACTTCTAGAACATAACTTTAAAGAAAGATTCCATCAACCAAGACAAGTCAAAAGAAAAAAAAGCAAAGAAAAAAATGATGATATGTGTGGTTAAGGGATATGTACCGGGAAACCATACGTGAAAAAATTGATACTAAATGTCCGAAAGACTGATCCCCTTAATAGAACATTGGTATGCCTTACACCAGATCTGCAATTTTACCAAAAAAAATGAAGTAAGCCTCATGGGCAACATACCTTGCAAGAATATATGTTGTATTTTAACTTTGAATGCAATGCCCTTAAGAAAATTTATTACCAAATGTCAAACCTGATTTTTGAAATTGCATAAACACTTAAAATTAAGTTGCTACTTCAGATCAGGTAGCTTCTAAGAAAGGAACAAGGACTATTTAAAAAAAAAGGAACAATATAAGCGACTTTTGTTAGGAATAAGGCTAAACAAACTGGAGATCAAAGGTTATAAAGTTGGATTAAGTATGGAAAAATTTGTCATAGAGTAACCACATTGATAATTTTTTTTTTGTATGAATTCGGAACAAGATCCTTGAAAAAGATAGCATAATGCAGATCAAGAGAATGGATATTCGAGTTAACTACCTTGATTCACGAATAAAAAATGAGTGCTTCGAGGGAAGAAGTTGATTGGTCAAGTCACTCTCTCCCGTTGACATAATGAAATCCATTTCCTCCAAATCACATTTGATGTAGGATAGCTGTAATCGAGGGAAAATAAGTAAGGATACAAAATTAGGAACCATTTTTCAACACATTGCATTTACAACTTCCTACAGAAAGTTAAATATGAATTTTTGGATGTAAATCATCCAGATCTGAAAAGTAACTTGGATCTGGATTTTATAGTTTGCTGCTCAATAAGTTGGGTTCCTCAAAGTCAAAACTGACTTAGTTTGAATGATATTAAACTTCTCATCCATGCAAAACTAAAAGAAAAAAAAAATCCTTAGATGAACCTTTTAGCCCAATTAATTCAGACAAAGGCACTGGGGATGACAATTATCCAATTTGTCATATTATTTTTTGAAGGTCAAGAATGAAGGGGGAAAAAAGTCATGCATGGCTAAGGTGTTTAGGGGTTTCAAAGGATAATACATTTTGCCCAATAAATGTGTTTGGTTAGAATTTAGGCCAAATTTATTGTCGATTTTTTTTTTTTTTGGATACTTAATGAGAATTTAATGGCACCTATAAAAAAAAATAAAAAAAAATGAGAAGCTAATGGCATTCCTAATGATGTGGCCAATTCCTCAGTTAAGGCTAATGGGTTGCTTTAGCACAGAAATTCCTATTTAATTCTATCCAGCTGCAATCAGGATTCATCAGATTGCTCTTACCAGGATTAGGATCCAAAAAGTTTACTCTAGGATTAGGATCCATGAAAAACTAAATATCAATTAAATCTGCCATGCTACCTAGAGGCCTGGCTCAAAGTGGTAAAGGAATGGGGAGGGTTTGCGGGAGGTTCCAGAGGTTCAAGTCCCAATGGGGACAAAAATTTACCTATCAAAAAAAATAAATATCTGCCATGTTATAGACTAATGGTTTTCCAACTTACAATTAAACCCATTTTGATAAAAAAATTTTAAAAAAATAAAACAAGATGAACAAACTTGAACCCGGACAATAAAAGATCAACTAACATCTGCACTTCTCAAAAGTGAAAAACACACTTGATTGTTTCACCCTAAATAAAGAAGAGTGATGACACAAAATTCACCTAATCTTACGAAACCAAAAAAAAAAAATCCCTGAATCCCTTTATATGGACAATTGCTCCACATTGTACAAGAACTCTTTTCCACTTTCCTGCTCACTATTTTATCTACTCTCAATAACAATAAAAACTCATTTGTTTAATAAAGACTTTTATATGGATGTCATGCACATGGTCTGATCTATGAAGACCTTAAAATGTTAAGCTGCAGCCTCAGTTAAGCAGTTCAAAAATTTCAAGGCACCTGAAAGTTCCAAAAATCTCATTGAGAGCCAAGTTTAAGTCAGAAAAATACTCCAGATATTTTGAAATTTTGAACAGAAAGAAATGCAAAAATTGCATCCACATGTAAACAAAATTGTTGAAGAGATTTGATTCATAATACAACTCCTTTTACATATTAAGCCAAAGCATTCAAAAGAAAACTTACATCCAGTAAGGTAGGTAGGTTAAACTGATGTGCATACAAAGAATTTTAATTCTTGAGTATGTAAAATCAATCATTTTCACTTCTACAAGTAACTCTGCACTAATTTGAAACTGAATTGAAATTTAATATTCCAGTAGTACATACCACGATGTAGAAAACTACAAGAGAAAGAGCAGAACATATTTCTGGCCAGTCAGATTTTCCAGATATTTTGTATAGACCAATGAAATCGGCTATTCTCTGGAAAAGCTTAGGGAGCCCTATAGGGAGCTGATACACATAAAGAAAGACAATGTTGAAGGCAGCATACAGCTGAAGAGGCCTCCACCACCTTCAATACCATATAGACAACCATAAGCCACAAAATTAACAAGCAGCCAATCAAAATAAATTCTAAAAATTGATATTATTCTAACATTATTGGATAAGCTCACAAAGTCAAATCATCACCTGAAAAGGCCCAGAAAATTGCTTGTTAGAGACCAATCTACAAGACCAACACAGCTACCAATAAAAAATGGTAGAGAAATCCAAGAAGGATGGCTAATTCCCACAACCAGCTGAACAGCAGGAAACAGCAAGCAAGAAGCAACCCTCAGATGAGAACCTTCCATGCGGCAAAACAGAGAAATGATCACAGGTCAGCTTCAGATTAAAAATAAAAAACATATCTTTGCCCAAATAAATACAGGACATGGCAAAAAATCAATTTAGTGTACTCCCCTTTAGTAGCAAATAAGAGCTAGGCATAAAAATGGAAATACAATAAGCAAACAAAAAATTGATAAATAATTTAGAATGATAAAAATGAGAATAGTAAAAGTGACTTAAGCCATCAATCATGTTCAGAATTTGAAATGTCAGAGAAAACATTCCAACAAGAAAAAGGAAATGCAAAATAAGAACAGACAAAAACTCTTGTATAAAGAGTGCTATGTGCCCCAAAGGTCAGCCATTGGTGACTGACCTAAATGTTCAACAGCTGAAAAGAGACGGCCCCAACATGAATCTCGCCACGGAGTAGGACCAAATCTGTTCCCAAAAATCTCCACCAAAGCAA
Organism: Vitis vinifera; assembly: GCF_030704535.1. Classification (NCBI taxonomy): domain Eukaryota; kingdom Viridiplantae; phylum Streptophyta; class Magnoliopsida; order Vitales; family Vitaceae; genus Vitis; species Vitis vinifera. Next base: position 2,289,666 of record NC_081811.1, on the reverse strand, counting down.
CAAAAACCACTAGTAATTGTATGACCAAGAAATAAATCGCAGAGGGAAATCTCCAGGACATGACTCTGCAAAAGCAAACCACAAATATGTACATAAAACAAAGCATTAATAGAAGCAAGGTTATATAGGAAAAAGATGAAAAAAAAGAATGTCAATTCCTACCTCATGAATCCAATTACCTTCACCCACCAAGCATCTTCCATACTCCATTTACCCCCCTCAACCGCCCAAATAATAAGAAATGTCACTTGCGAAAGAATAACAAGTATGGAAAAGATAACAACAAACCACAATAATAGATGTCGCCTTCGAAAACGAAAACCTACAGAAAACCAATAATAAGTCAGTGTTATTAAGAAAAAAAACAAGCAAATTATAATTATTCAAAACAAAAAGGAGAAGCACAAGAATATAGTAATAATAAAGAGTCATAATTTCCAAAAGATACTTCTCAAACTTAAGTTTTTAATCTTTGACAACTTAATAATGAAATACATATGGCATTCTCAAAACTCTCCTAAATTCTTCCCAAAAAAATGAACTTAATCATAACCATTTATGGCTAATCTTAATTTAGTTCTTTCTGAAACCCCTCAAGTCCTTAATACAGCTGATTCAAAGGTCACTTGAGTTTGGAACTAGATAAAAGTGAGTACAATTGCAAATACTCATAGCTTTTGCATATCTTTATCCACAAAATTGCATATTTGAGTATCATGCAACATTATTAGTTAAAATATCTTCTTCTTTTTTTTTTTTTATAGGCAAAGAAGAATATTATTAATAAGGCCTAATCAAAAGAGGGCGCAAGAAGTGCATATGTGGTATGCACCAATGTCAGAAAGGAAACCAAATTGATAGATTGAAAAAAAATAAAAATAAACTTCTCTTGCATCAAAAGAGCCCAAGCAACCAACAAAATCTAGAATAGACATAGAGGCTCCATCTAAAGACTTTATAACCCAAAGTCAAAAGAGACATGAAAGAGTTTTTGAAAGCTTGATCTGTTTGTGCTTCATTGATAAAAGCTCCATAATTCCTTTCCTTCCAAATGGTTCAAAATAAACATAAGGGAGTGGAGCAGCTCTTTGAACTTTCATACGCTTCTTCCTCCCAAAAGTTCCTTACCAACTAGATCATATTTCTCTAACTTTAGAAGGTAACACCCACTCAACTTTAAACAATGAGAATAACAAATGTCATAAGATTCTCATTTTTAGAAAAATGAAGGACATGATTAGTTGTTTCCTCATCAACTTTACAAAGATTACATATATTCGCCAAAGTCCATCCTTTTCTTTTTAACTAATCTAGAGTCAAAATTGCCCCTCAAGCTACTTCCCAAGAAAAGAATCCTACTTTTATTGGCACCTGCAGGTTCCACACTACTTTTACTAGCAAAGGTTTTTATTTTTCTCTTTCCAACCTGTTGGGGTGCAACAATGTCGCTCTTAAGCTTGCGGTGGGTTACCCAAATGATAGCTCTTAGAACAAGCCCGCAAGGTGTGATGTCAAATGCCATAAAAGGTTTGGCCTACCCTCATTGAACACCAATTGGTTTTCAAATGAGATGGTCAAAACTCAATCCAAGAATTGGTATTAGAGCCAAGGGTCATGGGTTCAAGTCATGGGAGCATCATGTTGGGGAAGGAATTATTAGGGTGCTACAATGCCGCTTTTAAGCCCAAGGATGGGTCACCCAAATGATGGCTCTTAGAACAAGCTCGAGGGGTGTGATGTCGAATGCCATAAAAGGTTTGGCCTACCCTCATTGAATACTAAATAGTTTTCAGATAAGATGGTCTGTTGAAATAATGCCAAAGTTAGGACTTTAATTTAGGAATAAAAAAGGAGAGATCATTTAGGATATTTCCTTATGATTTAGTTTCCTAATTTTAGGAGAGAATTAAGCTAGATTGATTTTTTCTTATTCAGTCATTTGTGTATATATATGTGTATGGTGTGTACCGATTTATATCAATAAAGGAGTTCAGAAATTCTTCATGGTATCAGAGCCAGTTTTCTGAAACCCTAATCCCTTCTGGCCACCTCTTATTCAGGCCATCACTCATTCCGGCCAAATCTCTCTGGCCATATCTCAATCCGATCATCTCTCTCTCTCTCTCTCTCTCATTCCGTTCATCAGTCCCTGTTCTCAGAGCCAAGGGAGAAAACGCTTTCCGGACAGTCGAATCGTCGTCAGAAAACACTCACCGCCGGCAACTTTTCCGGCGAACTTTCCGGCGACGGGTTTTTTCTACACCGCAAGGAGCGCCTGGAGGAGATCTCCAATTTGTCCCAAAGCACCGGAACCAGAAACCCATCCACGCGCCGCCCACGCGCGTTTTTCCGGCCGGCGACTGCATCTCACGCGCCGGCGCGTCAGGGCGCGTGAGCCACTTTCCGGCGACGCGCTTCCTCCACCAGGCTCGCCTGACGCCGACCAGCCACCCTTCCTACCTGTTTGTGCAATCCGAGCCCTGCACGTGCCTCTTTTGGGGTTCTTTTGCTTCCGCTGGCCCTCTGATCAGATTTTCCGGCTATTTTTTCTCAACTCCAGTCCCTGCACGTGCCTTGAAAAGTGTTCTTCTACCTTTCCGGTCCATGACAAAATACGGAATGGCATCATCACAAGTATCCAGCGTCACGTCACCAGAATCAGGGGGCAGATCTGAAATTCCAAACCTTGGTGGCAATGATTCCTCTCCTATTCTCATCACAGGACACAAATTAAATGGCCATAACTATTTACAGTGGTCACAATCTGTGTTGCTGTTCATTTGCGGTAAAGGAAAGGATGAGTACCTCACTGGAGAAGCAGTCATGCCAGAAACTACAAAACCGGGTTTCAGGAAGTGGAAGATTGAAAACAGCATGATCATGTCATGGCTTATCAATTCCATGAACAATGACATAGGCGAAAATTTCTTGCTGTTTGGGACTGCAAAGGACATATGGGATGCAGCCAAAGAAACTTACTCAAGTTCTGAAAATACTTCAGAACTGTTTCAGGTTGAATCAGCTCTACATGACTTCCGCCAAGGAGAGCAGTCAGTTACTCAGTATTACAACACACTCACAAGGTATTGGCAGCAACTTGACTTATTTGAGACTTACTCATGGAAATGTTCGGATGATGCAGCAACATACAGGCAAATTGTGGAACAAAAGAGACTGTTCAAGTTCTTCCTAGGACTAAACAGGGAATTGGATGATGTTAGAGGCCGAATCATGGGCATTAAACCCCTGCCAAGTCTCAGGGAGGCTTTTTCAGAGGTTAGGCGTGAAGAAAGTAGAAAGAAAGTGATGATGGGATCAAAAGAGCAACCTGCCCCGACATTGGATGCCTCTGCCCTTGCTGCTCGGTCATTTAATAGTAGTGGTGGAGATCGTCAGAAACGGGATAGGCCGTGGTGTGATTATTGTAAGAAACCAGGCCATTATAAGGAGACTTGCTGGAAGCTTCATGGCAAACCTGCTGATTGGAAACCAAAGCCACGGTTTGACAGAGATGGCAGAGCACACGTGGCTGCCAACTCTGAGAGCACATCTGTTCCCGAGCCGAGTCCATTCAACAAAGAGCAGATGGAGATGCTACAGAAATTATTAAGCCAAGTTGGCAGTGGCAGTACTACCGGTGTAGCCTTCACTGCTAATCGAGGAGGAATGAGGCCGTGGATAGTAGACACAGGTGCTTCTGATCACATGACAGGAGATGCTGCCATTCTTCAAAATTACAAGCCAAGTAATGGTCATTCATCCGTCCATATTGCTGATGGTTCAAAGTCAAAAATTGCCGGGACAGGTTCTATAAAACTTACTAAAGACTTATATCTTGACTCTGTCCTCCATGTTCCAAACTTGGATTGTAATCTTTTGTCCATTAGCAAATTGGCTCATGATCTCCAATGTGTTACTAAATTCTATCCAAACTTGTGTGTTTTTCAGGACTTGAAATCGGGGAAGATGATTGGCAGTGCTGAACTGTGTTCCGGGCTCTACCTCCTTTCATGTGGCCAATTCTCAAACCAAGTCTCTCAAGCAAGTTGCGTACAATCTCAGAGTATGTCAGAGTCTTTCAATTCTGTGTCAAATTCTAAGGTCAATAAAGATAGTGAGATTATAATGTTACACTATCGCCTTGGTCATCCTAGCTTTGTTTACCTTGCAAAATTGTTTCCCAGATTATTTATCAATAAAAATCCAGCATCTTATCACTGTGAAATTTGTCAGTTTGCAAAGCATACTCGAACAGTATATCCTCAAATCCCATACAAACCTTCGACTGTTTTCTCTCTAGTACATAGTGATGTGTGGGGTCCCTCCCGGATAAAAAATATTTCTGGCACTCGATGGTTTGTGACATTCGTTGATGATCATACTCGGGTAACATGGGTTTTCCTTATGAAAGAAAAGTCAGAGGTCGGGCACATTTTTCAAACCTTCAATCTTATGGTTCAAAATCAATTCAATTCCAAAATACAAGTCCTCAAGTCAGATAATGCAAAGGAATACTTTACTAGTAGTCTCAGTACTTATCTTCAAAATCATGGCATTATCCACATAAGTTCTTGCGTTGACACCCCACAACAAAATGGGGTGGCCGAACGCAAGAATAGACATCTCTTGGAGGTTGCCCGGTGCCTTATGTTTTCCTCTAATGTTCCAAACTATTTCTGGGGGGAAGCTATTCTCACAGCTACCTATTTGATTAACCGTATGCCATCCAGAGTGCTTACCTTTCAATCCCCACGTCAACTTTTCTTAAAACAGTTTCCTCACACCCATGCCGCCTCTTCTGATTTACCACTCAAAGTATTTGGTTGTACGACATTCGTTCATGTGTATCCTCAAAATCGTAGCAAATTTGCTCCTCGAGCAAATAAGTGCATTTTTCTAGGGTATTCTCCAACCCAAAAAGGGTACAAATGCTATTCTCCAACCAACAAAAGATTTTACACCACCATGGACGTCTCTTTCTTTGAACATGTCTTCTTCTATCCCAAATCTCATGTTCAGGGGGAGAGCATGAATAAACATCAAGTTTGGGAGTCTTTTCTTGAGGGTGTACCTTCTTTTCACTCAGAGTCACCAAATCTTTCTCAATTCGCGCCCACTGAGTTGTCCACACCCATGCCGCCATCAATTCAGCCAGCCCAACACACAAATGTTCCTTCTCCCGTGACCATCCAGTCTCCCATGCCTATTCAACCTATAGCCCCACAACTTGCTAATGAGAACTTACAAGTTTACATCAGGAGGAGGAAAAGACAGGAATTAGAGCACGAATCACAGTCAACATGTGGCCAATATATTGACTCCAATTCAAGTCTTCCTGAAGAGAACATAGGTGAGGATAGGGCTGGAGAGGTGTTAATTCCCAGCATTGATGATTCTACTTTGCCAATTGCATTGAGGAAGGGTGTTAGGAGATGTACAGATCATCCAATTGGGAATTATGTTACGTATAAAGGGTTATCACCATCTTACAGAGCATTTGCTACTTCTCTTGATGATACTCAGGTTCCCAACACAATACAAGAGGCATTAAAAATTTCAGAATGGAAGAAGGCAGTACAAGATGAGATTGATGCACTTGAGAAGAATGGGACGTGGACTATCACAGATTTGCCGGTTGGGAAGAGGCCTGTGGGGTGCAAGTGGATTTTCACCATAAAATACAAAGCAGATGGATCAGTCGAAAGATTCAAGGCTCGTTTGGTAGCTAGAGGGTTTACACAATCCTATGGGATAGACTATCAGGAGACTTTTGCTCCTGTTGCAAAACTGAACACTATCAGGATCCTTCTCTCATTGGCTGTCAATCAAGATTGGTGCTTGCAACAACTGGACATAAAAAATGCGTTTCTAAATGGGGACCTAGAAGAGGAAGTCTACATGGAAATACCACCTGGTTTCGAAGAAAGTATGGCAAAGAATCAGGTTTGCAAACTCCAAAAATCATTGTACGGCCTTAAACAATCTCCTCGAGCCTGGTTTGATAGATTCACAAAAGCAGTCCTGAAGCTGGGCTACAAACAAGGTCAGGCTGATCATACTCTATTTGTCAAGAAGTCTCATGCCGGGAAATTGGCCATATTGATAGTCTATGTCGATGATATTATTCTATCTGGAAATGATATGGGGGAGTTACAGAATTTGAAGAAGTATTTGTCAGAAGAGTTTGAAGTTAAAGACCTTGGAAATTTGAAATATTTCCTTGGTATGGAAGTGGCTAGATCAAGGAAGGGAATCGTAGTCTCTCAAAGAAAATACATACTCGATCTTCTTAAGGAGACCGGTATGCTTGGATGCAAACCAATTGATACTCCTATGGATAGTCAGAAAAAACTTGGTATCGAGAAAGAAAGTACACCGGTAGACAGGGGGAGATATCAGCGGCTTGTCGGGCGCTTGATTTATCTCTCACACACTCGGCCAGATATTGGCTTTGCAGTGAGTGTTGTAAGTCAATTCATGCACAGCCCCACTGAGGAACACATGGAAGCAGTCTACAGGATTCTTAGATATTTAAAAATGACACCAGGGAAAGGCCTATTCTTCAGAAAGACAGAGAACCGTAACACTGAAGTATACTCAGATGCGGATTGGGAAGGAAACATCATTGACAGGCGGTCCACTTCCGGATATTGTTCTTTTGTCTGGGGAAATCTTGTTACCTGGAGGAGTAAGAAGCAATCAGTTGTAGCCAGAAGTAGTGCAGAAGCTGAGTACAGAGCTCTTGCACAGGGAATCTGTGAAGGGATTTGGATAAAAAGGGTTCTTAGTGAACTGGGACAAACGAGTTCATCTCCAATTCTGATGATGTGTGATAATCAAGCAGCTATAAGCATAGCAAAGAACCCCGTGCATCATGACAGGACCAAGCATGTTGAGATTGACAGACACTTTATCACAGAGAAGGTGACTAGTGAGACGGTCAAATTAAACTATGTTCCTACCAAGCACCAAACCGCAGACATCCTCACCAAAGCTTTACCTAGGCCTAACTTCGAAGACTTAACTTGCAAGCTGGGATTATATGATATATATTCTCCAGCTTGAGGGGGAATGTTGAAATAATGCCAAAGTTAGGACTTTAATTTAGGAATAAAAAAGGAGAGATCATTTAGGATATTTCCTTATGATTTAGTTTCCTAATTTTAGGAGAGAATTAAGCTAGATTGATTTTTTCTTATTCAGTCATTTGTGTATATATATGTGTATGGTGTGTACCGATTTATATCAATAAAGGAGTTCAGAAATTCTTCATGGTCAAAAGTCGATCCAAGACAACTCTAAGTGAGAGTAGAAGGCTTTGACCAAGAACAGTCCACCTTTTGATTCTTTCCAAACCAATCTATCTATTGTGTCCCTCTTCACTAAATACTTTTGCAAATTTACTGGAAAAGCCTCAACACTTTCTAGCTCCTAATCTTAGTTAAAATATTTGTTGATTTAGGGTTCATAATTATAGGAGGTGACCCACAAGGGACAATGAGGTGTCAATACTTTAAGAGGATACTAAAGTGACAAGCAAGAGGAGGTTGGAGAGAGTGGTATGAAATCAAAAAGAGAACTTAGGCAAGTAAGTATTTCTTGTTGTTGTTTTTTGGTGGGACATAGGGTCTTTTCAAAATGCACCAAAATGATGATTCCTACATTAATTTTTCCATGATGAAATGGAAACTTCTTGAGACAACACATTACAAACACATGTAGGTCCCCCGTTTCTCTAATTCAATCGAAACACGCTCAATGCATGTCAATCTCGCCCCAACAAGCCTCCAAGTTTAGACATTAACCAAGACTTTCAAATAAGTCACAAATTGCTTGCTAATGGGAGGTTAACTCCACCATTGAGATGCATCAAGTTTGTATTAGACCCCCCTTAGCCTTGCTTTTGGATCTAGTAGACATATTATTATTAGGGCATTATGTCAAAGGTGATATTTGTTGCCAAGAGTTGTTTGTGTGAATAAAACAATGACACCTCGACGCGCTAGGGACCAGGGTAATGGGAGCACATTGCTTCATTATAGTTCCTTGGTGTTTGCTAAAGAGGGCTATTGCGAGCCACCCCCCGCCTGTGCATGAGGTGCAGTGGCGAGTGGGGCTCCTAAGGCCTCCTAAACGGGAGTGGAGTGGTACCTAGAATTAGTTAAACGAGACCAATGAGTCATAACTATTTTAAAGAAATATTTGTCTTTTTTGCAATAGCAGTATGGTGTCACATTCAAAAAAAGCTATAATAGGAGGAACCCTTTCGACATCTGCCTTCGGGAAGCATCCATGTTCCATTGCATCCAAATACATAGATATTTACTTAAAGATAGGCATATGTGCACAAATCTCTTAGCACTACGACATAAATGAGTATAACAGAAAGTAGCGAAATGATTCACCTAGTGACATATTTGTGCAGTCTATCCATGTGAAATCCTAAGACAAGTGGGATCTTGTAATTAGCCAAGGCATAATGACATACACATGTCACAAGTTGGACATGTGGCATGCTGTAACTAGGTGATGTGAACTTTGAAAAATAAGACATCAAAAATATCAAAATAATTTTTAAGAGTAGATTAGCCTAGAAGAACTACCACTAAGACGAAAACAACAAAAATTATTGCAAAGAATCAATATTTTTTGTTGCCAACTGGGTACATGTTGTATGGAGGCCGGATTATCAACTGCTCCCAAGTTCCCAACTGAGACAGCAGCGTGGATTCCTGGCCCACAAGCTTTGCAAAGGGAAAGGACCACAAGTGGTTCTAGGTCTGACCCATCTGGCTAGCACATGCCAAGCCCCTATATAAGGTCCAAGGGAAGAAATTTAAAGCTCACTCAAGGAAATATCAAGTCTTGAGATTCCCACCCCTAAGCTCTTCACCAAACCCAACTTTCCTCCCAAGCTGCTCTACTTTTCCACAAGCTAAAACAACTCACTATCCATGTGGCAAACCCCATCCAACCAAGAACCTTCTATTTATATACCAAAATACCAATTTATACATTACATATGTAGGCATAATTCAAAGAGCAGCACCTAGCATCAAAAAGCATTGATAGCAAACGCTTGAAATCAATAAATATAAATTAGCACAAAGCTGCTTACCTGTTTTTGGTCTTGTGAATTGGATGAGAAGAAAAACAATCAAATCAACAAGAGATATCAAACTCCAACTGAGTAGAGCAGCTGCAAGAACAGGAAAAATTAATCCCTCATTTCTTGGTGAAGTTTGCATTGTTGAATGAATAAAAGAGCAACTGTAATTGTGTTTATCATGCACATTAACAGCAATCTCTATGGAAGGCAGCATAATTCTAAGAAAGCCAACTCACTAATAGATGACAGAACTTATGAGTCACTGCATCATACCAAACTAATGTAATTTGGGGCTGCAACCCATTCACAGGTATGTGCAGGAATTGTAATGGGGAATGTAGCACAACATTGGGAAATATATCTTTCCACATGCATGAGCTTCCTTCACACAATTTTGGTTTAAGAATTGGCAATATTGCTTTAGTCACCGACTCACCAAAAATATGAGAAAACTATTTAGATTCACCATAATAATCTGCAATGATAGTCAGTAATCTAAGCAGCTTAAAAAACAGCTGTGCCCTCAGCCCAACATGAGTCTCGTATGATGTCTGAGATCCCAGCAAGCTGGCCACAGATATTTCTAAAACCTGGACATTTGAGGTGCCAGGCGAGACGTGATGACCCTGTCTAGTAATGTGAGGTACTGATTCAACTCAAATTACCAATACATCTGAAACTTATCTATGTCTAGTCAAATACTTCAAAGGCGCGAGTCAATTAATGGTTGAACACCACACAGTGCACAGTGGAGTCTTGCATAAGCCACTGACTCAAATGATAAACATCAAGGTTCACTAATAAAATTCCTTCTCATGGTATCGACAAGAATGCAATATCACACAAAAAATAATCATTTAATAAATTATCAATATCAACTATCATACACAAACTTGTAACTTCAAAATTAGAACCGTCTCATCTTTGACACATACGGAAATCCCATATCCAGAAACAGAAAAAATGATTAGACTGGTCGAACTCCTTCCATATGCCATGTAAGATATCCTAAAATACACCAAAGTTTATACTAATCATTGGCAATTACCATAATCTTACTCAGTTCATCCACCTCAAATGATCTTATCCATTCAGCCCATTGTGTATAGAATACGACTAGAAAAATCTCTATAAAAAAAACGACAAAAAGGAATTATTATTAATAATAAATCACTGCATACCTGTTAAAAACAGCAAGGGTAATACAACCCCACCAAGGAAACTCCCCATGACAAGCTCTTCTTAACGATGCAATCACTTCAACTTCATCGTTTCTCCCCCAAAACCCATCAAACCCCCTTCAATCAACGAGAAAATAAATACAACCCATTTCACGGAAAATGCAAATTATCTAGAAAACAGACTATCTGACCTGAAAAAAAAAAATGATTGAAATAAATACACACCCACAAGATTGTTCAATTCTTTCTATATCCCTCAATGGGTTTTCAATTCACGCCAAATTGACAAAAGCCCACTTCATAGAAAATAAAAAAAAATTCCCCAAACAAAATAAAGGAACCAAGCTCTCCCGCTTCGTTTTCTTCTCAGCAGAAACCCGCCAATGGGATTCCGTAAATCTGCAGATAAAAACAATAAATGTGTATGCAAAAAAAAAAAAATCTCACACGCGAAAGACTAATTTTAAGTGTATCCACCAGTCCAAACTAAAAGTCTCTGAGACTCGGTTGGTACCGAAAATTCAGGATTTTTCCTTTTCTGAAAATGCTATAATTGCCTGAGACGGAAAATGGACAAAAATAGTTCAGATTTGGGAATAAAAAAACCGTTTTTTCTTTAAATTATGCCGTAAAGCTGCGTATTGAGTCTGTTGACAAATGGGGTTTTCAAAGTTGGTGATGTTGCTTTACATTTGGACAAATAAATATGATTTTTTGCTTTCTTGGGAGGTGAGGAATCGAAGTTTTAGCTTGATGGGGATTAGAGCCATATCTGAAAAATGATTTTGCCTACAGCTGGTTCCGGAAAATACACAGAAAAATAAAAATAAAAATTATTTAAAAATTTATTTTCTTGTAATTAAAATTAATAAAAAATTATATTTTTAATTTTTAATTTTGATGTAAAATAGTTAAATAAATATAATAAATTCAAAATAATATATAAAAATAATTTATTAATTTTAAATTTATTTTTTATTCTTCTTTATTTTTTTCTCTTCCTATAATTTTTTTTCTCTATTTTCTTTTTTATATTTTTTTTCAAACTTTTCCGGAATCAAACATAACCTCACTAAAATAATTTTGAAATCAAATCCAGGAAAGTCTCTTTGTCTATAAATTTTTTTAGCAATCATAAATGTCTATTTGAATTATGATGTTTTTATTTTATTTTTGAAAAATATTTGTAATCAAATTAGGCTAAAAAGTGAAGTGGAAATTAAAATTGCAATTTTGTGAAATTTTTATTCAATACAAAATGACTTTTTTTATATAAATTAAATTATAATTTTTTAGAGAAGTAATATTTTTAAAAGTTAATCTAAATCAAACAAGATATGACCATCTAAAAGTTTTATAAAATTTAAAAATGAATTTCTAATATTAAGACTTAAGATATGAAAGAAAACTAAATAAAATTATAATTAAATATGAATTATATATATTTTATTATTTAATTTTAAAAATAATAAATAAATAATCTAAAAGTTTATATAAAAATGATTTATTAATGTTATTATTTTTTCACTTTTTTTTTTCTCAAGTTTTTTTAGGAGAATTAGTTCCTTGAAAGCCAATTTCTAATTTAGTAGTTAGCAACACAAATCCAAAGTCACGTTTTGGAAACTTGAAGTGGATTATAGATGCAAACAATTTTCAAAATTATTTAAATTTTTTATTTTTGTGGGGCTTAGGATGTATACTTGAAAATTTTAAAATTTTTAAAATTTGAAATTTTAAAATTTTGATTTGATTTGAGAATTTTTAATCATTATTTTGTCTATTTTTTTTGAAAATTTTCAAAAGAATGAAGAATTGTGCTTTTTCTCAAACTTTTAGGTGGAAATATATTTTTTTATTTAATTAAAAAGTCTAAATGTCAAATTATTTTAAATTTTTATATAAATTTTTTACTTCACAACGAAAAATCAACGCACACTTTTTTATGAATAAATAATAAAAAAAATAAGGGTTTGTTTGAGAACATTTTAAAACAATTTTATAATATTTTTAATAATCAAATTTCATTTGGGAATTCAAAATATTTTCAACCTATTTTTCAAAAGTAAGAATTTTTTTAGAATATGAAAATGCTTTTAAAAGTAGTTTCAAACATGTTCTAATATTTTAAGATTTAGGAAATTTTTGTTTTGTACCCAAATTTGAGATTTGTGAAATTTGTAAATACTTAGAAGCTTTGTGCATATTGACAAATTTGAAAATATTTATAACTTCATATATTTTTTACAATTTGATTTTAATGCGAGATGAGCGATCCCTATCTTGACCTCATCTTTGATTATTCACACTTCTTCCAATCCTCCTCACAAAAATAGTTTTAAATGGCCTTACTTATTCTCATTTAGTATAATTTAAATTTTTTTTTCAAAACTTTTTATTTTTCAAAATTTTAATTATATATTTAAAATAAATATAATTTATAAATATTACATTTTTAGAATTTATTTTTATGAAAAAAGTAATTTTTAAAATTTTATGTGTAGAAAAAAGAAAAATAAAAAATGAAATCAAATTACTTCTTGTTGTTTAATCATACCTATAATTACGTATGAGGTAGCGATATGAAATAAGACAACATCCGAACATGTATTAGTTTAACATGAATTGATATATATATATATATATATATATATATATACTTCATCCTAATTATTCTAAACTTGTCTTATTAGAGACGGGATGAAGTGGGTAATTGAAAAAATCGTCTCTTTGTGATTCATATTGAGTATGAATTGACAATGGTCTTGAATGTTTAACAAATTTTTATCTTAGGTGATCTGGCTCAATAACATAATCAATTCCAATTAACGAGTTTGGTTCCAGAACGACGTCGTTTTTGTCCAAGGCACATCCATGCCAGCCTGCACCCAGCACCCACACATCCCTTATCTCCTCTCCAACCTCTGTTACCCTCCTCCTCATTCCTAATGAAACTCCACTGTAAACAGTCTTAACAATATGAACACCATAATCCCAACTTCTTTCTGCCACTGCCCAATTTCAAAGCTGGGCACCACCTTCTCCACTCCCAGATACACTCAGTTTCGCACCAAAACCACCAGAATCCATGCAAATTCTAATGAAGTTGACACACAGACAGTAGAGGAACGCACAGAGGAAGAGTCACAAAACAATGGAGCTTCCAACATCTCCACCCCGTCTTCCACTGCTCCTGCCCTTGACAAAGACCTCAAAAAGGTGGGTTTCTTCTTGTTTCTCCATTGGGTCAACTGAGAACTGCCACTTAGAATCAGTTTTTCCACTTCATGTTTGGTATGGTTATTGGGTTTCTTGAATAACTGAAAATTTAAATTTTAGTATTATGTGTTTTTCCAATTGATATAGACCACAAAAAGGGTGGGTTCCTGCTTGTTCTTTACTGGGTCATCCTGAAATTACATTTTTCAAGTTGATATGAGCATGCCCAGTTGTATAATTCTAGGGTTTTAAAATTTGGGAGAGGGCTTCTTCTGGGTCTCAACTCTCTCCGAGTACTTTCATGCTTCTTCTTTCATCCCTTCCATAGCTATGATTCTAAAAATTTGTTTTAGGAAGATTTTTAATATTATTGAACTCACTTGATGTTCTATTAAATTCTCTTTCTGCAACAGGTTGTTCAGAAGACTGCTGCAACCTTTGCACCAAGGGCTTCCACTGCTACCAAAAACCCTGCCGTTCCTGGAACTGTACTATACACTGTTTTTGAGGTTCAAGGCTATTTATCAATGCTGTTGGGTGGAGCTCTCTCTTTCAATTTTCTATTCCCATCAAATGAACCGGACATATGGAGGTTAATGGGGATGTGGTCCATTTGGATGTTCAGTAAGTCATACTTAATTCATCGATTTCAACCTTCAATTTTACTAAAAATTCAGGCATTTGTGGCATATATGAATTCTCTTTCTTCATGAGAAACTATGAGACAAGTTGCAGACATGGTTTCTCTGTAAAACTGATTCGTCCAAGTTCATTATCATGTTGGTGGTACTGGTGATGACTCCATTTTATATGGAAGATCAGTGGGTTCAATTTCCATGGAAATTAGAAATGAAGCATCTCTTTTATGAACTTCAGAAATTCCCTTGAAATTCACTAAACATTCTGTAAAATGCAGATTGTTGGTATCAACTGGTTTTTGTTTTGTGCCTTTTGTAGCAATTCCTTCTCTTCGCGCCCGAGACTGCTCAAAGAATGAGAAAGAAGCTCTCAACTATCTCTTCCTCATCATTCCATTGCTCAACATTATGATCCCATTCTTCTGGAAATCGTTTGCAGTTGTTTGGTCTGCTGATACCGTGGCCTTCGTTGGGATGTATGCATGGAAGGTGTGGTTTTTATCTGTTTAGCAATGTCTATTTGCTGTTCCCTTGCATAATTTCAACTCTGTGCATTAAAATAATGTTGTTTCTCTACAGTTAGGGTGGCTACAAAAGGAGGACTAGGCAGCAAACCAGTGGCCTTTCTTCTATTGGATCAGTTGGGTCACTGTTTTCAAATTTGATTCTCAAGTCCATACCTCCTGATGCATGTCAAGTCTCGACTTTCTTAAGCCTGTAAATGCAGTAAACTACTAAGAAATGACAGTAACATATGGAGAACAGGGCATGCAGCATTGGCCTTAGGGGATCGATGGATAAGCATATCTTCACATTTGGAGTGTAATGACAAAAGGGTATTCGTTCATTCTCTTGTATTTTGGCAATTGGGCAACACATTTGTTTTTATTGGATTGAGATGGGTGAAATCCACATCATTTTCGGTTGGAGAATGTAATTTGATGATAAAAGACCTGAAGGATATACAATTTCTACATCAAAATGCCCCCCTGATATATTCATATAACTGGGCACAATCTTCTTTTTCCCTCTTTTCCCTGATTCAAGACATCAAGGCATTGTTTCATTATTTGCATTGAAAGCTTTGAGTTCACTGGTATGCACAAATGACCAAGACAGTAATGAAAATGAAGGAAAAATTACTAGGACAGACCAAAGCTAATACAAAAATATAGTGATATTTTACAACAGTTCTTGCATCTTCATTCGGACTACTCAATATAATGTTCACGGGTGAAGGTAATTGTCAAACATTTGAAAACAGGCTTGATTAAGATAGCCTTGGTACTGATGGAACATTGTCTAGCTGTTTATGCGGGGTGCTGGCATCTTCACCTCCATGCACATGACCCAAATCCCCACTGAGAGTAGTGCATATAACTGCAGTTCTCTTTTCATCTGGATTCTGCTGAAAGAAAAGGGGGCAAGCAAGAACACTGAACATGTTAATGCTGTCTGTGGCGATACACAAGGAAAAATAATATTTTGACAGTATGAGAAGTTTTTATTTATTTGAAAACCCAGATCAACATTCTCTTATCACTGATTCACTGGTATTAATAGGTTGATTTTACTTCTGAAACCTAAACTGCATTCTCTGACCAGTAGTTTTAAGAGGTTGGTAAGGCTCCAACTTGGCCTCAACTCTTTGGGTCTCTGTTGACATGGTGATCAATCGAACTCAGATCAGCTTGGCATACGAAAATGCAAAAAAGGAAAAAAAACAAATACTAAACAAAACAAACAAAAAACATGGATGAGATATTCATTGAAAAGTATTGTGGGTTCGATGCATCCAACCTTTACAACAAAAACTTGTCACAAAAGCAGAACCCGAAGGATTCAACTCAACAACTCAGTGAGCTCAACATTTATAACAAACAGATTGTGTATTTCAATGTGCTACTTTGTGACATGCAGATAGTGAAATCAAGATAAAAATCAGTATTATACCATCTTTTTGTATCTAAAATCAACCTTAGCCTTTGCAAATCAAAATATTATTTCAATAAGTCATTCTCATTTAGGCGATCTAATCTGTTGTGTTCGAAATTTGAAAAAGAAAAGATTCAAGTTCTTCAAAATTGAAAAATTTACCTTTTAATTATTGCACCCACAATCTCTAGATGAAGATTCAATTTGACAAAGTCTATAGCAGACCATTAACTAAGTTGAATCATCCTTCTATGCATATTCATCATCACTATCCTCCTCGTAGTCAGAAGCAGACTCATCAGACTCATCGCTCCTTGGTTCCATCAATGTGTTCATGTCAAATGATGACACCATTTCCATCTCCTCCAACTCAATAGAGTCATAGTTCATCCGTTCCTCAAACTTCTCATCAGAGCAAATGAGAAGCCATGAAAGAGAACATTTCAACCCTTTCTTTGCAACCATCTGATGTCTCGGTCTTATGGTAGACTCCAGACCATAAGTGAAGAAAGCAGGGAAAGCAACCAAGTCATCTAGAGGCCTCTCCATCTCCTTCTGGAAGAAATCAAAGCTAAATTTCATGATGTCAAGGTTCAAAGCAAGCAATTGGGGGCATCCTACAACCATCTTTCTCACTTGTTGCAAGGAGAATCCACAATCCTTGAGGAAATCCACATGCTTCAACATAGGTGTTTTACCAAGGCTAACAACCTGTGGCATCTTTTCAACAACTATTGGGAAATCCTCAGGACCCAAATCAAGAGCTGAATTGAGAAGGCTCCGTTGACTAAGAAGCTTTGGCTCCAGGTCAATTCCTATGATCTCAGGATATTGTGCTATCATGGAAGCAAGTGATGTTTTTCTCACATCAAATTCTAGAAGGGATTTGACATTAGCTTTCACCCTTTCCTCCAATCCAAATCCAAGGATGTGAGGCCGCTTCTCTATTAATCTAGCCACAGCTAATCTTGGAATCCCCAAACTTTCAAGATACTCCACAAAAGGTTTGATCACACGACCTACTCTCATACCCAATATCTCTGGGTATCTAGTTAAAACCCCTCCAATTTCTCTTCTTGCCACCCCAATTCCAACCAAATAAGCCACAGATGTGCTCATAGTTCCCTCAAGTTTGAATCCCAATACTTCTGGATACTTCTCAAGAACCCGAGGAATATCATTTGGCTTGATATCCATCCCTTGCAGGTTCTTTACCACAGGTGCAAGGTCTACTACAACACTGGCATGGAGGACTTGTGGATATCTTCGCAAGAACTCAGTGAAAGTGGATTTCCTAACACCCAATTTGCCGAGATAATCAAGCACGGGAATCATGTTTTTCTTCACACTACAGCCAAGAACAAGAGGGTAGTTGTTAATGTCTTCAATTGAAAGCCCTAATTTATGAAGGAAATCTACCCGCTCCTTCATGACCTCAACTGTTACAGGAAGCTCCAGTCCATCAAGCTCATCAGGAACAATACCAATCCCCTTCAAGAACTCATAAACCCGGGCACGATTTTCTATTCGTTGATTCTTCATCTGTAATAAACTAGGGCGGCTATATAAGGATGAGGAACCTCCTTGCCTCTGTTCCAAATGGGTGGCGTTCACCTTGGATAAAGGTGAATTGGTAGAACTAGACACAAATGTTTTATCTGCAACAGAGTACTGTAATCTCGTAGCGTGTCCAATTCTCTTCTCACGGTTACTCGAGAACCCAAGACTCGATGCAAAAATTAACTGGGGTCTACAAGGTAACTCTGGATGTACAAGCAAAAGACTCGGTTTTGTAATGCAGCCATAACTTCTTATCTTCATGTTCATAATGGTCTGTATCATGAGCCCCAAAATTGACACTGTTCTGTTTAGAAAACAAAATATACAAGAAACACAGCTTAGGCAATGGAAATTAATGGAACCCAATAGCAGCATAAATCTGCATAAACCAATAAATTGTAGAAAAAATTGTAGGACAACAACAAGAATGTAATAACAATAATATTAAAAATTAATATCTCTTGAAAATGGGGAAAAATGTGGGTTTTTGATTTGTAACCACCGCAAATGAATTGAAGAAGCACAAAAGAAATCCACAATAAAACAACCCTATCTCGTTGCCGAGAAAACTGAGGAAAAACAAAGTAAAAGGAGAGAAAATTTTCAAATTCTACGTCTTATTCTGTTTACCCAGAACATGAAAAATAAGAACCCCCATTAAAAATTTTCAAACTTTTTACTTTCTTTGCTTCTTCCTACATTTTCCCAGACACCAAACAGAGAAGAAGGAGAAGAATACTAACCCGTTTGTGGGTTTCGCCGGAGGTGAATCGGACTGTAGAACCGGAGATGAAGGTCGGGCTTCAGCCTTCAGCCTTCAGCCTTCAGCCTGCAGCAAAGGGTAAGGTTTGAAGAAGCCAACATCCCTTCTCCCTTGTTTTAGGATTTTTTGCAAATTGGCCCACAATGTTTCTGTATTTGCTTAGATGCCTTCTGATATTTTGAGGATTTTTTTTTTAATAAATAAAATAGTAAAAATACTGATATTTTAAAAATAATTTTAATAAAATATTACTTATCGGAAAGGTTGGGTAACAGAAAAACAGCAGAGGGTCGAGATGCTTCCACTTTCCCTACTAACGACTGGGTTGAGAAACCAGAGAGAAAAGGAGAGAAAATATAGCCGAGAAAATGGTCGGGATTTCTATTATTTTCTTTATACTTTCCATCTTGTTATCTGCTACCGCTGAAGCTTCTCAATGCTCAGCCATTGGTACGTTCTCCCTTTCGGTTCGACGCTAATATCTCTAATTATTTGTTAATTTTGTTTTCTGGGTATTCATTTTTCTTGGATTGCAGTGGTGGGTTGATGTGATATCAGGGTAGGCGGGTTTTCATGTCCATGAAACCGGAACAATGTGAAATGGAGAAACTTCTTTTATTTATATTTAGGTTTCTCGGAAACTAAAGGGAGCATAATGATTTATGAGGACGATTCATTGGAAAAATTTGTGATCCGCAGTGGAAGTTGAGTAATGTTTTTGGTCAGTTATAGAAGAATTATTCTATCTGATTTATGATCGATGCCACCGATTACTGAAAAGTGCTGAAGCTTTTGATTCCAATTTTTTTTAGTTCTTGAAATTTTGGAATGAGATCATTTCTTGGAGCTCTGGGAAAATTTGAAGGTTTAAATCTTTCCGTCCAATCTCCATCAAACTTCATCATAATTTTCAGTTTGCTCTAGTGGATTTTAGGTGAATGGCTGAAATGTAAAACCGAAGACGCAAGCTTTTCTAATTTTTTTTGGTATTTGGTCAAAATTTCTGAAAACTTGCTGAAGATTTTTTTCCTGCTGAAATCCGATTCAGGTGCTTTTTATCTGGATTTGGCCTAATTTACACAATTAAATGCAAATTTTAAAGCACTTATTTCTCTGTGACTAAACTGACCTATCTGTTACATGAACATGTTTTTGTGTATAAAACTAGTAGA
This sequence comes from Vitis vinifera, assembly GCF_030704535.1. Taxonomy (NCBI): domain Eukaryota; kingdom Viridiplantae; phylum Streptophyta; class Magnoliopsida; order Vitales; family Vitaceae; genus Vitis; species Vitis vinifera. Next base: position 2,270,089 of record NC_081811.1, on the reverse strand, counting down.
ATTCACTGTGCTGTAGTTTGTGGGTTTTGGTTACATGTCTTATCGATTTATGTACTGACTTAATTTTCTTTCCAAAGTTAATTTCTGGATATGATGTATATCTTCTGCATTTGGATGTATTTAATTTCTCCAAGGTTTTAGCATGTTGTGATTTTGTAAGAAGGTATAATAGAGGGAAGTTACATTATAAGCTTGATGAAGGCAGCTTCTCATCGTGTTTACCGTTTTACCTTGCCATTCCTTTCAGTTGCCCTATCTGCTGATGTTTATTAACTCTCTTATAGCTAAAGAAAGTAATGTTTTTGTTTGCCATGCAGGACTCCCTCTGGTAAGGAAGATTAATGAGCTTCCACAGGATAATTATGGACGGGAAGGTTTGTCCCACATCACTGTTGCAGGTTCACTCATGCATGGGATGAAAGAGGTATGCAATAATCAAGTCCTATGAGATTGTTTTCTTATTGTAGTCTTCCTGGTTCATTTTTTTTTTTTCATTTTAGATGCTTAATAAGACAATTCTATCAGTAATCTACTATGTGCCAATAATTGTTTTATATTTTCCCCTTCCTTTTATTCTTTTTTTGTCTTTTGGAGTTGGGGTTGTGGGGACAGTAGAAAGAGGGGGGTGGGACAGCTGGCATATGATAGGAGTGATATTGACAATTTTCTTGTTACAGACACCAAGATTGTTTAATCAACTATAGAGGATTGATTTCCATCTCCTCAATAAACTGAAACAAGTTGTCATGTTAATTGAGATTTTCTTTCTATAACTGACTTGTATTGATAGGAATTCTGAAAATTAGGTTCAAATAAAGCATTCTCATTTTTATCCATCTGCTCTGAACCTCCTTATTGGCTGGCCTTGAAGCAACTTTAGTGGCAAGCAACACAACCAGCAGTCATGGGAGCTGTTGTTGGTGGCGAGGTGGCCGGTGGTGAGGGTAGGCGTAGGTATGGTAAGAAAGAGAGAGGGAAACAAAGATAAGAAAAGGGAGAAGAGAAGAAGAAGAAGAAGAAGAAGAAGAAGAAAGAGAGAAGAAGAGAAAGGGGAAAAAGGGGGAGGTGCGGCTGATGATGGGAAGAGATGGATTTTAGGGTTTGTTTTTGAATGGGTGTTGGAGATGAAGTGTGAAAATGGAGGGTCGAGACAGACTCTCTAAAAATGGGTATGAATGAGCCTAAATATTGAGCTCTCTAAAAATACATTTATATTTATCTTTATCATTTAATTTGTTATATTAAATATAAAAATGAAATATTATTAAATTATATATATATATATATATATATATATAATTTATTCTAAATATTTTAAATTTTAATAATATATGAATTATATATTTACGACGTTATTGGTTTGACTGTGGTTCTGACCAGTGAATCGTGAATTGGTAACTTTTTTCGGTTTAATGACTGGTCCGATTCTTAAAACATTGGTGGCAAACATTCATTGAAGAACTAATACATGTTAAATATCAATGTTCTTTGAAGCACTTGGTAATGCATTTTATTATTCTAATTAAGTACTCGTCTCAAACTTTCTTGATAGGTTGAGGTGTGGCTTCAAACATTTTCCCCAGGATCACACACGCCAATCCATAGGCATTCATGTGAAGAAGTTTTTGTTGTCCTAAAGGGGAGCGGCACACTCTATCTTGCCTCAAGTTCACATGAGAAGCATCCAGGAAAACCCCAAGAGTATCCCATCGTTTCAAATAGCACATTTCATATCCCTGTTAATGATGTTCACCAGGTAAATTATTGTATGCCTCGTGTTTTTGTACAAGTTATGAATTTTGAGAAATTGGAAGTATTCCTTCACTGTGATAACTGTGAACAGCATCAGTAAAGCTCCTAGACACTATCTTCACCAAGTGAATGATACCCTATATTTGCCTCTTTGTGAGAGAGAGCCCTCCGATGAAAGTGTCAGTTACTTTATTGCCACTAAAAGAGTGAACTTCATAATCTGAATGCCACATAAAGGATTTCTGTTAGTGATCCATATTTTCGAATTCTTGAAGGTTTTTATAAAACTGTAAGGGTCTTTTGTGCTGCTGCCAATAGGTGGCATCCTTCCCAATACCGTTGAGACTGAATTTACATGCATTAACAGATGGTTGTCATCAAATATTTAACTTGTATCTAATCCTCTTCTGCTATTTTGTGCTAAAATGATCAAATCTCATCATATATAGTTACTTTTTTTCTTATTAAAAGAATCCCACATAAAACATTTGTTCTTTGTACCAAACCTGTCACTCCTGTGCAAATGTCATTTCTATTGCTGGGACCAGATGCTAAGCCCCATCTACAAGTGTGAAGGTTCTCTAGAGTGGTTTTGAGAATGTATGCCTGCCATAGGCTGCATCAGCATTTCAATTTTTTTAAAGTTTGTCATATTCGGCACCTTGCTTCCATGTTGGAGACCATACCTGTGTTATTCTAGATACCATGAGTTTCCAAGTATATGACTTGATCTTAATGAGTACCCCTAAGTCCTAATACACCTGGCTAGGAAATTGGTCAACTAGCTGTTTGCCAATCTTAGATTCATAACCGAGAATATGTTTGAATTGTTGCCAGTTGTCTTTCTGTTTGATGGCTATTCACAAGTTCCATCTGGTTATCCTGTGTTATTTCTTGATTTTTTGCCCCCCTCCTTATAGGTCTGGAATACAAATGAAAATGAAGATTTGCAGATGCTAGTCATAATATCTCGCCCGCCAGTGAAAGTGTAAGTAACCTTTCTTTGTTCATCATCTTGCTCATTCTAGATTTACCATCCGCATGGTTATTCTTCCTGTCTTCATTTATACACTATTTTCTATTTTGTGCAGAAGTTTGTACAAATTCCATGCATTTATTATTTGTAAACATGGTTAGGTTCTGAGTCCTTAGAGTCTTTGGGGGAAAAATGTTTTGTATCTACCATGAAATCTTTTATGACGCTCAATTTCCATGGATCTGGTCTCTTGGTGAACGAGCTGGCTTGGAAATTAAATTTTCCTTTACTTCTTTTCAATCACCATAAGAAGTATTTTAGAAATGATTACTTTTAAACGGAGCAAGTGTTTCCCCTCTCTAAATATATAATACCTATCTGCCAAGAAATACGTGCGGTAATTTTACTCTGCCAAGAAATGCATGCTGTAATTTGCTCTTTACCTTTGCATCTCCAATTTCCACTTATGGCAATTTCTCTAGAGAAGCTTCATTACTTCACAACTTTATGGATTAGTTGCACTATATGGTAGTTTCTCTTGGGAAGCTTCAAAGTTCTTTCCATACTTATTCCAGTTACTCCCATGAAGCAAATTTTGCCTTTAAACCTCTAGGTTTTATAAACCAAATGGCTAATTCTGAAAAGGGATCCCAATTAACAATTTAGAGCTTAGCTATCTGATCTATTCTGCTTTTTGGTTGGGATTGGTTTTTGTTTCTATATCCTTCCTCTTTTGGCCTGTGTGTGTGTGTGTGGTTTTGGGGCCATGGGCGGGTAGGTGGGTTTGGTTTGTGATTGTTGGTATTGGTTTGTTTGTGTTTTTTTTTCTTTTTTGGTTTCTCTTTTTCTTTTTCCTTCTCTTTTTTGAATTTGGGACCTTTTTTCTCTTTGCTTTCTTTTTGCTTCTCTTTTTTGAATTTGGGACTTTGGGAAATAAGGCTGTCTATCTACACAGAGTCTAATAATGGTAAAAAAGGCTACAAAGGTTTTTGGGTACAAATTGTCAAATACCTCTGTATTTTGACTGGAAAAAACAACCAGAACTTTATATTTTTCATATTTAATCCTAAAATTTTGCCTCACATCCTGAATATATTAGAGCACAGATTATTATCTGTGCTTGTGGTTAACAATATAGGCAGGTTTCACATTGAATTGAATGAGAGCTGTGAGACTAATGTTTGAACTTGGCTACTCAATCAATTTGAGCGAGAAACAATCAATAATAATCTGTGCTTGTGGTTAACAATATAGGCAGGTTTCGCATTGAATTGAATGAGAGTTGTGAGACTAATGTTTGAACTTGGCTACTCAATCAATTTGAGTGAGAAACAATCAATAAATACATCATAACAAGAACTTGTTGGGTAATTTCCAAATAAGGCAAGTTAGGTGCCCTCCACATGAATGTCTTTTAAATGCTATGGATGAGAGAAAACTTACTTCACTCTGAGGCCAAAAATAAAAATAACAAAATGTGTAAAATACTGTTGCAGTTTCTTTGCCATATCTACTTGACTGCCTAAATATAATAACAATATCCATACAGGGCAATAGTGCAACTTTCACTATCTTGTTTGTTATGTGATTATTCAAGTGTTGCTGCCCATATGGGGTGTCTCCTTTGAAACTCCATGTGGTAAGCAGTCTTTCTTCTTTCATTGCCTTATTGTGGTTACTGACTGAAAGTTGCAATCTGCCTTTGCTTTTCAGATTCATATACGAGGATTGGCACATGCCTCACACTGCATCAAAATTGAAGTTTCCATATTATTGGGATGAGCAATGCCTTCAAACACCCCCAAAAGATGAGCTTTAGTTTTCAATCCACAGCCTTATCATTTTGCTGTTATTGGGATGAGCAATGCCTTCAAACACCCCCAAAAGATGAGCTTTAGTTTTCAATCCACAGCCTTTGCATTTTGCTGTTATCCATCTGAGCCTTTCATTCATTGACTGAAAAATCCAATGGTACCATTTTCTATGAAAAGACAAAGGAGAAAGAAGAGTTTTACTTGAATTTTGAGAATAGGTTTAGAGATTAAAGTTCAAAGGAAGTTGTAGATTCTTATGGCCAGCTGATTTGGTATAGGATAACGATATAAAACTAAAAACTTGATCATCTCATGTTTATTGTTCATATTCATGGTTTGTTTTATCCAATTAAGATTTAGAATATGTTATTTTGCAAATACATGTGGAAGTTGTGAATGAGTTGGTGGATTTGATTTGATTTTCTAGTTTGCTGCAAGCTTGTATATCAAGCCTCAAAAAGCCCCCTTTCCATTGCAAATCGCCAAATCCACTTGCTAATAAGAGCCTTGTTGAGCAAAGCAAGACGCCTAACTCCCAGGCCCCCCTTTATCTTATTTGAGCAAACGGTAGGCCACTTCACTAAATGAGACTTTCTCTCAAAATTCCCTTCACCCCAAAGGAAATCCCTTTGAATCTGTTCCAACCTCAACCTCACTTTCCTCAATATATGAAATAACTATATGAAGTAGATAGACAAGCTAGATAAAATGCTCCAAATTAGTATGAGCCCCCCCTCTTTGGAAATACTGTCTTTTCCACATTGCCAATCTTTTGTGAAATCTCTTTTTCACCCCATCCCAAATTGTCAAAGAATTGGAAGGGACACCAAGAGGAAGATCCAAATAAGTGCTCGGAAGATCTCCCATCTCATACCCTAATACAAAAGCCAAATCTTCCAAGTTTTCCACCATCCCAACTAGAATGAGATTACTCTTGCTTAGATTTATTTTATAAGTAACCAACTTAAATAAGTCTTTGAGCTTGGGTGACCTTACAAAAACCAAAGCCTCATCGGCAAACAACAAATGAGAAACTTCCAATAAAAAAAAAACAACAAATGAGAAACCTCTAATCTCTCACCATCTTTGTCTTTCACCTTGAAGCCAAACAAATAACTATCCTCCCTAGTCCTCCTAGGGAGGCAACTAAGCGCTTCCATGGCTAGCACAAACAAATATGACGATAGTGGGTCCCCCCTACCTCAAACCCCTAGAGATTTGAAAAAAAATTTGGAAGGAGTGCCATTCACCAAAATCAAGAAGCTTGTTGTCGATATGCACCATCTGATTCAATTGATCCACTTCTGCCTAAACCCCATTTTATCCAAAACTGAAAGCAAAAACTCCCAATTTACATGACCACAAACCTTCTCAATATCAAGCTTACACTACACCCTGCAATTGTTGCTTCTTAACATAGAGTCAATGGCTTCATTGGCCATAAGCATGACATCTAGGATTTGCCTTACCTCCACAAAGGCATTCTGGCTAGGAAGTTTTTAGATGGAGCCTCTATGTCTATTTTAGAATTTGTCGATTGGTTGAATACTTTTTTATGGAAGCAAGGTGCTTTTTGTTACTCTTTCCTACTCATTGCTGTTTTGGCACCTTTGTATACTTGTGTACTTTGGTGTATCTTTTTTCAATTAGGCACTGCTAATAGTATGCTTATTTAGCTATATATATATACTGCGGCCCAGTTCCATTATACCATGTTCTCATATGGACTACTTCTATAAAGGTGCCACAGCATGGTTATAAGGAGGATCACTAGGGTGGTATTTTTCTTTTTGTTCTGTTTCTAGAGGAGCTATATCACTTTTGATAGGAATTTGCTTGGACAATGATGAAATAAGGTTGAAATGATACGGATTTTCAAATCTGACGCTTTTAACTGTAGGATTGCGGTTATGTGTTTGTTTGTTTTGTTTGGTGTGATGATAAGAGTGATTTATCTTCATAGTCCCCAGTCCCTACTGTCTTCATTGAAAGTTCATAACAAAACGATCTTCTTTTCCTTACATGATTGATTGCATATCTATCATTTGGAATTGTCTTTGAAAATACAGTGACGTACCATATAACAGATGAACAGAAAAAATTTGGCCTTGGTGGAAGATTTTCAAGGAAAGCCTTCCAATGGCAGCATTCAAACACTTCACTGTCATTGGAAGAGTCAAAACTCCACAAGATCAGATTGCTAGTTTCTTCATAAAAAAAATTGTTGTATACAAACCATGTTCTCAATTCTTGAAAGTTTTTATTCCTGTAAAGAACTTGGCAGGGTATCAATATCCCTGCCAAAAGGTAGCATAATTGCAGTTGCAGACATCTTCTAGACTGAAAAAACATGGATTACAAGGCGGATACCATTAAATATTAATCTGTATCTAGTCACCAATATGCTAAAATAATAAGATTTTCACCATTTATATATATTTAGTTTCTTGCTTGTGAAAGATTATTCAGCATAACATCTTTCCCATAGTGAACTTATGAAACTCCTACATGGTAATGACATCTGCATGGTTGGACCATGTGATAAGCCTCAATTTACTGTTGCAGAGGCTCCCCAAACATAGTTTTGAAACCCTAAACCAGTCTTAGGCTGCATCAACACTTTAGTTTTATTTTTTTGAAGCTTTTCTGGAGTGTACTTCTACTAGTTTTCCCTTGCCTAGGAGGTTATGCAAATTCCCATGGACCAACATGATCATATTTTGGGGCCTCCTACCTCACACAATGTCCAAGATCCTTTATGGGACAAAAAGTTTTTGTGAATGCAGGTTCATGGATCTGAAGAGCCCTGTGATTTGTGAATGAGTCGGTGGGTTTGGCTTTATTTTCTAGTTTTACAGCAAGCTTTTCTACCAAACCCTAAGGACTCTAATTTTTTCCTATGAAATTAAGAATCTGTTAATCACCATGAAGTAGCCATCTTTTTAAACAATGAATCTGCATCTCTTTGTAACAGTTACAACTCTTAAATAAGGGCGGTTTTAGTTAAAGGTACATGATGGTTCTTTCCGATCTGTTATCAAATCATTCTAATTTTCATAAATATGTAAATAAAAATAAAAAGGAAGAAACAAAACTCCTCTGGTCACTAGTTCGGTATCCATAGACCAGGATCATCCCTTCTTTTTGGTAAACATGCTTTTCCGTGTAGCCTCACCTTCTGCAACTAGAACATAGAACTCTGATCCAAGCATCTCATGTATATCAAGATTCAGAGAGCTGCTCAGGTTGACCGTCTCCTTGATCACTTCAACAGTAACACTGAAGCCTAAATTAGCCAAGACCCGAACAGCATTTGCAATTCTGCATATGTTCTGCCTTGTTTCCAGGGAGGTGTAAGTTCGTTCTTGTTCTTCAAGACTCATGAAGGTACTACTACTGGACTTGGTGTTCAGTTGTTCAGCTTTGTCTGTTTGATCCTCTATCAGTATACCTTTGGCTTCAACGTGTTCCCCAACCCAGATGAATCCATTACAGCCGAGTATCAAATCAACTCCAAACTCTTCCAGATAATGAAGATGCTGTTTTCGTCTTTTCACTAGGTAAGGAGAGATTGTGAGAACTTGACCCCTCTCAAGCTGTCATACACATTATTATCATTAATAGAACTAACATATGAAAAATAAAAATGGGATTCATAATATGTATGGAGGTGACAAATGATACTAATCAAAGTGATAGTGATATTTACACCATTCCAATCAATATCAGGTTGTGAAAATTTGCAATAAATTTAGGCTGCATGATGTTTTTGCAAATGTAAGAGCACATAGACCAACTAAATAAATATATACTGACTAACCTTTCCATACTTCTGACTCCTTGCTTGAAGATGTAAGCTGCCATCATGCTGGAAACCGCGAACTTCAGCCTGAAAATAAGTCATTAAAGAAAAACATTTTCATACTTCCAGATTGAAATTCAACAAAATAAGTTTGTTGACAACGATAGGAAACATCTTGAGTTTTTGTGCATGATATCCATAATGATTTTGCAAGACAATAAAGGAAATAGAATTTTTTGCCCTTTTTTTAGATCTATTCAATGTTAACTACCATGCTAGATGTTGAGAATGCTACAGCTCACAAAGAAGTGGATCAATGTGATCAACACTGATTTGGCTGAATCCAGTACAGCTTTTGAGGAAATGTAAAATTTATTGAACTTACACACACAATGTCGTTCTCTTCAAAAATGCTGCGCATGTTAAGTTCATCGACTGCAGTTCGTCGCCTCTGGCAATTAGAAACAAGGAAATGCATATTAATCCAAGAAAGAAACAGAGCAATTGATCATGTACTTCAACAAACATTAAGAGTTAAAACAAATATTTCATGCTTCACGTTGCATCCAAACAGAGGTAATTTTAGGATCATGAGGATAAATTGAGATGCTACCAACCCACATTGAGTCAACCATCCTGGTTTTGCAAAACAAGGTTAATGATATTAATGTGTTTATTGTTCAAATGTGCCAGTATTCAAGGTCACAAATATTTTATATGCACAAGTCAAGCATGCTCACATCTCCAAGAAACTAGTTAAGGCTCAATTCAAGAAGGAGATGACATAATGAAGATGACATGAAGCAAGAAGACTGCGAAGATTCAAGTGAAGACCTAGTTAGGGTATAGTTTCAGGTCCTTTTGTATGCTAGCTAAGTAGCTTAGCAAAGGAGCAGCTAATGAGAATGACAAAGACCTTACCAAATGATATATGACCACATTGAACCTTGTTTTTGATGGAATATAACCTTTTTCTTTAAAGGCTACAGGACCAAACCAAGATGACTTCAAATTTCTACTTAAAGTCCAGTTTAAATCTTTAAAAGGCGGCTTCATAGAATAAGAGGCTTTAGGACATCAAGAGTTCCCAAAATGGAGCCTAGAGAGTTGCAAATGCACTGTTACAGGCCCTCATCACAAGTTGTTTGACCTATAGGTTGATCTAATGCCCTATGATGTGCCTAAAATTGAAAATCATGCAAAATCATGTAAAATCATGTGGTCAACCTGATAAATTGTTTTGTCAACCTAATAAGTTGTTCTCTCCAATAGCTACCTGTAGCACACATTTAATGCTCTAATGGATGGTCAAGTGATCAAGCTATAAGTGAACCTGTTCTAGGAAATTTGTGTCTAACAACTAGTTTGACTCCTAAAGGTGTGTTTATGATGCCTTAGACACGTTTATTGCTTACCAAACACCTGCATGTCAATTATACTCTATTAAATACCCTCCTTAAAGTCATTTAGAGTCTTTGAGAGTCTTTGAGAGTCTTTGTTGTATCTTAATTCACTGTACTCTTACGAGGCTATGTGAGGTAGGAGTATAACACCTAAAACCTTGTAAAGGTCCATTGGAACATAAGTAATCCAAGTGTAAAAGAAGGATAAGAAAAGTCTTGGTTAAGAAGATCCTTGATTTGGTGGATCATCTCAAAGCTTGTGGATGAGCTAAGAGGTCATGAACGTAGCCAGGTTATATATATATCTATATATATCGTAAAAATGTGCAATTCATCCCCCTCCCCCCACCCCACCAAAGAGCCGTTTCCTGAAGAAATGGTTTTATTTCGTTCAAAATTTTGGACATAGATATGTACTATATTCTCTATCAAATGCAACAAGGAGGATACCCAGAGAAAAACCATTTACGTTCTTTATTTGGACAAATTAAAACTTTTAGTGGACTCCCTTTCCCGTATTTGACAGCTGGCTTGAGAGCCAAATCTCCAGAAGAATTGAAGTTTGCATATTCTGTGACAGAAAGCCATCACTATTGATTCTTTTCAAAAGGATTTGGAAACAAAAAGAGATTCAATACCTGGATACCATCAGGCAAGTTCATGGAAGAAAGCATCAAAACTGCATCTTGGCTAAAATTTATATCCAATCTCCAACGCTTAGGAGCAATCTGTACATAAATGAACAAAACAATTTAACTGGTATTGGCAGCAGGATAGCAAATTGATCAATAACAAAGTACAAAAAACAAATTAAATTGACTTTGGACAAGAATATTAACAAACATCAGTTTTCCCAGAACAAATCCACTACAATGCTGACTTTTTGAGCCCATTATGGAAGATACTGTGGGCATATAAATGTGGCAAAACTAGTGATTTCTGAAAAACTTTCAAACTTGCAAAACTGTAAAATTAATTGCAACCATTACATGTTAACAAGTAAAATCAATGAGTATAACAGAAAAAGAATGCTCATAGCATTTACAGAACTTCACTCAGGAAAATCAAGACCAGTGTTGATAAATTGATAAAAAAAAAATGAAATTAAAAAAGACACCAACAAGGTATAGTGGGATCCTAAAAGCCTGATATCAGAATGTGACAGAGGTTATTATGCCAAATGAAGATGAAATTAAGAAGGTCTTTGGTGAGAAATAGAATCGAGGCACTTGTTACCATAGTTTTCAACTCACAAATCATCGCAGTGTCATTATATTCATGCATTAATAATCAAGTACTGTAAGGTTGTTAACATATTAAAAAATAAATAGGAAATAAATATGTATATATATACGAAATACATGTTAATTGTAAAAATAAAGGGCAAACCAGTATACAACAATTTTTACAAAGTAAATGGAAAAGAGGAAACATAAGCATTAATCAATACAATAAATTTATATAACTACTGAAAACTAAAACTTTGATGAAATTATCTTAATAAAATATGATATTCATATATAACAAATCCCACAAGATAGATTTCGAATTTTAATTTTTTAAGTTCCAAGTTCTAACTCATTTGCCAATAAATGTTGTCACACAAGAGGTTTCAAGTTTCTATCATTTCCCAATCAATTTATTAAAAAGGAAAATATGAGGACAAACAAGCGTGAGAATATGTGTCCAAGGAAAATTCACATTTCTATCTTCAATATTCATCATCTTGAAGATCAACAAGCGAATCATCTAAGTAAAACATATCACCAGAATACCATCATCCCAAATATTTGTCGGAATAATAACTACACCCAAAACTTTAGCTTCCATGCATGCCTTAAATAACGAGTTCATGATGTTTCGACATAGAATCATTTTCTCTCTACCCTTCCGTTGGAAATTTACTTTTAACCTTAAGTTATTATTCGGATAACGATATGATAATCTTTTTAAGGGCAAATAATTAAAATGCAGTATTTCCTACAAACTAACACAAATAATCAAACACGCTCATTTAATACATATCATGTAACACATACATATTGTATATGTATTATAAGTATATGAGAAACACTTCTTTTTACATGAAAAATATCTTGTCAAATCCAAGATAACCAAAAGCTTCTAACTAAAATACAAAGTGATGTGTTCTTATGAATCTTATCTAAGTATATTGCCTGGAATAATCCATGGATAAATGTTAGGAATTTTTGGATTTACCTCTGTAACACGTCCCACTATGATATCTCCAGTCTCTGGCTTGTATCTGAAAATCAGTTCAAAAACCAATTAACCACCATTAATCAATTGGTTTAAACATTGAGATTAGGGGCATTAGAAGTACCTTGCCCGCAAAGTCCGGATATAGACCAGCTTATTCACACGTTCAACCACTCCACACAGTGTCGCAACCACTTCACCATCGAGGTCTAAGGTGCCGTGTCCCCTTCAACCAACCCATCAAAGTTACTGAGACGGAATTATTAATTAAGACCAAGAAAAGGTAGATTATAGCACTTCACAGCACAAGATTTCTGTTTGTTTCAATGGAAAATAGATCCCATTAGAAATTCCCAGACTTTTTTTCCCCTTTAGGCTTCGAGTACACTTAAAATTTTCTAAAAACAAAATTCTAAAAACAACCCCACCATTGTACAAAGCTAGAAAGAAATTCGATTACTCTGTTTGCTTGTTGGGAAAAAGAAAAAAGAAAAAAACAAAGAAAATTAAAGTAATCGGAATAGTTTTTTCGAAAGTGAAAGCCTAGACAATAAAAATTAAGAGCTTCAAAAATTATTTCTCCCTTATTTTCCCAAAATTTTCTCCGAAATCAAACGGAGGGAATTAGGGTTCGGAAACGTACTTGAGAACGCCGTCTTCGTAGTTGACGGGGATGGTGTCGGCGACGGCGACGGAGGCATTGGAATTGGATTTAGAAGACAAAGACTCAAGCTGTTCCAGCGCTCTCTGTAGCCTCAGCTTCTGAGTTTGGTTCAGAGAAAGCTGAAACCCTCTCATCTCTCTCTTCTGCAAAAACAAAAATGGTGGTGAGACGACAGAACCCTCTAAACCCTAAACCCTAACCCAAACCCAAGTCCAAATCGTTGGGCCAAGAAGCGGTTCGGGTTTTGGATCAAATTAAATAAATAATAATAAAAAAAATAAAGGTAAAAAGAAAAAAAATGATTTTTTTTTTTTTTACTGGATTGTTTGTGAAAGGGAAAAAATAAATAAATTCTTAAAAGAATACACATTCCCTAAAAAATTTATGCATTTTCTCCTGTTTTTTTTCAATTTTTTTCCATATCATTCAAATATAAAAAATTATTTTTATCAGCATTTTTTTTTAAATTCTTTATATTTATACATTCAAATACACAGTCTGAATTTTTTTCTTTAACTTTAAACTTGTAAAACCTATATGAAAATAAAAATAAATAAATTTCATGAATAGTCAACTAAATTCACCATTTTCTTTCTTTCTATTTTTCTTTTAATTTTTTATAATTAGATAAATGATTTTTTTTAAAGCAAAATAATAAGAAAATCAATAGAAATAAATTATAAAGTAAAAATTGTAACAAAAATCTTATACATAAAAAAAAATTCATAGTAAATAAAATTAATCTACTACCTAATTTATTTTATGATATTTTTATCAAATTTATTTAAAGAAATATAATCATAGTTTTCAATTTTTAATTAATCCTTTAATAAAATATTAATTTTTAAAAATAAATTAAATGTTTGGTTCCCAAAAAATTTGAAGGAAAATGCAAGGGAAAGAAAATATAAAGGAAAAGCAGAGGAAAAGAAAAAGCGAAGGAAAATAAAAAAATAGATTAAAAGTTGATAAATTATTTTTTTTGTTATTTTAAACTCATTTTATTTATTTTAACTCATCAATATAAAGATTAAATAATTTTAAAATACATAAGTTTTTAATTAGTTTTAATCATATTTGATTTTCTTTGATATTTTTCATAGGACAACCAAACATAAAAAAATCATTTTCCTTTGCATTTTTTTTCTTTCCTTAGTATTTTCCGGGAACCAAACATAACCTAAAGGAATTTATTTGAAATTCTATTTTTATTATATTAAATAAAAAGAGGACTTTATTTTAAAATAAATTTAATTTTAACATAAATCAATTATTAATTTAAATTTTATAAATAATCAATTTTCAAGACAAAGTTTAAAATTCAAATTTCTTTAGTTTTAATATTTTATGCAAGTCAATTATAAATTTGGAATTTTGATTTATTTAGGTAAATTGCAAAATAAAATTTGACTTAAATTACAATAAATAAAATAAATAATAAAATAAAACTTTGATTTACACATTCTTAATTGATGAAATGATTTTCTGACTTTTTTAACCCTAACATAAAGAACTAATTTACGAGCTAAAAAGCTTGATTCAATTCACACGATCTCAAAAAATTAATTTTAAAAAGTACTTTTCTGATTTTACTGACATTATTATAAAGAATGATTCAATTTGCATAATCTTACAAAATTAATTTTCAAAAAGAAAATGATTTTATGATTTTATTATTGTTAATAATTAAATGATTTTTCACATTCTATTAATGTAAATAGGTAGATGATAAATATCCAAACTACATCATCTCATTCAGACAAACTGAATCATGTATAATGGTCCAAGGCCCAAGATCAAATTAGAAGACCAAAGCCCAAAACCATATTAACAATCCAACGCACAAATTCATAACTCAAGCCCAAATTCATCAAACCCAAATCATATAGGCTCATATAAAATTCTACTAAAAGCCCAAAAGCAAACCTAAAATGAATGATCTGATATTGGACAGAGCAAATGCACTTTACCTCATTTGCAACGGCACCATAAAGCTCCAAAAAATTGAATGACGTATAAGTCAAAGGTAAATTTTAGGGGTCTATATATATATATATACTCCAAACCTAATTAAACAAGGAAGATATATTCATAGTGTTAATAGAATTTGGGATGCCTTCTAAAACTGAATTGAGTCATTGCAAGTCAGGGAGATATGCCTGTACAGCTTCAACTAATGTAAAGCTGTGGAAAGTTTTTTTTTTCCCTTTTAATGACAGGAATTTTCCATGTCCGAGTCCTTCCAATGCTCTCCACGAAGACCCAAACCTTGGGGTTCGGATCATGTCTTCCATAACCAGCACTGGGTGATCCAAGGCAATTAACCTATGATAGGATTCGAACCTAGAAGTAGGTCACATGTGAAGCTAAGGATTTTTCAGGACGATGAGAATAATCTAATGACTAAATGCAATGGTTTTGGATTAAAGAGAGGGCAATCAGTGGGAGATGTCAACCATCCTAGAAATCAAAAGGAATACCAGCAATCATGGAAAGCAAAAGAAAACGTTTAACCAAGGTTCAATCCTACTAAAAATCATAATATAGTCCAGCAGAGAACACACATAATTACTTTTATAAATGGCTCTAATCAAATCCTCAACATTTCAATCTAAGTTATGATACCTGATAGATGTGTCTAGAAATCACCTCCTGGGTTCAGTAGGTTTAGCAATGTCTCAACTCTAATTCAACCAGACTTCAAGATAGTTCTTGCGTTGGCAGAACAATTTCATCAACCACGGACAACTTAAAACAACAAAATGCCATCCGAACTATTTGAAACCCTATGAAAATTTCACCCACAACATAAAAAGAATTTGCTACTGACAACTCATAAAAGAGTCTAAAATCCAGTGCAATCCGAGAAAAGATTTGTATTTCTTGAATTTTATCAAATAATTTAGAGGTTGACAATGAGTGGCAGATGTGTTATCTGTAATTCACTTAAAAATGATACAAAATTGGTTGAAACCTGGACGAGCACTGTCTATCATAGAAAACTTTTCTTTAAAAATCTGTGATTGCAATTTCTTTAGCACATATTGTACAAGAGAATACCTTTTGGAAGGCTCCTCTGGAGGTCATCCAGAATAATACTGCCAACCAGCAGCAATCCCAGCCACTAATATGACTTTGAATATTAGCTTAGAACTAATTAAGGATGATGAAGCTGATTGCGTTTGGGTAGGTTCCCATGATTTTCCTCTCAGCTTAGCAAACAACTTGGATAGCAGCTGACCAAGCCGACCAGTCTTCTTGGAATCTGTATGCAATCAGGAGCAAACATTAGCAAGTGCAGAAAGATTAATGAGAACACAAACCAAGTACATGCCCATTTCATAGATTATAAAGTGGATTAAAAAACCCGTTTCACAGTTCAGAGAGTAGATTAAACAAACCACAACTTGGATGGACATTTTTTTTCCAACTACTGAAAGAGAGTGATAGTCAATGGTCGAACAATCTGAGTGCACAGATAAGGGGCATAGGAGATCTCTCTGGGGAAAGGAGAATGCATTTCAGATATTCCACTGCACTTGTTGGTGTGCCATCCATCACAATAAAGCTGAAATTCTATTAAAGCCCATAAAATGGCAACCTTCTTAACTACTTGGCAAGTGTAATTCCCAGGGATAGTCAGCTCTGCTTATCTAATTGAAGCCAGTGACCCAAAAAGTACACAGCAGTACTCCTAGAGAGTTAATATGATGAAATTTGGAGAATGAAAGAATTCCTAACAAGTACCCATTATACTGAAAATTGTTAAACGCTTGAAAATGATTTGAAGGAGATAATAGCATCTCAAAAGATTAATTAGTTAGGTGATCAGTCAACTAAGTAGTTTTGTGTTCACCATATAATTTGATTTCACACATTCCTAAGGAGGTTTCCAGGCCAGTGCTACTTGTGGATGACATTGGGTTGGTTGATGAGGCCAAAAAGGGGGCATGCCTCCAAATCTAGTAGCTCAAAGTAAGCTTAACAAAATATGTAATGTAGAAGAGACCATTAATTGGGTAAGGTTAGTTTAGCCTGAATGCATGTTTGCCCTCTTTTCTCTTCAAACCAAACAAGTGTCCAACTTTATATCCCTCCATCAAACATGAAATAGAATCCTATTTGTCAACTCCTTCACACAATAAATAACTGTAGGTATCTCGTGATTTTGGTTAGTTCCCACTTTTTGGTTTTATTTTTATTCAAGGAAATTCTTTTGGTTATGGATTTATGAAAAGGGTGAATGTTGGTTTGAAGTTGGTTTTGTGTGATTGGTTATGCAGATCAAAATAAGTGAAAATGAGAATTATAACTTTCTTGGTTTACGTGTCTAAACAAATACCATGCCTATTGCAACATGGGTATATAGAGAAAATGTAAAACACTTGTTATTACCAGGATTTCAAAAAATAGAATTTTGCTGCAAGTGCCGTGTAAAGTTTCAAATAAAGTATCTAATAGAAATCTCATAATGCATGAAATGGGTAAATAGAAAATTCTTCTAATTTCCCTTCCAAGATAGTGGTACGTAACTGGATTGAATTTTTTATAATATTCTTTTATTATCAACTCCTTGGGACATATTTCTAGCAAACTCAGAAGGGTAATGCAAGTAAAAGTGAGTCTACCTCTATTCAACAAATATTACTTCTTCTAACATGCTATTTCAATATGCTCAATCAGTGGATCCCACACTACCCTTGATTTCAAAGGGGCAACCAAGAATAAACCAAAGTAGAAAGAAGGCAACTTACCCACTTTACATGCCAGTAGCAGGGCCAAGACCTCAATATCTACTGTCCTGCAGAAATTATCCTCACTCTTTGAGGAACTAACCCAAGCCCAAAAACGGCTTCAAAATGAAGTTTTCTCCTTTCTTCATCTCTTTTCTCTTTCTAAAATTATTTCCCTTTGCCTATTGTTCTTAACCATTTCATATATGATTATTTCCCTATAACCACTAAGCTTCATTATTAAACCAAATCTCATTTCACCCCAACTTTGCCTTATAAAGATAACATTCTTCCTTGTTTTCATGGGGCTATCTTGCCTCAGATCAAGAGCCTTTAAGCCCAAATAATGCTCCTAAATTCCTAATTTATATCTTGGATAAGTGCATTTCACCACATGTCTCTTGCTAAAAGCAAGGAGATTTATCCATCATCAATACATTTATGGTAATTCCAGGGGAACTACAGGTCGAAAATAGAAAGGATGTTCAAAAATTGCTTCATCTCACTTTCTTGTTTTAGGGAAAAACATTGCACATGGCAGTTAGGAAATTGAAAAGGTTTAGGTGACTTTTGGGTTGTTGAGATTTTAGGTAAGTTACACCTTTCTCAGTTGTTAAAGTATTGATTAAATATATATATATATCAGAGCAAGGCTTCAGTATATATTACCAATGTGTTTCAGTTAAGTATTGATATATGCAAAGCAAACTATTTCATGATAACTGATTCTATTAACACTATTAACCAAGACAATTACTGTCATGCATACCATAATTAAAACCTCCATTAATGTAGCACCCATTCAATAAACTTGAGATTTCTCATTGGACTTAACTAACTCCAGGAAAAGTAAAATTACCTTTTCTTTTTAAAAATCTTTCTTCCTCACCAACACGCCTTCGAAGTACATTGAGCAGTGATCCAAAATATAAAGCAAATACTGTGCATGTAATCGTGATGACATTATAAGGCATGCTAAAATCAGGAGTGGTCAACGGTACAAGTAACACTTCTGTATAACAGAGAACAGGACTTTTTTCCTGCATAAAATTCCAGAAAATTAAAGTAAAAACACAATCACAAGTAAACCCAAATGAGGCACCCTTGGAACTGGTAAAATTAGCAGTACTTAATACCTGGAATTTTGATAACAAGGGTGACTTGTTCAAAGAGTCATCCTTTAGAAAATGCATGCTTGCATGGAAGTCAGGGAAGCTTATCACAGCTGATGGGATGTCAAAACCCTGATTTGCATCTGGAGGATATTCATCAATGTGCAAAAAACCCTGTGGATGCACATTATAATAAATAAGGAAATCAACCAAATCAAGAAAAGGAACTACAGCATATATAAACTTAATCAGTGTTTCCTCTGGGTTTGATTGGGCTTTGGTGGTGGGGTTAGCCGCCGTCGAAGGTGTTGGTTTTCAGGCTCTGTTGAGTGTTATTTTGGCTGCTGGTAATCTGTGGGTGATGGAGACAGAGGGGGAAAAGTCCTTGGCAGAGATCAGAGTGGGGGGAGAAGTTGAAAGGCCTACGCTTGATGAGCCACTGCAGGAAAGGGGGGTTTCTGGCAGTAGTTGGGCTGATAGTTGTTTGGCAAAGTTCAACAAATCTTTGGGATTTTCGACAGAGGGTGTTGAAGGGGAAATCCTAAAATTGCTTCTAAAACTGAAAAGTAGAAGAGATCAAGGCAAGAAGAGGGGAATTTCAGGGACTACTAGGTTTTAGCGGGAATTAAAAATGTTAGAATGTTCGATTAATTATGATGGGGTGAGCAAGGAGAATGGTTTGGACAGAGGTGGAGGGGATAGAGTTTTGTATTTTAAATGAAGATTAAGATCTTATCTTGGAATGTTCGAGGGGTCAATGACATAAATAAGAGGAAGATAATCAAAGCCTTAATCAGTTCTCAAAAAGTGGATTTGGTCTGTCTATATGAGACTAAAATGCAGGACATATCTCTAGGGGTGGTGCAAAGTCTAGGAGTGGGGAGACTTTTAGAGTGGGGAGTTTTGAATGCTAGGGGTACTACTGGAGGGGTGGTAGTATTTTGGGATAACAGAGTTTTGGAGTTGGTAAGGATAGAGGTGGGCCTCTTTTCCATTTCCTGTCAGTTCAGAAATTGTGAGGATGGTTTCGTGCAGATTTTTTCAGGTGTCTATGGTCCTACTATGAAAAGATACAGAGAATTTTTCTGGGAGAAGTTAGGAGTCATTCGTGGGCTTTGGAATGACCCGTGGTGCATTGGAGGAGACTTTAATGTGATCAGATTCCCAAGTGAGCGTAGTAGAGACGGGAGGGTGTCTTCTTCTATGAGAAGATTCTCGGAGGTGATCGATGATCTAGATTTGAGGGATCTCCCTCTTAGGGGGGCTCGTTTACCTGGAGTGGTGGGTTGAATAGCCAATCCATGTCAAGACTGAATAGGTTTTTGGTCTCAGAGAATTGGGAAATCCATTTCAATGGGATGGTGCAGTACATTCTTTCTAGGCCGGTGTCCAATCACTTTCCCATTCTATTGGATGAGGGAGGGTTGAGGAGAGGGCCAACCCCTTTTCGATTCAAAAACATGTGGTTGAAGGAGGAGGGGTTTGATAATCTATTGAAAAGGTGGTGGCAAGGTTTCAATTTCAACGGATCCTTCAACTTTATCCTTGCAAAGAAATTGAAGGCTTTGAAGTCCAATTTAAAAATCTAGAACAAAGATGTTTTTGGGAAGGTGAGGGTGAATAAGAGTTTGGCTCTGGACAAAGTGTCTTACTGGGACTCTCAGGAGAAGTTGAGATCTTTATTGATGGAGGAGTTGGAAGCTAGAAAGGAAGCAAAAGAGGATTTTAAGAAGTGGGCTCTTATGGAAGAGATTTCTTAGAGGCAAAAATCAAGAGGAAGTGTGGTGAGGGAAGGTGACAAGAATACAGAATTCTTCCATAGGATGACTAATTCCCATAGAAGGAGAAATTGTATGTCAAAGATCAAATTGAATGGAATCTGGTTAACAGAAGAGCAGGAGATTAAGGGAGGCATGGTCAGTGCCTTCCAGAACCTTCTATCAAATCCTGGTGATTGGCGCCCAACTCTGAATGGTTTGGATTTTGATAGAATTGGTGTTGAGGAAGCTACTAGTTTGGAGGTCTTTATAGTGGAAGATGTTTTCTCCGCTCTCTTAAAATTGAACGGGGACAAGGCTCCCGGTCTAGATGGCTTATCTTTAGCTTTCTAGCAGTTCTACTGGGATTTTGTGAAAGTTGAGGTTATAGGTTTTTTCAAAGAGTTCCATGAGAAATGAAGATTTGTAAGGAGTTTGAATTCTAGGTTCTTCGTTTTAATCCCAAAAAAAAGTAGGCGTGGAAGACCTTAGAGATTTTAGACTCATTAGTTTGGTGGGAGGCTTGTACAAGCTGTTGGCAAAAGTGTTAGCTAATAGGTTAAAGAAGGTGGTGGGTAAGGTGGTATTTTTAGCTCAAAACGCTTTCGTCAAGGGAAGACAAATTCTTGACACTGCTCTAATTGCCAATGAGGCAATAGATTCTTTGCTGAAATGGAATGAGAGTAGGGTGTTGTGCAAGTTGGATATAGAGAAAGCGTATGATCTCTTAGACTGAAATTTTTTTATGTTAGTGATGCAATGAATGGGTTTTGGGGAGAAGTGGACTGGTTGGATATCCTGGTGTATTTCCATTACAACGTTTTCTGTTTTGATCCATGGCACTCTGTTGGGATTCTTCAACAGCTCAAGGAGACTGCGTCAGGGAGACCCTCTTTCACCCTACTTATTTGTGATCGGGATGGAGGCTCTTAGCAGGCTCATCTTTAGAGCAGAGAGGGGGGAAAAGGAGGGTATTTATCAGGCTGAAGGATAAAGGGCAAAAGTGGTGATGGGATTCTAGTCACTCATTTGCTGTTCGTTGATGATACGTTGGTCTTTTGCGAGGCTTCCCAAGATCAGATAGCTTATTTAAGCTGGTTGGTGATGTGATTTGAAGTCATCTCAGGTTTGAGAATCAATTTGGATAAGAGTTAAATTTTGTTGGTAGGGAGAGTAGAGAATTTGGACGCTTTGGCTCTTGAGTTTGGTTGTAAAGTGGGGAGGCTCTCAACTACTTACTTAGGGCTTCCATTGGGTGCGCAACACAAGTTCGTGCTTGTTTAGGATGGGGTGGAGGAGAGATTTTAGAAAAGGTTTGCTATGTGGAAGAGGCAATTTATCTTTAAAAGAGGGAGGATCACTATGATTCACGGTACTTTGTCTAGTATGTCCATCTACTTGATGTCTTTATTGCGTATTCCAAGAGTGGTTAGATTAAGATTAGAGCAAATTCAAAGGGATTTTTTGTTGGGGGGGGGGAAGCTTTGGAGAGGAAGCCTTATCTTGAAAAGTGGGATACCGTCTATTCGGACAAAAAGAAGGGTAGTTTGGGAGTTAGACGTCTTTCTACTCTCAATAGGGCCCTTTTATGTAAGTGGAACTGGCGCCTTGCGAATGAAAGGGAGACTCTTTGGAAGAATGTTATAAGTAGGAAGTTTAAGGAGGAAGAAGGGGGGTGGTGTACTAAGGAAGTGAGGGAGGGGTTTGGTGTGGGATTTTGGAAGGAAATAAAGAAGGAAGGGTCTCTTTTGCAAAACAAAGTTGTATTTTCTGTGGGAGGCGGTAGAAGAGTGAACTTTTGGAAAGACAAATGGTGCGGGAACATTTTGTGATTCTTTCCTCTCTTTGTATGCCTTAGTGGCTTCTAAAGAGGCTTGGTTAGTGGAGTTGTGAGACTCAACGGGCGAGGAAGGTGGTTGGAGTCCTAGGTTCTCTAGACCTTTCAATGATTGGGAGGTGGAGAGGCTACTTGTGACAATACAAGGAAAGAAGCTTAATCCTAATTTAGAAGATAGGGTGTTGTGGAAATAGACTAAGGACAGGATTTTTTCTTTCAAATCTTTTTTTTTTTTTTTTTGATAAGTAAGCATAAAATATATTGAAAAGAGGCCAAAAAGCCACACGCATACAGGGAGTATACAATCTAGCTAGAGCCTCAAAAAACACAGGAAAACAAAAACAACAAAAAGCCCACCAGCCCTTATATGGCGGCTATCCACTCCAGGGATCCTATAAGAGACAACGTCTTTCAAATCTCTTTATAGTGCTCTAGATTCAAGAAGTGTTGTTCAGTTTCCAAAGAGCATCATTTGGAGTCCTTGTGTTCCTACAAAAGTGGGTTTTTTTGCTTGGGAAGCCTCTTGGGGTAAGGTGTTAACTTTGGATCAACTTAAAAAGAGGGGGTGGACTTTAGCTAATAGAAGCTTCTTTTGTTGTGAGAAAGAAGAGTCTATTGATCATATTCTAATTCATTGCACCAAGACAAGAGTTTTATGGGAGTTATTGTTTGCTCTTTTTGGAGTGATGTGGGTCCTTCCTTATTCGGTTAGAGATACTCTTCTTGGTTGGCATGGTATCAACATGGGCAAGAAGCATAAGGTGTGGATGGCAACCCCCTTATGTCTTTTTTGAGTGGTTTGGAAGGAAAGAAATAAAATTGCTTTTGAAAATGAGGAACTTTCGATTCATAGGATGAAAAATTCTTTTGTATGTAATTTTTGGCATTGGACTAAGTCGATTATAGATGAAGGGCCTCTTCTTTTAATCAACTTTTTTGATTGGTTGGGTGTTAGATAAGGGCTGATGATTTTTTGTATCCCCCTTCTTTTTGTTCTTGCTTTTTGGCGCCTCTTGTATCCCCTGTATGCTTTGGATCAGCCTTAAGGTACCCTTTCTTCTAATATACATTTTTTCTGTGTTTACTTATCAAAAAATATATATAAACTTAAGATTAGGAAATAAAACAACCATGATGGTAGGTCCACCGATCACAATCCAGATGTTCTCATACATAACAACTGCTGTATTTTATCCACTTGAAAAAATTAAGACATTCTGTACACTCATAGAACTTCATTAACTAGACAGATAGGGTGGTAACTGGACAATGGACATTAAAGAGGAAAGCAAAGGTTGCATAGCAATTCCGGAAGAAGCACTATACATGAGATTTAATATTCCTTTTTGGCATTGATAAAGTAGGCAAAGGATGCTCCTGCCTTACATATTGTGATAGATGTAAGGGTTATTTTTCCCTATTGTGCTAATGATGCCTGTACTTCCATGTCCAAGTCAATAAGCAAAATCCTCCCAAAACCTATTGGCATGATTACCCCTCCCCACTAGTTTTTAACACTAGCCAAGCTGCACAATTGACCGTATTGCACTCTGGCTTGACAGCATCAACCCTCTCAATTTGCAGCACTAAATAGGCTTCCCCTTTTAGAAGCAAACAGCAGTCCTGAATCAATTGGAAACTGTACATAGTGCATGATTTTCAAGAGTTTATCAAGCAACCTAGTACTTTTTGCCATTCCTAAAGCTAATCAAATAGCCCCTAGATGCATTCATCTTTCCAAATTCCCCTACTTTTCTCTTCTTTTCTGTTTCTAGAACATACATATGAATCATAAAAATTAAATGCATCGAGTCTGATAGCCTATCAGAAAATATGAATCAGCTGCATTACATGTGTTTTGCATGTGTGTGGACACACAATGTTCATGCATGACCTATGTCAATGACAATCCATTCAAGTTACAACATGCAAAACTACCTAAAATACCGTCTCTTTCTAAGTTACGAAGTCATCTAAATATATTTGCTGCAAAGCTCTCAGTAAATACATGTTAGTTGATAATAAACGACACAAATATCCAACTTAGCTGCCATATAATAATTCCAAATCTAACCTCAATCAATATAAATGTTAGATCATACCTTATCAAACTCTAGAGTTAATGTAACTGACTTCACACAACAAGGGAGTTTAAGGGCCATCTCCATCACCCCTGGTGACACCTTGTCTTCAGAAGGTGAAATGCGCATCCTCTCAATGAAATCCGTGACAGATTGAGGTTTTCCATCAACAAACACTTGTAGGGTATGAAAATATACCCTAACATACCAGGGCACAACTTGGAAAACATTAAACCGCAACATACAACTGTTTTCAATGGTATCAGCAACCCAGAGCCCATCACTTGGTTCAGTAGCTTTTAAGGAAATAGCAATGGCACCCCTTTCATTTCCACTTCCCATTAAAAATCTACTAGCATGTAATGGTGCTTGAGGAGATGACCAAACTACAGGAAACTTCCATGTAAACCCCAAATCAAATGGCTCGGAATTACTATAGTTATCAATCAAGTATTCATACAGAACTATTGAGGTCTCATCATGCAAGATATTCACTTCTTTAATCACCCTATTTGGGGCAATGGATAATTCAAAGCCTGGGTTATTCCAAGTCTTTTCAAAGGTTACATTACCAGCCCCAGATCCTTCATCTTCTGCATGCAAATTTTTCAGTTCAGACACCAAACCCCTCTCAACTTGAACATACACATTACTAGATTTTGCAAGAACACATCTTCCACTGACTTTCCTCCCAAAAATTGAGCTCAAAGACCAACTGGGTTGTAATACTGAGTCACTGGAGTAAGTCATGCTAGCTCTTTGAGAAGTAGTAGGTTGAAGAACAACTGTAAGGGTTTGATCAAGTGCTATCCCCGATTCTAGCTCCGTTGAGCCAAATTCGGTTGAGCTCAAACGCAACCTCTGGGAATGATAAAAGCCTCTATAAATAGATGGTCTGTCCATTAATGCAGCTAGCCCAGCTTTATCTCGACAAGGAAGCAACTTCAACCAGGGAGTTAGGTTCTCAGTGCAAACAGCTTCACGAGGCAAAGAGCCATACCTCAGACTGCCAGAAAATGGCTGAAATCCCCAATCAGGAGCAGAATATGCAGTAGAAGACTCTAGGAAGTTGATTGAAGCACAAAAGAGACCCGAAAGTGTGTGAGTTAAATTTTTCCAGGAAGCATCAACCAGATCATGTGGGACATCAAAGACTGCCCACAACTCAACCCCAGGCGGCTTTGCATTGCTGCTTGATATGGGGTCAAACCCACCCCAGCGTTCGTAATTCCAGCGACCTTGAGTGAAGGACAACTCCATCTCCCGAATCCGAAATTTCTGGACCTGCTCAAGCATTACCAAGGCCATAATTCAGTCACCAAATTGTCAAGGACTCAAAAGCACTAGCTTGAAACAAACTATAAGCAACCAAAATTAGCATTACTTTCCTTTAGCCTTGTTTGCTTTAATGGAGAATCCCCAGAATTTGTTTCTTTCAAATTGCATTACTTTCCTTTAGCCTTGTTTGCTTTAATGGAGAATCCCCAGAATTTGTTTCTTTCAAATTTTCATAGATCACCATGGATATGTTACCATGAAGTTTGAGAAAAACATTAAATCTGCTTTGAACTGCATCCAGAGTTCAACTCATGAAAATTTTCCTATGCAACTAAAGGAAAGGAAAAACATAATGAAAATGAAAGGAAGCCATATGGCTTCTGACAGAAAGTCCAACTCATGCCTTGCTAAATAAGCAAACCAGGAGATTCAGAGAGTTATGGTTTTCTTCAAATTTTCGACATCTTTCTCAGCAACCAAACAGAGCACACAAACAATAAAACATCCATAAAGATGGATAAAACGTGCGGTTCAATGCAGACACAAATCCAACTTCAGCTGTATTAACAGTGGAAACACAAATAATAATAGCCAAGATAATAAAACCTTGGAGATTCAAACGTTTTTCTTTTCTATGATTTTACTGAAAATAAAACAAACAAAATCATAGATACTACGACCTAATAAAAAAGGCTTTGGGCACAACATCCTACTTCTGCGGTGTTAATCATAGCAACAGATACCAGCTAAGTAACAAAAATGTCCGAGATTAAAAAAAAAAATCAGTGTTCCTTAATTTTCCAACATTTTCTCAGCGACCAAACGGAGCACAGAAACAAGAAAAAGAAAACAAAGATACAGAAATTACCAGCTGATAAAGAGCTTTCGGGAAGAGGCGGTGGTGGTGGCCATAAGTTCTCGTGGGAGGAGCTTTGCTTTCGAAGTGGAAATGGGCGAGCACTTTGCGATCGGCCAGAGGTTTCAGCAGCAGTTCTTCTGAGAATTCTTCTTCTTCTTCTTGGCTGAGTGAGGCGGAGGCTATAGAGGAAAACAGGAGGACTGCGATGAGGAAACGAAGAACAGCAGCCATGGCGATGGAGGTGGCGGTGGTGGGCTGTTGGCTACCAGGTTATCGACCGGAGATCTGTCATTGCAGCCACACCCACCCTCTAAACCGATCGGAGTGCGAGTTGGATCAATGTGAGCGATCGTAGGGATCCAACTGCAAGCCCGCACCTCCGGGTCGGCATTTTGGATCTACCCGAATATTTCCATTTGGGTCTACCCGACCGTAGAAAATTTCATGAAAACTAAGGTCGGTCATTTTTTATTTTTTATTTTTATATTTTCTTTATTTCTTTCTATTTTTCATCTTTATTTTCTTTCCATTATATTTTCTTTCAAAATTTTCAAGAAATAAACAAAAGGTTAGTATTCTACTCTCTTTTAGAGGATTTCATACTAAATTTTGGCATAATCTAAAATATTAATTCATTATTTAACCTTGCTTTTATTTTATTTTTTTAGGGTTTTTACTTTATTAATTATAGTGTTTAATATGGTAACCAATATTTGGTTAAACCTATGTTTCGATGATAATAAAATAAGACACAAATTTAACATCTAATTTGAAGTGTAATAAGTAATATGATTTTCTTTGATAAAGTCAGAAGAAACTATATAAAGCAATGCAACTTACTATTGATGTGCACTAACAATGGATGCATAAAAATATTTTTAAAGGTACTTAACAATTCAAAATCTCTTCAAGTTTATTTGTTGATAACAAAATCAATATTTTCATGATTAGAAGTATGTTATAATTGCTCTCAAACCTAACTGAGTTTGAAAATTGTAAATTTACAAAATTTTGAAAAATTAAGTAGACTAATTGTTCGATTGGGGGGTTTTGAGTTACAAACTTGGCAATGACTAACAATTTTGCGATAATTGAGGTTTTGCTTCAATCGATCAAGAAGTTTACGGTTTAATAGTCACTTTGTATGATTTTTCCAATAACCAGTTCTCTAGTTGACCAATCAATCCACTAGTAGAGCTAAAACCATGCCCAATTGCTAATTTCACTCCAAAACTCTTGTTTAAGGCTTTCCAAGTGCATATATATATAAGAAGCCCAACATTTTGAAATTATTTTTACATAATTTTATTAAGCTTTAAAAAGTATTTGAATACACTTTTTCATACAACTTACTAACCTATACTTAATGCACCTTAATTATAGTTTTTCTTGTATAATTTAGTTTCATTTGCAATCTAATTTACAAAAGGTAGACTCATTATGGTCATGGTTAAGTAGGATGCTTAATAAATCACTTTCATCCAACCAATATTAATATTTGGAAAAAAATAATAAAAGTTGATTTAATTAATTAGATAAAATACTAGTGGGGTTTATGAGAAATCACATTGATAAAAAAATGTAAATTTATTTTAATTGCTTAATATATGGTACATTCACATATTTGATGAATGGAAGAAAATTCAAATTTGTTACTAAAATGCAAACTAATTTCCATTGATGTGGTGATTGTGTTTTGGGTTTTGATAATGGTAAATATAATGATTATGATAATTGGATTCCTTAGAGAAAATGACTAAAAAAATAAAAAACATGTTGCATGTTTTAGGGCATATTTGGCAACATTTTTAAAAACACTTTTCAAGAACAGGTTTTAAAAGCGATTCTTGATTATTTTCAAAAATAAATTCAATTTATGAATTTAAATATAAAATCAAATTTCTCTCTTAATTTGTGAATATACCATGCATTTATGTATAATACAAATGCTTTCAAAATATTTTTCATATTTTTAATCATTTATCAAAATATCTTAAATTTGTTTTGAAAAACAACAAGCTTTCATAATAAATTCTTAAAAAACTATTTTTAAAATTCAAATTTTATGTTAATTCCAAATGAGGCCTTGAAATGTTCAAATATGCTTTCAAGCATTTTTAACCTCAAATTCTTTTTATAACGTTAAATTATTAAAAAAATATTTTTTAAAGTGAGGACAATAAGTTGAATTATAAACTTTTTTTTTTTTTTTGAGAAAATAAAAAGGGAAGAAATGGGATTCATTCCATACAAATATAAAATACCATCTCTTGTGGGACAAAAAAATGGAAAAATATATTTGAGAGAATGAAAATTTAAAAAAAAAAGAAGAAAATTTTCAAAATTGTTAATTTTAAAAATAATTTTCATATTAAATATTTCTCATAATAATAATAATAATAATTATTGAAAATTAGTATGGGATTGATGTTTAAGTTTTTTTTTTTTTTTTTTTTGTGATTTATAGCATTTTTTCATTGGAAGGAGGGTCTGGTTCTCCCGAGGTTTCTTCTCTTCCTCACAATCTCACCAACCTCTCTCTCCTTTCTCCTTTTTTTGTCAAATCATTTCTAACCTCTCCTAAGCCTTCTCCAATCCAGCCTACAATGGCTGTCGATCATCATCTTCCCTAACCTCCACCCTCCTTTTTCCCTGTTAATCATCGCCATAGCTAGACAGGATGGCCCTTTGGAGCCCCCCTTCATCTCTACCCCTCCTGGGCCTCCTGTCCATTATAATTTTTCTCCGTCCCACCTCTGTCGTCACTTCTCCTTCTGGTATACGCCATGGAATTATCCGAAAACCCTCCTCCTATGAGCCTGCAGTCGTCCTCTTCCGTGAAGCTCCCGCTTTCCGAAATGGGGATGCCTGCGGCTCGTCGGATGCGGACAGGATACATGTGGTCATGACCCTTGACGCCAACTATCTCAGAGGCACCATTGCAGCTCTCTTATCCATCCTGCAACACTCCACCTGCCCGGAAAACATCGATTTCCACTTCCTATGGAGTCACTTTGAGTCGGATATCTTCTCCAGCATCAACTCCACATTTCCTTTCCTGAACTTCAAGGTGTATCGGTTTGATTCGAATAGGGTTCGTGGGAAGATATCCAAGTCCATCAGGCGAGCTCTGGACCAGCCTTTGAACTACGCAAGGATATATCTCGGTGATATACTGCCGGCGGATGTCCGGCGGGTTATTTACCTTGATTCAGACCTGGTAATGGTGGACGACATCGCCAAGCTGTGGGGGGTGGAGCTGGGTGACAAGGTGCTGGCTGCGCCGGAGTACTGCCATGCTAATTTCACTAACTACTTCACCTCTGCGTTCTGGTCTGACCGGGCTTTGGCCCGCACGTTTGATGGCCGGAAGCCATGTTACTTCAACACAGGGGTGATGGTGGTGGACGTGGAGAAGTGGAGAGAAGGAGGGTATACTAAGAAGGTGGAAGAATGGATGGCGGTGCAGAAGAAGAAGAGGATATATCAGTTGGGTTCTTTGCCTCCTTTCTTGCTTGTTTTGGCTGGAAATATGCAGCCAGTCCATCATAGATGGAACCAACATGGGTTGGGAGGAGACAATCTTGAAGGGAGATGTAGGAGTCTTCATCCAGGGCCAATAAGCCTGCTACATTGGAGTGGGAAAGGGAAGCCATGGTTGAGGTTGGACTCGAGGAGGCCATGCACCGTCGATCATCTGTGGGCGCCTTACGACCTCTACCGATCATCGACGAGCTCGCTAGAAGAATGAGGTCAATGGGGGAGCTTGGATTGATTGGCATTGAAGGATCATATGATTAGGAGAGCAAGAAGGTGACATTGATATATATGTGGGATAACAAAAATATTCAAAAAAAAAAAAATGTTGCCTAGAAGTTCCATTTGAGGTGAAGTTGTGTAGAGGAATAACAAAACTTTTGCTGATCAGGTGGGGGAAGATGGAGGGTGTTAGGGGGACTATGAGGTATATATGTATGGAGGAAAATTATGGGTTTTGTTATTATCTTACCTACATCACTCAATGGTGTTCTTATGTGTAGATTAATCAAAAAATGAGTGCTGATTCCAGACGAATCTATGATTGTCTATCAGATTTTCCATGTTCTCCTTTGAACAACTTTTCTGTATATTAATTAATCATCTCCAAATTAATCCCACATACATATATATACTTATTTCTTTCCAAATTCTCTTTTTCTTTTGCTTGGACCCCCACCCCTTTCTTGTACCAAAAGTTATGACTTCAACAGACCATTCAAAACAAATTCATGGAATAACTGACTTCACCATTCATTTTGAGGGATATTCATGGTTCTGATCATGGCTTGGGCCAAATCCCAGGGTGGGATTGTTGAAAAGGTTTGTGCAAAAAGGAAGAATCGTGTATTCCCCACATGTGATGAAAGTATGAAGCCATGATAAGATCATAATTGAAGTGATTGCAGATGCCTCTTCATGGAATGTGTTTGATGAAAACTTCAGAAATGCAGCAATGTACTGACCATGCACCATTTCTACCCATCATATTATTGCCATAGAAAAAATCAAAAGCTAATTAAATTCTTGTTATTTAATCCCCAAAGGGGAGGAAACATTGACTAGAGAAGAATAGAATTGAGACAGGTGAATATCACTAAGCAAGCTGCAGGGAATGATCTGTCACACATCGTATATGGCCACTACAACACACACAGGGATATTGCCCAATAAGCCAACTAACCTGACTCCAGAGTCCGTGCTAGAGTTTTTTAGGCTCCATGGTGTTAGTCCTCTGCATTGCCTCCTTCCTCTGCCGGATGAAATCACCTGACATTTCATTTATGTTGGTGACCAGAGTCACTGGGAGCCGTGGCCTTTCTGCTGTGCCGCTGGCCTTCCCTCCATTTGTGGGAATTGGCTTGACCATAGGTGGCCCTTTATCTTGGAGCTGATCAGTAGAAGTTTTCCCATTAGATATAGCGATATCCCGAACTGCGGGAAGCTCCTTTCTCTGATCCTTCACTGGAACAGTCTCAGGTCCCTTCTGCAGTTGAACCTCAATGGCAGTTACAGTAGGACTACCACACTTCTTATCACCTCTATTTTTATACTCAATGGGCACATCCGTGGAGACTGGAGGCCGGAAGCCGATAAGTCTGCTCAAGACCAAGTTGAAGAGCCTGTGGCAGATGCCAAGAGGCTTGGAATCCTCCTCCTCTTTCTGCATTACTGGTTTTGAATACGAGGTAAAAAAAAAATTGAAGGGTGGTATATGAACAAATGGACTGGATGGATGTATGATGATTCTATTCTTAAGAAATGGGGTAGCCTCAGGTTTGAATGGCAACATCTTTTTCTCTTTTGATTCAAAAGGGGTCTCATTTCTTGGACAAATTCAGTAGAAAAAAGCAAAAGGGGGAGCTTGCAAGAATATAAAGATTAGAAAGCACTGGTTGATACTATGGAATGGTGAGAGAATTGGAATTCTACCTTTGCTTGAAGCTTGTTATAATCCCAAATACCAGGAGACACGCCAATTTGCCTACAAAAGATGGCTAGGTATGAATCAAACATTTCTAGGCATTGGCTTCCAGGGCATTAGGAGATTTATATATGGCATTGGAATGATTCCATTCTAATGCAATCTCTTCATATCTCAATTATATTAACAAATTGATGGATTCTCTTGTGCCCTTTGGATAATTAGTGTGAGAGAACCAAATAGGTTGGACTTCCTTACCTTAGGTTTCGAAAAACACATATTAAGGAAAATGATTTTTTATATATTTAATTTTATTATAAAAAATATAGAAAAATAAATAAAATATAATTAAAATTAATTAGATATTTATGCTTTTTCAAATTATATAAAAAAATAAAATGAATGAAATGAGCTTGAAGTGATGTATGAAAATAATTAATTGAATGTAAATCAAATTTTTTTATTTTTCTTCATTTTTACTTGCTTTCTATTGTTCCTTTTTATTTTATTTTACCTCAAATTTTATAAGAATCAAACATGACCTTAAAGTCTAATTATGGTGATTTTAGTTAAAGGATTTCAGTTCAAATCATGTTCGATTCGATCCAAGGATTAAAATTTCAAATTTTGTTTGGTGAAATATCGCCTAATATATGAATATCGGTGGTGCCCGACATGGGTACATTGATGGGAATTTCGGTAAAATATCGATAATATTGACGAAATATTGGTGATATATTAGTTTGGAAGCGAAAAATCAGTGAAATAATCAAACGTGGACTAGAGCTATCGGATACTATGGAATTGATCGGATATATCGATGAATATATCGGCAATTTATTGGGAAAATATCATGGATTTTTTTGAAAGTTTTTTTAATTTTAAATATTTATCTTTTTTAATTTATTTTTTATTTTAAATCTTTTATTTTTTATTTTAAATCTATATTATCATTTTATTTTATTTTATCTTTTTTTATTTTTAATTACTTTTTATATTTATCATCGATAATGGTGTTATTTTAAAAATTTTTATTCCATCCAAAATTTATAATAAATCGTAAAAAATAGAAAGACAAACAACTCAAAGTTTAAAAGCAAGTTATTTTCGGTAAAAGTTTAAAAAACAAACATCTTCTAATCTTGTACCATTTGAGTTGAGCCTGTATCAATTTAAGCTCAATGCTTCTTTTTACTAGTATTTAAGGTTATACTTGATTATCGAAAATTTGTTTGGATATATTCTTTTTTTCTCTATTTTTAAAAATAAAAAATAACAGTAACTTTAATATATAGATGTAAAAACTCTTAAAAATTTACATTAAAAAAGTAATGATTTTAAAAATTGTTTAAAAAAAATTAAGATATAAAAAAAAAAAGTAATTTAAAAAAATATGAGATAAATTTATATTTTTTTTGTACTATATGTTTTATTTTTATATAGAAGTTTAATTGGTGGGAGAGATAAATTATTTAAAAAAATGTATTTTCCCCATTTTTTCTTCCACATGGCTTGAGATGATTGGATTATAAACATAAACCCTAAAATTAGAATCCAATCCAACAAATGGCAAAGGTATTTTTGAATATTCTACACTAAGATTTGGGCTCATATTCTATGGGGCATTGCTTATCATATTCAAACACTTCATTTGAGTATAGCATCCCTCCATTAATTTAGTTATCCTCATGGTTGTCTATGATGAAAAGGACAAAAAAAAATATTATAGACATCAAGCATTCAATTTGTATCACTTTATTATTATTATTCTTTAGGAATTTTTTATTTTATTTATAAAAAATAAAAAAAAACACTTTGTTTTCAAAACCCAATTTGGAAGTAACTTCTAAAATGAAAAATATGGCTTGCTTTGCTATAAAGATACTTCATGCACCACCACCTAGATGTTGTTGTAGCTTGGTCCACAAGATGCCAATGATTAGGATATAATTTTTTTTTTTTATCTTATTATTAAAAAAATAAAAATAAAATCATGCCATTAATTTTATATTTAAGAAATCCTTTTATTTAAAATAAGGATAATGTTAATAAATTTAAAATTTTAATGATTTTTTTTTAATTTTAATGAAAATCCTATAATAAGAAGAATAATTTATAAATTAAAATTTTTAAATGAATTTCTTGATCTTTAATATTTATGGTGAAATATGATTTTGAATTTTTTTCTTTTTTTTTATTGGTTCAGATTTGTGAGGGACTATATTGATAGCATAGTCTGGCGTGTAGAGGAACATGCTCTCTCTCTCTCGTACTCTTCTCTCTCAAGATTGTTAACTCATTTCTGTTTTCGCAATTTTTCTGAGAAATCCCAATTCTCTCTGATCGAAAACCCTAATTCTTTCCATGGATTTCTTCAAATCCGTTTTTTCAGACGACCCAGATCCTCCAAGATTCGACCCAGATCCGGAATCGCCCAAAAAACCATCCCAAAGCGAAGAAGACGATGCCCCAGATGCGAAACCGGACCCTAACCCTAATCCCAGTGCTGGCGGTGGTTGGAGCTTTGGGGGTTTAATCAAAACCCTAACCACCAAATCCGAATCAGTTATCGAAATATACCGTCGAGATCTCCAGGAATTTGGGACTGGCCTGAAGCATGAAACGGCGGCGTTCCGTGAGGTCGCGAGCCGTGTCGTGAAGGAACTGCCGGCGTCGATCGAGGTCGGCGCGTCTGAATTCGGGAGCTCCATGTTGAAAGGAACGGCCGAGATCATCTCACATGGTAAGGAAGCGCTTCTAGCAGTTGATACTGATACTGATGAAAATGCCCAGAATCATAGTAATCAGGGTGTGATCTCGAAACCGTTTAGTAGATTTGATGCTCAGGTTCGTGCAATTCAGAATGATGTCAATACATATGTTGAAGAACCTGAGGATTTGGATGATTACAATAAGTGGAAACTAGAGTTTGTGTTGGATGACAAGGGTGAGGAAATTCAGAATTTGTTAGAAGAAAATGGGGCTATGGAGGGGATTTACAATCGGATTGTTCCGAAAAATGTCGATCAGGAGACATTCTGGTTTCGGTATTTTTACAGGGTTTATAAGCTCAAGCAAGCTGAGGATGTTAGGGCTAGTCTTGTGAAGAGAGCTATTATGAGGGAAGATGAGGAGGAGTTGAGTTGGGATGTTGAGGATGAAGACGAGGATGATGAGACTACCAGAGAGGTGGGTGGGAAGAATTCTGAGAAAATGGAAAAAGAAAATAGAGAATTGGGTAATAAAGATTACGAGAAAATTGTGAAAAAGGAGGAGTCTGTTGAGGAATCAGGAGTCGGGACTTCTGCGGTTTCTCTTGAAAAGGGAGAAAATGAGGTGAAAGTGGATGCCGGAGACAAGGGCATTCTCACTATGAGTAGTGAGAATGTGTCCGTGTCCGATGAGAAAATGCAGTTGGAAGTGAAGAAGGATGAATTAGCAGTGAAGTCTGATGAAAAGGTGGCTTTGGAAAGGAAAGTTGATTCTGGTGAATCTTCGAAAGAAAGCAGTGTTCAAGTTGTAGCAAGCCAAGCACCAGAGGAAGAAGATCTTGGGTGGGATGAGATTGAGGATCTCAGCAGCAGTGATGAAAAGAAAGTGAATCTTGGCAGCCCTGCAAACAGAGATAACATGCGGAAGCGGCTGAGTGCTGCAGATGAAGAGGAAGACTTGAATTGGGATATTGAAGATGATGATGAACCTGTTAAAGCTTGATGTACATATCAAGTTCATAAATGCTTGAATTCATTGCATTCCATTCTACTTTCCCCCATCATTTACATAGTTTGGGATATTGTTTTTCCTTGTTCCTTCGTTTATAAATGCAAATATGTGAATGTAATGCTAGAATTTGAAGGGTTCTTTTCCAACATTGTCAATAACATTTGTGTCCATCCATCAGTTTGAATATTTTAGCTTTCTTGTTTCTCTTCCTTCTATCCTCCTCTCTATTTTTATCATGAGAGATATTGAATTATATAGCTTGCAGATCATTTGTAGGGTTGGCTGAGTGTACATACGGTGCACTCCTTTTTGTTGGGTGCTGCTTAATATATTCTCCGATTACCTATGAAAGCAAAAAATTTTAGGGTGAATGGCTGATGGGTTCTGGAAGAACAAAACCTAACTGTTTTTCCATTGTGGGCTGATTTGGCTGTACATTAGGCTTGCAACTTGTAGCCTGAGGTTTTCTTGACACTTCTTTCACATGTAGTTTTGTGGGGACGATATTCCTTTGCTAGTAGCTATCATTCATGTGTTTTATAAGCATTTTGAGTTGTTGTCACTGTATATTAGGCTTGCAACTTGTAGTTTGGAGTTTCTACTGGTAGACCTTTGACATGTCATTGTTTAGGACAATGTACTTCTGAACATGCATTTTGATCGATTGTATTATATATTTGGCTTGCAACTTGTAGTTTGGAGTGTTTAATGGAAGCTCTTTCCCTTGTTATTAGTTGGAACTTGGAACATTGTACTTCTTTCACAAATCCTAGAAACAGTGCCTATTACTCACATGTTTGATGTTAGCTAGAAGCAACTTATGCCCGAGTTTCTTCTACTTGTTTTTCTTGATTGTAATTGCGTATTAGGGTTGCAACTTCTACATTTGAGTTTTGTTGATGATCATTTCATTTGCTATCAAATTCCCAGGATATGGTTACTTTGATCAACATGTTCAACATGACTTGGAAGCATATGGTGTCTGATTTTCTACTCCTTTTCCTTTTCCCCTAGGATGCTGCATTAACAGATTATGTTATATATGTTGAACTTGGTCACTGCCACATTTTCTTTTAAATGGTGGAAAGGTTATTCTTGGTGTTGGTAAAATCCATCAAATGCAGTTCTTGATCACAATTCCAAATGTTTGTAGGCATGTATTCTGATGATTATATATATATTCAACTTTAACCTTGGGAGAAATTACTGGTGTTTATGCTCTTTTTTCTGGTGGTATCTCATGGTTGTGAGTTGACTTTCATGGATGAAAACATAACTATGAAGCACCTCCCTTAAACCATAAATCATAACCCACCCAAAAAAGAAAAAGGGGAAAGAAAATGATGCAAATGAGGGGTATCTCATTTTGTTGTTCTGGGCAGTTTTTATGATCTAGTCACACCTCTGGGATGTGGGATATTCTTATTCAGGCCATTGCAAAACTGCAAGCTCATGAACTTATATGCAAATTGGCCGAATGTAAGATCGAAAGCAAACTGGTTTCTATCTCACTTTGTGATAATTTTCAAATCCAAATTTTATAACATCTCTAGGAACATTTGACTTCCAAATAAATAGATTCTATGTTACAAATACTTGTCTTATTTAAACAATCTGATGTTCGATTTAATTTCTTATAAATATGGTGATAATTATAAATATTTAGATCCTAAGTTAACTTCCAATTATCGCCTATGAATACTTAAAAGCGAAAACAATTTCTCACACCCTTGCTTATCCTTACCTGGAAGTTGCCAAAAGGTTTTTGGCAAGCCACTCAGTCAGAAAATGGTGCAGCTGGTTTATGGGAATCCCATACTCATAAAGTCTGATCTGGTTGGGATGTCAAACAAAGTAATAGACATTTGCAATAGGCGCATCCTAGAAAAAAGAGAGACCAAAGTAAGGAATCTAAACAAGAAAATGCTTCTACCAAGAACCCCTTAAGACTCCAATGATCTCCCTGAATGTTGGGCAACAATGGATGGTCCTATATCTAGATGATAACTTGCAAATTTTTTCAAGGGCTTCTACAAGATGTCATGAAAATTGATACTATCACCTAAAAAACTCTTGCTAATGCAGACAAATTTTTGCAAATTCACAGGCCATTCTCCAGAGAGGGAGGGGAAAAGATGAAGAAGAAGATGGTTGAGTAGAAAAAGAAATAAAAATAAATAAATACCTGCATTTTGGTTAATTGGAGCCCAACCAATATCCCAGAAGGATGAAAGCATTACTCAATGTTTCCATAGGAAACCAGTCCTAAGGTTTGCTATCTTTTACCATTACTGTATATTATTTTCCCTCTTGGTTGTGGTCCTATCATGCCTTCTTAGCATTTCATGTAAATTTGGTATGCAGTAAATTGGACCTCCCACATTTAAACACTTTTCAATTAATGCACACACTATTCAACACCAATGGCTGCTGCTCAGAAGCTGACTGATTACCACTCTGATGTAGTCTTCAGAAACCTCTTTTTTACTACCAGAATAGGCGCCACCCCCTTCCTTTACTATCACTGCAAGGTGAGACAGGTTTTTATCTTGGCACAGCCGAAAATGGCATTCCTAATGGTCCTTATGGAATGAAAAGAAACCTATGCAGCTATGATGATGACAGGCATCTATATGAGGCATAGCCAAGAATTATATTCCCCTAGGACACTTCTTATGAACTGAAAAGAAACCTATAGATAATAAGTCTATTGAAACATATGAAGCTCCAAAACACTACAAGGAGATGTCTAGCTATGGCAGATGAAGCAACTGCTATGAAGGAAAGCAGAATGGCAATGGAAGTACTTTATCCATCCTGAAGTTACTTACTCATGTGACTCACTTGAGGATGAAGACTTAATGAGGACCGCAAACGCGGTTTTTATTTTAATGACAATCACATCATCCCATTGTGAATCTTAGTTGAGCGCAAACAAAACAAAGAACAGCTGCGTAGATTGCCATGCAACAGTAACATTGATGAATTGGGTAATAAGTAAAAGAACAAATGGCATATCGTGTAATGTAGAAGTTTCCAAAATATCTACATAACCTAGCGTCATCCATAAAAGCTTAATTCAGATACCATTTCAGCAAAATATGCAACCAGAAATTTCTCTGTGTCCTTAAAAGAGATCAATTTAAAAAAACTTTGTAGCCAATACAAAATTCCACCCCCTATTCAGGCTATTCACACTCCCTTAAAACTTTAAAGCTCAATGGTTTCTAGAACCCTAGCATGATTGGCATCCAAGAAAAGGTATAAAAACCAATAAACAGAACCTAGAGTTACTGAAGAAAATAGGAAAAAGGTAAATCATTGAACAGCACCGGAGGTCTTGTGTGTACAAGAAGAGAAGCATCTTCAGAGGAAGAGATCATGAGCAATACCTCTGTTGATTGGTATTGCTTTGGCCTCGGAGCTGCCTTAGAATAAGCTCATACTGCTGTTCCCTCAACGCTGATGCATGGCTCAGAAGTTGGCTCTGCTGCATGTGTATCAACTGTAGAAGGTAATGCAAGAAGCCGGCTTCGTTGAGCACGTGGAGGAAGATGCTTTGCATGTTTTCTTGATTTCACTGCCCAGGGCAAGAAAACACCTGTGCCACTTTGTTGCATCTTTCTGGGGCTCATCACCATAGGGGTTACTGGGGCCAGCATGACAAGTGGAGCGCGAACAACTTCCCATTTGGGCATTACATCCATCGTTCCATAACCACTGAAAGCTCCACTTGGCATTGTGTATCCAGTAGGAACTCCTGGTTGCCACAGGGTAATGGCTTTTGTCAGGGGGGGGGTTACCTGTGACCGGTCCTTGTTTACTGGTGTTAGTTGGTCTCTGTTGGTTTCTGTCCGAACTCTGAAGAATGTGATGCTGACCCTTTTGTTTGAAGATGGACACATAACATGTCTTGCCATATCAGCACTGTTTCCTCTCATGACTATAAGAGACCTGCAAAGCAATAAGAAATTATGGTTATATGATATACCAACTTATGTGTTTAGAGGACTATGCGATGCTGATGATGGACATTTATTGAAAGAAGAAATGTAAGTGAAAGCTATTTCTAGAATCTCCATTTTTTAGCGTCAACCTCTCATTTAGGTCTTATAGGTTGTATTTCGATTTCTGTAATCCCAAAAATCATAAATGTGTAAATCAATACAATTTTTTCTTTGAACATACCCTTCCTTCAGTGTAAGCATGAATGGCCCTTTAAAGTTTCCATCATTGTCACTTCCAAGAACACGTCCAAAAGCCATTGTTGATTCAGAGAGGAGAAGAGTAGATATTGGTTGCTCCAAATGAGGTGGCTTCAGAAAAGGTTGTGAATATTCCCCCTGCATAAAAGAAGCATATTGATTTTAGTTCTCTTGTAGAAACAAAATTACCATCCAAAGTTTGGGTTCATAATACAGGCATAAGGATGAGAAATGCCCTTTCCTAAACCGTGTTTGAACAAAAAATAAAAGAGAATAGTGAAAATGATGATGCAGCAAAGCTAACTATACCTCATCAAAGAAGTTGATAATGCAATTGTTTGGTTTCTTATACTCTGGTATTAGTTCCCATTGAATCAGGTGATCAATGACATTTTGGAGAAGGGCTGGAATAGGCTCCCCATTACCTATAAAGACAAATATTCCAGTCACAAATCTCCATAGAAGATGCAGGGCAGTATTATTATTGATAATTGAGGATTCAATCACAGATTTTAGGAAGCACAACATAGAATCTATTAGAACATAGAAATCTTATTGAATTGATGCTTACATCCTTCGCTTATCTGTCCAAAAATTGGAACCCCGAACTGAATCAACTCTCTCTTGTTTCCCTTGATCTGTTTGTTGTATAAGATAAAGGTCTCACCTATATTCATCCAGAGAAGATTCACTTAGATGTTCCAAGGAAGATTTTGGAACAATTTCAGTAATCATTACTTCACTAAGCAAGCCATTCCATTGCCAACTTATAAGACAATCAGCATGTTAAAGACAAGGAACCAAAAAGTGGCAAGTAATATTGTGAACCCAATTGCAACAAGCAATTGCAGAGAAGCCACAGAAAGTACACCCACAAAGTGCCTTTAATTTTGACAATCATCGTGTTTATGCAAGAAATATGGCGGATCCGGAAGAGGATCGAAACAGGATTAATGGCTAAATTATGAAAAATTGAACAAATTATAGCAGAAAAATGCTTTAGAATGAGGGCTCACCTGAGAGTTCTCCATTCTGGCCAGCAATACGGAGTTCATCCACAAAATAAGACAGCTTAGCAAGCTCTGGAACAGTGAATACGTTCTCGTACAGCTTTAGCCCTTTCACAACATTCACCTGCCAGTTACAAGCAATAGTCATTTGGTAGTTCGTTTTACAGTCCACCTATGATGATGGTATCCTACCTCTTGCTATGAGCTCTCCCATTCCTTCAACACTTTGGGGCCCCACTTTCAGACACGCACCAGGTGATATAAAATTTCATACTGGCGGTCTTACTCATGTAAATCAGCTAAAAGAACAATAAAATTGGCCCACAAGCGCCGGTCAAAATTGATGCTGAATCAAACACTGCTAAATGAAACAAAACATCAAACTTTAATCAGCGCCTGCAATTAATTCGCATGATATTTTTCTAACGACATTATGGGTGACACCCATGTAATGAGTTGCGTGACTAGGTTGGGATTCACGCAACCGCCTTGAAATAAAGGGAGAGCCCGTGATAAACTATTGGATATCTATCTATTCCCCGGACTCCATTTTCTTTAAAGAAACAATGTGCTTTAAATTCTGAAAGAAAGAACTCGCCATGTGCCCCTTCACTGGCTCCTTGGCTACGAAACCTTTTGTTAACTTGATCTGCGTTGAACGCCCCCCGCACTCTTCATGGTTACCACAAATCCCAATATTTTCTGACGTAGGCTGGGATTCTGTGCATTCTGTTGTTGGCTGCACATCTTGAGACCCTGCATTCCAAACAATTGTGTTTAGCAGAAGAGGGATTCATGATCCAAAAATCTTCTCATTGCTAGAAAAAAAATTATAACTAATTTTACTATTCAAAATACTTTCCTTTTGATTTTACTTTTCTCAAACAATTTCCAAGCACCTTCTAGCCCCGTGGAATTGTTTGATGCTCCCTTTAGAAAAAAGAAAGAAAGAAAGAAAAGCCCACTACCTAATTACTTTCTAGTTTCTAGCCCCGTGTTAGTGTGCGACAAAAAAAACCAAAAGAGAGACCAAAGCGGAAAGTACGATAGGGTACGGTATCCAGATCTCGGACAACTAACCCTAGTGTCCAAACACCATATCATCATAGTTTTAAATTCCGCTTTTTCTTCTTTTTTTTTTTTTTGGGGTCACAGTGACACACGCACCCACCCCCCACCCACCAACCAATAGGTATTCCTGATCAGGACCAAAGAGTTGACCCGGCAACTCGGTCCAGTCAATACAGAACTCAAATACAATTGGAATTGGGATCACAGCACAAAGATGTCAAAGCTCCAAACCCACCAGACAAAATCAACAAAAACCAGCTATGACGTTTGATTGCCATCAAACGGTTCAGAATTAGGATTAAATCATCACGCACACATCCCGAGGCATCATCTGCGTAATCGTATTCTCCCGAAACTAACTGTAACACCGGATGCTGCCAACCTTTCTAGACCTCGAAAAACCCAAACCCCACTCAAACCTCGGGAAAATATCAGCCTCGTTGTATTATTTTATTTTTTATTTTTTTATATGTCATCGATTTTTTTCTTTTGAAGAAAGATTAAACTAAATCCGAATTATTGAGAAGTATTCGAACTCTGGAATCTTCAATCTTTTTGGGACCCAAGTTTGAATTATCGGAAGCAAGAACAACGGATCAAAATGGCATATACCGCTAGAAACCAGAAATGTTGAATTCAACAGAAAGAAAATTCAAATTGCTTCAAATTGTTGGAAGGATTTAAGACTCTCACGAGTCTGATAAATGCCGAGTGTTTGCAATCGGCTCTGAATCACGGATCTCAGGAGGAAAAACTTGTGCCGGACTTATTGTCCCTGTTTGGTTGATGAGAAAATTGAGGAGAAAAAGGAAAAAATAAAATAAAATACAAAATTTTATGTTTGGTTTTTATTATTCCTTGCTTCGGAACAATGAAAACACATGTTTTAAATCGCAATCAATTTCCTTCCGTTTTCAGCAACCAAACAAAGCGTGTTCTGAAACAAAATGAATTCCTGCAAAGCAGCTAGGAACCATAGCATTTAGAAAATTGTGAGAAAAAAAAAGAGGAAAAATAGAAAATAAAATTTTTATGCTTGTTTTTTTTAATATTTCTCCGCTTCGAAACAGTGAAAACACATGTTTAAAATCGCAATCAATTTCCTTCCGTTTTTCTCAGCAACCAAACAAAGCGTGGACTGAAACAAGATGATTACCTGCACAGCTGCGAAGCTTAGCATTCGGAAAATTAAAATCTGAATAACCGCTTTTAGATTAGGCGTCACAAATTCCAAGAACAATCACAAAATTGGCAAAAACGCTACTTTACCAACGGAACTTCTCAATCGCATAAAAACGTGAGAAAA
Organism: Vitis vinifera; assembly: GCF_030704535.1. Lineage (NCBI taxonomy): Eukaryota > Viridiplantae > Streptophyta > Magnoliopsida > Vitales > Vitaceae > Vitis > Vitis vinifera. The sequence goes on along the minus strand of NC_081811.1, from coordinate 2,227,025 downwards.
AAAAAAAAAAAACCTTTTGATATCAAACAGAACTTTAAGATTGAAAAGCGCTTACCTGAATCAGTAATGTCACTGTCCGGCGAGTCCTCTTCTTCTACTACCACCTCATCGCCATCAACATTTCCATTACTTTTCATCACTTCCTCATCGGTTCCCTTCTCTTTCTTCCCTTCCAAACAAACCTCCATTGCTTCCTCACTTATTTTCACACCTTCAGCTCCTCCAACGTTCTCCGTCTTCTTGTCAAGAACATTCTGGAGCTCGATCGCCACATCAGCAATCGAGTGGTATTTTTGCATCTGAAGGATCGGGATCCAATTCAAGCGCCTGAGATGAATGGCAGCGAACACCTTCTCGTACTCCGATCCGACGCCGCCTGTCAGCTGAGCCAGGTGGTTGCAGAGTGTGTCGATCATCGCGTTCGCCGCCGCGAATTCCCCTCTGAACCACGCGATAATCGCGTCCTTCGCGAATGACTCTGGCGCCGCCGGCATCTGTACCGGCACAGACACCGGCACCATCCCCTGTCCCATCGGAGCTTTCTCGTACGCCGATACTGGCCCCGCCGGCATCACTGCTTCTCAAATACCACTCCCGAAATGCTCCCAACGGTATATCGTAGTCGTACCCAAAATGCTCCCAACGGTATATTGCACAGTTTCTGGAGCTTCAACGGCCGAATATCGGTGAAAATATCGGAATACGAAGAGGGAAATCGGAAGATGAAAGCGAGGGTTGGTTCCGAGTGCTGTGGTTTCCGGAACTATTTATATTTGATTTGCGATGTCCGTACCCATGGAACCCACTTGTCGCCATGGCACCTGACGGACTCCTGACGTGGCAAATTGAACTGAACGTTTGTTGGGTTGGGGAGAATGGTAAGCACCGTGACCATGTGAAAGTACGCATCTGCCCCTAGACCCACCAAAACCGTTTGGTGTTTTTTTTTGGGGCAAATTTTGCACGTGGAAATTAGTGAGCCGAGGCCATGCAATAATACAAAATAAATTTAAAAAATAAAAAAATAATAAATAAACCATAAAAAGTAACTTTTTAAACCTGCCATAATTAGGCATAATTAATGCCAGTCAACTCCTTAATTTTTACAAGAAAAATAAACCCTCAATAAAATTTAATTAATTATGATGCATTTATTACATGGTAATGTCATCAAAATTTATCTATGAAATGTCATGAAATGACAAATTAAGACATGTAGAATTAATATTCTTACATGATTTGAATCCGTTAAAAATGTTTTCTTTTCTGCCATATTTACCTTAGGCACAAACTTTAATATATTTAATTTAATTAAATAATTTATAGTATCATCTTAATTCAAATTATTAATCATTTTATTTATAAAAATGTGAGTCAAATAAGTAAAAAGTTAATTTAAGTATTTATGATTTAAATTTTTTTTTAGTAATATTTTTCATTAGAAAAGTTTTTTAAAAATTATTTAGTATTTAGATATAAATTTATAAAAGTATTTTTGGTAATATACTACACAATAAAAATTGATTTTTAGAAAAAATATTTATCAAGTAATTACCTAAATAATTTTAAAAAATTCATGGAATACCCAATTTTGACAAGAAAATGTTTTCATAAGCATTAAAAAATGCTTTTTGAGAAAGGTGTCAACTTTGATTCACATCCTTTTTTTTATTTCTAAAATAAAAAATAACATATTGAGAAAATAATTTTAAAAAAATTACTTTTAAAATGGATTAAAAAAAATTATTACAAATAATTTTTAAAGACATTTTATAAATTTTTCTACCTTCATATGATTTTTTTATTTTAAAACGAAAATAAAAATAGATGATGATTAATAATAAAAATTATGATAAGAAGGGTAGGGGCATAAGGGTAATTAGGAGTGACCAAGTTGGCAATGACATGGACGAAGCATCGGATGCCATGTGTGTAGGGGCAATGCACAGTAGGAAAGCGTTGTTAGGTGGTGGGGGCCACAAAAGGGGAGCCTCTTTCGTTGGCTAGGAGGCGAGGAATGGAAGGTGTGTGGGACCCACGCTCCACCACAGTGCGTCTGAGGTTGTTGTCGTTGTGGCCACCTAAACCTTCTAATGCGCACATGCCGACGATACTCTTACCACCACCTAAAGACTAAAGACTAAAGAGACGCTCGAAACGACGACGTTTCAGCCGCCGGTTGTTCTCTCCTCCTTGTTCGGCTCGGCTCTCCACATCTCTTCCCTCAAAAGCTTGGGTTTGTAAAGGGCTTTGGTGTATTTGTTCCCCACAAATTTTGCTCAAAAGTGTAAAAACAAATCTTTCTTTCATTAATATATGGTCATGGACTCATGGGCTTTCCTATTTATTGCTTTTTTTTTTTTTTCTCATCCTACAAAATATTTTTTTATTTTTTATTTTTTTTTTACAAAATGTGAGGAATTTATTTATTATACCTTGTTAAAAAAAATTATTTAAAAACTTATTAAAATATACAAGCTTATTGATGATAAAAGCATATGATTAGCATTAAAAGCTTATAATTTCTTCAACTAGATTGAAAATGCTCATGGATTCTTCAACATATATGTTTTGAAAAAAATTAAAAACCTATATCGATGGCACAAGATGAAAATGAATTTTTATCTGTAATTAATCGAATGACTTTTAATTATCGTAATAATTTTTTATTTGGGAAATCATATCGTATTCAAAGCATAGAGTAACATTCATTTCATATTAAATTTTTTTATAATAAATAAAATTGATAAATTTTATCTTCTAAAGATATGGAGGGATCAGAATAATACTAATGTTTGCATTATTGCAAGTATAGTTAATTCGAAATCTTGCCTCCTTTATTCCCAAACTCCAAGTGTAGGAAGAAGAGAGTGCAATTTAACTTATAAGTTAGATGGATAAGATAATGTTCTGATTTTGGACACCTAAAGGGAATTACTAATCTCTAAATGATCTACTTATGTGTCCATTTCTAGAAGGATTAATTTTTATTTTTATTTTCTTTTTGGGTATTTGACATCAAAACAAAAGGGAGAAGCATAGGATGCAGTTTGCTTTTGCTTTCCATGAAAATGTGGGTTGGTGTGGGGAAAAGAAGGTGAGAAAGGGCTCCTTTTTGTGTGGAGGAACTTGCTTCATTAGGCTTGGAAGCTAAGCTTTATTTGATTCTTGGGAGGCATAAAAGAATCAAATGGGGTGTGGGCAAAGCCAAGCTGAGGGAGCCCTCCAAGAATGAAAGAGTGTGGGTGTGTGTGTGGGGGGTGGAGGTGGAGGTGGAGGTGGGGGGCTTGATTCCATTTACCTTTATGGCCTAAAAGTCAAGGGTAAACATGAGAGGTCCATGTTAAAAGTACCCCCCAATTTGGATTGAGACCATCCCATGTCTTCCACCCACAAACCCTGGTAGGAGGTCAAATTTGCATCACCCCCATTCACTTAACCACATTTTCTTTTCTTTTTTTTTTTTTTTTTTTTGGGTTTTCCATAATGGGAAATTTTCCCACATCAATTCAATTTTGACCAATTAATTTCTTTGTCCATTAGGCATTTTTGTTTTCCATAATGGGAAATTTACCCCATGATAATTAAGGCAAAACATGTTGATTGTTTGACTGTCTAGAAGGTTTAAATCCAACAACCTTCATTTATTGTACATCATGAATAGTATTTAAGTGATATTTTTATTTACTTGAGGTTTGGATTGATCTAAGTTTGGTATAGAGGTAGAATTCAAATTTTAGATACAAGATTTATTATTCTTTAAAATATCTTAATTTTAGATTTGAAATAAAATAAATAAATAATGCCTTAGTTTTTAATTGATTTTCCAAGTTAATAGTAGTTGAAAGCTTGATATGTGTCAAAAATAATAAATAAAAATTATAGTATTGTTGTTTTAGTATGATTTGACCAAAGTCATGTCAACTAAATAAAAATTCATACGTTTGTACAATTTCTTAAAAAAATATAGTATTTAGGTTTATTTGATAATTATTTTCAAAAAGGTTTCTAAAAAACGGTTTCTAAGAATAATTTTTGAAAATTGTTTTTTCATGTTTTGTAAAACAAAAATTTATTTGAAAATGTAAAATTTTTTTAACATATTTAAATATACTTTAAAAATAATTTTTATATTTAATATTTTATTTTTAATCATTCTATGTTTCTATAATTATTTTTTAAAATAATTTTAAAAAAACAAGTTAAAATAATAGAAAACAACTATAAAATATTATCTAAAAATATCTTATTTTTTATTATTAAGAATTAAACCTAAAAAATTTTCACAATTTTAAAACACACTTATAAGATTAATAGGAATCGAAGAATTTTATCTCTTATCTTATATGGGCTATAGTATAACACTCGTTTTAATGAAAATTTAAAATTAAAATAAAAAGAAGGGTGGTTAATTTTTTTTTTTAAATATTAAAATTTTGGAAGGTTCATATGCAGGTTGTGAAAAGGACATATGAAAGTAATAATATTTTTGAAAATATAAATGAGGATGGACGATGGGCATGAATCACATCTTTCACTGTTTATATTTCATGGTCTGAATCCCAAAGATGGTTACAGTTATCAAGAATCTTGCCAAAACTACTGTACAAACAATATAATACACTCTCTCTCTCTCTCTCTCTCTCTCTCTCTCTCTCTCTCTCTCTCTCATACTTTTAATGTGCTTGTGCCCACCTTTTCTCTCTATACTTGGACGGTGGAGACTCCTCCACACACCTCATCAAAAGAACCTTCAACCATCCAAATTCACTACCCACATGCCCTTTTTCTTTCTTTAATGTGTTGATGATGCAAACTTTAGTGAAATTGTTGATAGTGAAGTATGGGGGGGTTTATTGTTTAATATTTCCAAAACCATAACAAAAGTAATATCTCATTTGTTTGTAGCTTGAAAATTGTATTTGTATTTTATTCCTTTATTTTTTTTTATATTTAATAATATATACTAAAGTTTAGTAAAATACTGAATCGATACCATAAAATATAATTTATATTAATTATTTCTACTCATAAACCCTAAGTAAAATTTAAGGCTAATGACCCACTTTTTGGGATGGAGCTACTAGAAGGGCTTTTGGGTGACTTCATTGATGTCAAGGGGTTTTAGTTGGAATGGGGTTTTTCCTTTTTTTCTTTTCTTTCTTTTTTTTCAATAAATGTAAAGATGGGGTGTGATGTAGACTCCATTTGGGGTTGTGGGGTTGGGAGGTTATTTCATTTATTGAAGTCTTTTTTTTGGATTCATTCATATCACCACCAAAGAGATAGAGGAAGTTAGGTTTGTGTGGATGGAGAGGAGAGTCATGAGGTTTGGCTTCAAAATGACTTCACTTTTTGAACACTTTTTTGGTTGAGAGATATGGTCAAGCATGGGGTTTAGTCTCTTCCCCATTTGTTATGGAATCTCCTCCCTCAAATGGGAAACCAGTGCTTTGGAATTTGTTTGTGAAACAGACCCATCTCTTTCAACTCTATATTGGAAAAATGTTTTCTCCCCCAAAATCTCTCTCCATACCTTTTTATGTTAAGGTGTCCATTTTAATAAAAATCAATAACACCCTTCATGCCTCTTCATACCTTTTCATATTAGACGTCTATCAGAGATGTAAATCGAAAATTATATTACTCAACTTTATATATACATATACTCAAGTCTCAAAAAGGTTCAAATCATTAAAACTTGTACACCATAAACATTACCAATTCAAACATCTAGATTGAGTCAAAAAAAAATTAAGACACAATGAAAATAGATATAAAAGTTGGTTGACTTTAAGGAAAATAAGCTGAATAAAGCTCACCCCCATGGAAAAATTAATAGGAAGAGTCTTCTTTAACAACATCATGGGCCATTTGAATACAACCCTTCCACCACTTAAACCTCTGGCAACTACATTAGTCCATCTCCAAACTGAATTATCTGCAGCATTCTTTTCTAATTTGACATTGAATTTTATAAGCCTTTTTTTAAAATTATAAAATAAATAAAAAATTGTGATGGCGAAACCGGCACGCCGATGACCATGCAGCTTCATGATTGGTGGAAACATGGCTTGACCTTTGCTTAAAAAAACTAAAATTTGTGAAGATTCAACTCATTAGAATAATACATACATAGATGAAGCATGCCTACAAGGGAACATGGTTTGAGGTTAAACTACTATTTAAAGGGTGACCCTAAATTTTTCAGGTTATGTGTCATATATAATGTATGAGTACACCCACATTAGATTCTAAGCTCCCCAACCTCCCTTGCTCTTCTCCAAAGACTTGAATCATCTTAGTTAAAATTTTAGGCACTTGGCATTTATTAATTATTTGTATCATTTCAATAATAATGTAGTGCATTTAAATATATGTACCAAGTGGAAGAGAATGTGGAGACTGCATACCAACAAGACACTATTATAATGGAACTGTTTGAAGATTTGATATCAGAAGATGCATTCATAAGTCTGCTTAGCCCTTCAACAATTCTAAAGGCTAACTTGTAAGAATATGGTACTTTGTTTTGTTGAGAATTGGTGGGAAAATAATAAGGAAAATTTGGATTCTTTTTTTTTTTTTCTTTTCATATCAGCAATCAAAGGGAGTACTAATGTAGTTTGAAGATTGTTTTCTATCGTTTAGAGTCGGGTTTTTGATATAACAGTGATGGGGAAATTAGTACTTGGCAATGGACCACAGTTGGGGAGATGATGGAGGGGGAAAGAGCCAAGAAAATGACTGGTTTGGACTTTGTTGGTGACTGAGTGCCAGAACAAGGACCAGCTGTTCTTGCCCCATAAGGAATTAATTATGGCATATTGACTTGGCTCATGGCCTAATTTTCTGAAACGTAGGGTATGCGACGAATAATCCGATCCCAGAAGTATTTCACAAGGTCTTAGAATCATCAAAGATGAAATGGGGTAGCACAAAAGATAAGCACAAGGACATAGGCTAATGGGGCTCGACTTCCAGTTATGTTTGCAAGGAAATGGTGTTGAATGTATAAGCGTTGGGCCTCAGTGGGCATCCACAAACTGGGGCAAGGGCCATGACTCATGACTAATAATATTTTATATCAGAACAGAAGTCAGAAAATAATGCATGATGCCCTGAGGGTGGGGTAGTGGGAAGGGCAGAAATGTGAACTTAGGGTTCCCATGCTGACCCCCCCAACCTTCCAATGGGGCTAGAAGTTGAGCCTCATATGGCGTTTAACAGACAAAAAGAAATAAGGCACTACCCCACCAAAGAGTCACCTTCATGGCATGGCCCCTCAACAATTTTCTTTTTTCACGTGTGTGAAGGTTAGTTTTTTCATTATAAAAAAATGTCACCATACAAAATTCTCAGTCCCATCTTTGAACTATCAGCAGACAGCAGCCACCTCAATCATAAGGAGTATCTGCATTTTGACTAGAGAAGAGGGTTCACCATCCATTCCTGCTGTCATTTTCCTGAGAAACTTCAGTACAATGGCAAATAGATTAGAAACTCTCTTGACTGCTATTTTGCAACTACTAATTCCATGCAAAATTTCCAATCAGAGACCAGCAACTCCACCCCCAACTAACAAAGAAAGGTAGATGGCAAGTGAAATTTGGATTATTCAGATCGATCTGTGGATGATTTATATGGATACTCTGGATTCAGATTGATAGGTCAATCATCAAATAGTTCACCAGTTTAGGAGCATACACAAGTCCAATGATAATGTAGTATTGAAGGCCAATTCTAAAGAATATGGCAAATACAAGTAAAGGTTATAAATGCACACACAACCGTGAGGACCCAACACTCTTGGAAACTACCAAGATCAAGCCATTATTCACCCAAACCCTTGTCCCAACTCTTGAGAAAACTCTACTTTATTCTAGTCTTATACTTCCATTGTAGCTCATGCACTTCATTTTTTAAAGGAGGCACTCTTCCCACCCCCAACATTTGATGTAGTCTTTGCCTTCATCTTAGTATTAGAACTATCTGCTTCCAGATTGCTCTTTCCAACATCTGATGTAGTTCTGATTTTAATCGTTGTACGTTTGATATAATCAGAACTCCTCTGATCAATGTTATGGTGTCCAGTCCTATTACCTTCTTCCTTCTGTCCCTGCTCAACAACCGGCTTTGGTTGTAACTCCACCTGGGGCTTTGGTTTATCTTGCAATGAAACTTGGGGTGCTGCAGCTTCAACTTTTGTTGTAGTCTTGTTTGATGTTGGCATCTCTACTCCAGGCTTGAGTTTCTCCTGCACTGAGACATGTACTCCAAGTTCAGTTTTCTGAGCAACATTGGCTACTTGAGGATTACCTGGCCATGGAGTTAGCTTTTCAAGTCGAGCCATATCTGCCTTGGACTTGAGTTTCTCCAGTGCTGATTCAGTATTTGGTTTAGCTTTGGCTGCCTGGCCAGCCATCTCTGAAGCAATTATGGCGAGTGGGAAATTCTTTTCCTGTCCAGCCATCTCTACCTTAGGCTTCTTTTTCTCATCTGCAGGCACAAACATGATGGGGAGTACTTCAGCTGCTTCCCCATTTTCAGGACCAGGATGGGATTTTGCAGATGGACCAGATATGGATATAGAAAGTGGACTTTCTGTAGAGATGTCAGGCTTGGGAGGTTGAAGCTGGAGAGAAATAAGGGCTTTTGCAGAAGGATCATACTTGGGAAGTTTGCTTGTTGCAGGGATGTTAGACCTGGGAGGTTGAGACCTGAGTGAAACACGGCGCATTGCTCTCAATGCAGTAGTGCCAGTGATGGCCTCAAAAAATTTTTTGCATGGGCCAGTAAGATCACTGCTGCTTGGATTATGTGCCATGGAAGAGGGAATGAAGAAGTTTGCTATAAGTTTTGGCTCAGGTTGAAATGAGACTATGCAGGCCTGTGTGGTTCAAGTGAGTCAAGAGGGTAGAAGGTGTTTATCATATAGGGAAGAATGATGCTTTGTTCTTGTGTTCCTCGTGGGGAAAACCAGCAGCGGAGGTTGGAAATGAAGGAAGGAACTTCTAAGATTCTTGATCTTTACTAATACGAAAGCTCTCTGTTCTTTCCAAGTAATAATAATGTAATGGTTTGGGATCAAATTCTCACTTTTCTTGCCTCTCTTTTTCCTTGGGCTTTGAATAAAAAGATTTCACGACAAATCATTTCATGCTCTAGCTAATTTACAGACTGATTGCTTTGTTTCAGAAAGAAACCGACAAAACTACAGGAGATGCCTTGATCAACATCAAGATAGGGGTACCAGATTCCACGTCAAAACTCAACAAAAGAGGAATTGTACTGTTTGATTTAGTGGCTAAAATTCAAGGATTCTGGGAGGAAGCTTGTTGGACTTGCATATCTCTTGTGACAGAAAACCGAATCTGAGGAAAACTTGGGGTCCTGCCAACACTGGAACTTGTTCATACATGACCCTACTAGACTGTAAAGATGAATATCTTAATGTGGTTGAGTTCTTGTGTGAATGTTAGAAATCTTATGTATGGAAAGAATAAACCTTCTGATATAAGAAAAGAATAAACCTTGGTTCTTCCACAGTTCTGATACTTCAAACTTTTAAATACCTGGTGGTATTGTGCAGAAAAATTTGAATCTTCCAACAGTTACAGCATATTTGAATCCAAAACTGAAGCACCCTCAGATTTTCTTGTACTCTTGCCTTTGAAACTAGAGGCCAAGAACGGTTCCATGCTTAACCTGCACTTGGGTAACTGGGTTTGGAGCTTGTAAAGAACAAACCATTGGCCTAAACTATCCCCAGTGACTTTTTCATAGCAGAAATGATGGTTTTCTCACAGAATCTGCATATAAGCTTCTGGTAGACACAAATATTTACAACTCAATGGAAACAAAAAGGAGAAAACCAAGAAAAAGAAATTTGTTTAGGATTAATCCACAGGGTAATTGCATTATGAAGATTCTTGAACAGAGGAAATCAGATGGGAAACTTGCATACATGTAGAACTTTTGGATTCCACATATGACCATCCCTGAAAACCATAAAAAGTATGACATTTGCTCACTTCAAATTCTGAAAAGTCATGAAATAAACTAAACCAGCAATTTGTCCCTATCTCATCACAACGAAATCAACCAAACTAGATGATGATACCATCCCATTTGTTCAGATCATGAAAGGTTATGATTTGGGACTAATTTCAACACACAGACATATGGCATACAAGATGTTCTACAACCATCAAATGAGGGGTCGGATAATGATACAAGTGCATACAGAGTGAAGTGAGCCAATTCTCTGATTCTCACAGCCACCAGAAAGAAAAATGAAGAGACAGGAAAGGCTATTAAGTCCACCATTTAACAGTACCAAAACAATCTGAGGTTGTTCTTGGAAGTAGTTATGAGACGAAACTGGCTTTGTATTCCTGCTCTAGGCAGATTGCAGACACAGCAGGCACTAGTCTGGCAGCTCGAAGAACCCTTCATTGACGAGTTCTTTAAAATCCGTTTGTTTCAATAGAATATGCAAGCAAGGAAAATGAGTTCATCACTGCTTTTGACAACAGGAGTTTGTAACACACTGTTGGTATTTTCATCATATAAAATGAGGTAGAAATCAGCCTTATCCCAAAATACAGATTCCAGGGAACAATAGTTTCTATAAATAAGAAACAAAGCTGGTCCTCTTCCTTGATTAAGAGTATATTTCATATTCATCTTTTGCTAGAAACCGAATAATGACATATGCTTCGAAAAAATCATGTTAAACCCTACTTTTCCCTAGCAAAGCACAGCCTTCAAAACTCCAAAAAAATCATTTTCAGAATCTATCTTTCTTTGTTATTGTCCAAAGATGCATATGAAATATGGTCCAGTACAGATGATAGAAAGGACCACTTTGGGGTACAGCCCTTATAAAACATCTCATAGAAAACACTTTTATTATGCCACCTCTGTTTCTAATCTTAGTATTGAACCATAAGTTAGAGAAACAAATATAGAAGATATGCAGAAGGGGGTCTTAAAATGACAACAAACCGAAGACCAAATTTATTCAAACTTATAAATGCATACACAACTTCATATGATAATGAAATAGGTAAGACAAATTCCAAAGAATATGGCAAAGACACTTAAAATTATACAATCATACACACTATGATGACCCACTCTTGCAAACTACCAAGATCACAACCATTATTCTTCCAAATCTTGTATACCAACTGTTGAGACAATGCCATTCATTCTGGCCTCATACTTTCACTGTGGCCTCGTGCTCTTTCATTTTTTAAAGGAGAAGCTCTTTCCACCACCAACATTTGATGAAGTCTTTATCTTAATCTTAGCACTATCTGGCCCTGAACTGTTCTTTCCAACATCTGATGTAGCTCTCATTTTGATCTTGGTATTTTTAATAAATTCAGCAAACCGATCACCACTGTTTGGTACAGTTTTGTTACCTTGTTCCATTGAATTGTCTCTTGTGACAACTTTCTGTTGTCCCTGCTCTAGAAGCGGCTTTGCTCGTGAAACTGTCTCCACCTTGGGCACAGGTTTCACTTGATTTGAAATATGGGGTCCTTTGGTTTCAACTTTTGGTGTAGCCTTGGCTCCTTGTCTATTGCTCTGCTCGGCAATTACCTTACTTGGTGTTGGCATCTCTGCTCCAGCCTTGGGTTTCTCCTGGGATGGTGTCACTTCACTATTTTGTGTAGCTTTCACTGCCTGCCCAGCAACTTTCTTTTCCTGTTCAGCCATCTCTCCCTTGGGCTTGGCTGTGACATTCACCACCAGCTTCTCTTTCTCATTTGGAGTGGGATGAACTGTAGACTCAAAGATGATGGGGACTACCGAATTGGGTGGCTGCAGAGCAATCGGTTTGGTTTTTGGATGAACTTTTGGAGCTGCAGGATCAGCTGCAGGAGGTGTTCTTGCTGGAGCCCTCTCAGGCATGGGAGATTGAGGCCGGTATGAGAGACGATGCATTGATCTGAAAGCAGGGGTAATATTGAGTGCCTGGAAAATTCTCTCACAAGGGCCAGTGGGCATGTTGCTGACTCTCTGCTGTTCCATCAATCCGTGAAGAGCAAATGAGCAACTCTGCTATAAAGTTTGAAGGAATGCAAAAGGGTGAAACTGAGGGTGGAATGAGTCTACAATACAAGGGCCTCTCATTTATCCATGTATATATACAAGAAGAATGATGCTTGTCCTCACTATTCCTCATGTCAACCAACTGCAAAGCTTGGAAACTAAGTAAAGGTATTTTTAAGATTCCTAATGTCTAATAGTATGAAAGCTCTACCATTTTCCACAAATAAAGGTCTGGGATCATATTCTCACTTTTCCTACTTTTTCTCTAAAATATTGAAGAAATAGGCCTAAGGAAGCAGAAGAGATTAAGGGGGGAAATTAGTCATTCAATACTTTATAGCTGTTCTACATAATCTACACAACACTGACAACTTTGTATCAAATGGATGGAAGGATCGAGAGATGACTTAGGATGAATGAACATCTAGGTGGGCAGTGGATTCCCAATGAGTTTCAAAATCCAGCAGATGATAAGGAGTGTGAGTAGCTGTAAGAATCTCTTGTAGTGTTGATTTAGCAGCATGCTTTTTGACTTGGGAGCATGGCACTGTGCCGAATTCGGGTTCTTGCCAAACAGAAAGTGCGACTTTTTCACATATGAAGTTGTGTCTGATATAGAAAGAGAAATGCCTTCCATCTCTTTTCCATGAGAACCCAGAAAGAAGCGAAGGAATAACCCAGAACCCAGATGCCACTGGACTCAGTATCAAAACTGTTCCTGAAAATGGATTCTTCTATTCCAATGTCCATTCACATTGTGTAATGGTGATAGGGGGATGATGGTTTTCCCAATATCTGCATCTATGTTTCAGTGAAATGTTTTCAGGAGTATATGGTAGTTAGACAGGTTGTAAGAAACCATGGCCGCCATGACAGGCAAGATGAAATATTTTTGTATCCAACATGGGTCACAAAAAACAAAAACCATGGTTAAATCAATTAGAAAAGGAGACAATGTTGAGGGTATCTTAACTGCTATTTATGACATCAATGTACATGGTTGTCAAGTTTCTGATCGGGGATTTACAACTTCAAATGAAGGTTAAAAGGGAAAAAACCAAACCAAAAGACAATTGAAAATGATTAATCCACAGACAACAGTTTTTGGAAGAAGGTTTCTTAAAAGAGGAAATCAGATATGAGAGTTGTGATCTGATGCCATTATCATCATGAGTTCTGATCTCCAGATTCTTATATGTAAAACTTATGGGTTGAAGTTCTCATCTGGTTGCACTCTCATGCCACAGCTTTAGTGACGGAAAGTCCTTACTACCTGCTCGATCCGTCGTCGGCAAAGTGGACAGTTGGTCAACTGAGAAGAGCACATTGTACAACAGCACATATGGCCACACCTGAGAACCATGGACAGTAAACCATTTGCTCATTTTAAATTCTGAACAGGTCAACAAACAATAAATAGAACTAGAAATGGTTAAAAGAAAAGTATTGTTTTTTCCCTTCGTCTTAAATAGCATTTTAAACCAAAGGAGACAACCTGTGGAAACTGAATTATAAGTCCACACCCTGTGGAAACTGAACTATAAGTTGATACCTAGTCCAAGGGTAAGGAATCATCATCAATGGACAGTAATGTTTCTTGCCCACAACAAATATAAAAAGAGAACAAATTTGAAAGATAAAGGCAGCAATTTTTCCTGACTAAGAATTACATGCATATCAAGAACACTGTTTGACCATGCACAAACAATCATATGAGAAATGAGAGGAAGAGCCTGGCCTCAGGGTAGTGGGGTTCCCCCATGGCAACAGAACTTTCCTCCCCATGCATATGCCCATCTCATCACCCAGACATTACCTGATCAGATGATATGACCACCTAATTTGTCAGATTATGAAAGTTTTAGGAGTTAGGACTAATTTTAACAGGCTGAAATTTGGCATTAAATATGTCCTACAAACATTAAATGAAGGGTTCAAGTGCATGTGCAATAAACCAGGCCAATTCTCTTATTCTCACAGCTGCCATGCCTCTGGAGTGAATATGACACACAATGAAAAAAGAAGAGGCAAGAAATGAAAAATAGGTCCAGCATCAAACAGTACCAAAATAAAATGGAAGTGTTGTTGAAGTGCTTACGGGACAAAAACAGCATTGTATTCCTGCTCTAGGCAGATCACACATAGATCAGGCATTAGTCTGTCCCTTTTCGTATTATCTGATCCATTCTCATCCTTTTCATCAGGATCTGGAAAACATTTGCAACTTCTAAATACTATTTCCCAAAGGAAAAAAATAAAGAACATTAGAAGGTAAAGATATGGCAGTAACCTTCACTGTCTTGCCCTGATTTTTTAGAAGCAGCAGCAAGAACCCTGCACAGACGAGTATTTTAAGGCTTGTTTGTTTCAGGAGAAAATGGAAACCACATTGTTGATAATGATGGTATGCTATACCACTCAAAAGTTTTCAGTTCACCATGAGGGATAAGTAAGAAACCAATCTATAGGCCAAAATGCAGAACCAGGAAACGATAATTTAATAACTAAAAAATTGAAACATTGGCTTCATTCAATTACGAGTTAGAGACATATTCATTCTGGAAGAATCCAAGTAATGATACATGTTTTCAAAAAATATTTTCAGAATGCCCTTTTCACTGGCCAGACCTAGCCTAAAAACCTCCAGAATGAAATAAATGAGAGTAAAGAACACTACATCTGCACCATACCATTGCTAAGGTACAAAAATGTATTGGAAATATGATCTAACAAAGACATAATGGAACCAATTTGGGGTACAACCTTTTCTAACATCTGATAGAAAACACAACTATTATGACATCCTATTACCAGTCACTACATTGAACCACCAGATCAATGACGATTCATACATGGAAACATTTACCGGGGGGCAATGCTAACAATATATGTGTCAGTTTCCTATGTAAGTAATCAAAACCAGTGAATGGTACCTTTTACGCAATTCCCAACAACGCTTTCTTTCCATGACATATTGGATAGCACTCTTAGCAATCAGATAAACTCCAAATACTGTAAACCCCAGAGAGGCATACCTGTACCACCTGAGGACAAATGCATGTAAGGAAAAGGAAAAGAAAGAAAAGAAAAAGTATCATATGCGGTCTATCAAAAAAAAAGTTATCTTATGTACAACCTTGCCCATTTGCCAAGATTTGCAACAAGATGATCAATACTTTTGGGAGAGACATAAAATGGTCCTTTATGGGGCCGCTGAATACGAATTGTTCCAACATCATCTTTGATAGCCTGATCATATATTAAAGAAACACGTATATAAGATTTGCAAAAAAAAAAGGGGTATTCAATCAAAACTACCTGATCAATCATATAGATCTCCTCATACAAGTTCTTTAAACCTTCAATTGCTTATATGGAAGCTAGTATAAATAGAAGCTAAACATAGCATTCAACCTCCTAATGTAGCTATAAGAATTGGGAACAAAATAAATAAAGTTTTAAGACCCAACCACCAGAAAAAGCAAGAATGTCTACAGACTCAAAGTACAGACCATTATAATAGCTGCCATTAAAATCTATTTAGGGCCATATCCTTGATTAAATCCTTCGCATCCATGAGCCTCAGCACAGCATTTACAAGAATCTGAATCTCATAATAATTTTACTTTGAAAAAGTTTACTGAATAAGACAAAATTTTGATGAAAATTTATAATCAGAATATTGGTGTCAAAAGTTCCTCAACAAAGTTCTGAAGAAGAAGAATAATGTATTGATATCAATATCAACATACAATATCTCCTCCCTCCCCCCTCCTCTTTTAGATAGGCAAACAAAAAATTTGTGGAGGCATACAAGAGGCACCAAATAAAGAAGAAAACACCACTGCACCAGAACAGCAAAATTATATCCTGGCATCTACAATTTAGATGATTTATGAAGTCCTAAAATGAATAATTAACTAACCCTAGCAGGACCATAGACCAATCTAAAAGGAACTCGATGAGGGCTTGATAAAAATCCTAGCTATATATCATAATGATATCAGAATCTCCATTGTTACCCAAGATTAGTCTGGCAGGGAATTGGGTCAAGTTGAAAGCCAACCCGATTTCAAATCCTCTTCCCTGAACTTCCAATTGGAGGTTTCAACCCAACATCAAGTTCGCCAGGTTCCATGGTAAATTGCTTTTTAAGTTTATATAGTCTCCATTATTGACATCTCAATAAGTCAAGCATACCTAAAAAGTGAGTTTTCAAAATAATACACCTAGCCAGATATACATAATAACATATACAAAAGAACAGCATAAATTTTTTTAAAGAAAATAAAGACATATAATAGAAACAATTTATATCAATTTGATTTAAGATTTTCTACCAAGTTCATATTTTTATTTAAAATATTTGCAATGTATTATAACTTGCAGCAAATAGATAGAAATAAAAAACATTTGCAATCCCTGTTTCCTATCATGCTTATAATACACTTGCACAGAAGTTAAACTATTTGCAAGCAAGAAATCAAAACTGGTGATAAATATTGGGCAAAAAAAATTATCATCTTATATAAGATAAAGTGATAATCAATTTGAATTTAGGTTTCTTTCATGTTTATAAATTCCAGAAAAGTTAATTCATATTCCACCTTCATCTTTTGCTTTATAGACCCTAACTTTTATTGCTAATATTATAAAATATTATAAATTTCAATTTTTTTTCCTCATTTTTGGCAAAAACAAATACTAATGCATTTCATTTGACACTAAAACAATACACATTATACATTTGAAAAGGGACGTATTATATTCTAAAAGGCACACCGCACACCAAGGTGCAAAGATTTCCTATAGCCTAAAAGTAATGCACAAGCCTAATTGAAGTAAGGCACACCATAAGTCACATGTGCAACCACAATTTTACAAAATAGTTTTTGATAGGCAAAAGATAATTTATAAATGGCACCTATCAAAAAAGGGGGCGCACCCCCAAGTACACAGGAATATGCAATTCTATAAAAATATCCCTAATTCAAATATAGTAATGTTTGTCATCTACTCATATATCACCAAATATGATCCAAGTTTCAATCTAAACAAGAAAAAACATCAAGTTTCAAGCATTTAAAAAAGGCATTCAACAAAAATTGCATTAAAATTTGCAATTATATAAACTCAGCATGCAAAAACATTCATCATAGATCACCAAATTCAATCCTAATTTCCATTTCCAACAAAAAGAAAAAAAAAAGAGAAATATGCAAAACTCCACATATCCACCACTTACAAAGCATCCAACAAGGCAATTGTCCAAATTTGGAATGGGGGTATTAAGGAGAGGTCCTATCCCTTTCAAATTTGAGAATATGTAGTTGAGGGCAGAGGGTTTTAAAGAATTGTTGAGAAATAGATGGGTGGGGATTCAAGAGTATGGCTTTTCCAGTTTTATTTTGACTAAGAAGTTGAAAGTTCTGAAGATTTTTTTGAAGAGATGGAATAGGAGGTTTTTTGGCAATGTTTCTTACAGAAAGGAGTAGACCTTGAGTCAGGTGGCTTTTCGAGATTCTATTCTTTTGATGGGGGATGTTGGGGCCCCTGCTTCTCTAGGAGGGTCAATGATTGGGAAGTGGATATGGTCGAAAGGTTTTTCCTGAGATTGCAAAGGTGGAAGGTGAGCAATGATGAGAAGAATAGATTGGTGTGAGTAGGGGAGAAGAGTGGTAAATTTTCTGTTAAAGCTCTGTATAATGTTTTGGAGTTGGGTGGTCCTTCAAATCTCCCAATTGTAGTCATTTGGAATTCTTGGGTGCCACCTGAGGTGAGCTTCTTTGCATGGAGGCTACTTAGAATAGAGTCTTAACATTGGATCATTTAAAGAGGAGAGAGTGGTCAATGGCAAACAGATGTTTTCGTTGTCATGAAGAGGAAGAATCGGTCGATCGCATTCTTATCCATTATGACAAGACTCGAGTTATTTGGCATCTTTTGTTTTCTCTATTTGGTGTGTCATGGGTGTCGCCCTCTTTAGTGAGAGAGTTGCTCTCAAGTTGGCATCGGTCCTTTATGGGTAAGAAAAGGAAAAAGGTTTGGCGAGCTACTCCATTGTGTCTATTTTGGACAATCTGCAAAGAAAGGAACAGGAGGGTGTTCGATAACAAAGAGTTGTATGTTCAAGGAATTAAACTTACTTTTCTTAGTAATCTTTGGACATGGTCCAACCTGTTTATAGTTCCAGGTTCTTCCTCTATTGTAGATTTTGTGGATTGGTTAGAGGCTCGACGAGGGGCGTTGTTTTTTGTTAGTCCCACTTTCCGTTTTGGTGACGCTGTTAGGCGCCCTTTGTATACTTCCTCTGTAAACTTTGAGGCACTTTTTTGGCATCTTTCTTCTTAATATACATTATTTTTACCTATCAAAAAAAAAAAAATTGTCCAAATTTGGAAACATCATCAACAATCATCTAAAATTGTCAAGTTGTCAAATTTTGAATATTTGTCCAAAAACTAAAACATTGGTCCAAACTCTAAAATAACATCCAAAAACTTTAAAATTGTTAAGTTGTCAACAATGCAAACATTTGTCCAAACTCAAGAAAGCCATGGCATTCCAGGCACATTTTTTCTTCTCAGCTTAGCATATTTGAGCTATAAAGGAGTCAAATTTAGGGGGAAGGGGGATATATAAAGTTGAAGGCTTGGGCAAATTATGTTGTTTACCTTTTCTATAAAAAAAAAGAAGGAAAGAAAAAGAAAATAGAACATAGAGAGACATTGTCTTTCCTTATTTACTTTAAAAAAGGAAAACACAGAGCACAAAACAACATTTTTTGCCCAGCTTTTTTAATAAGAAAACCAGCAGCTAAAACAATGTTGTTTTGGTTGGGAGCCAAACACGAATGTGCCTTAGCACCTGGCTGCAAGGCATATGCATGAGCACCTAAGCAGCAGCTTTGCTTAGGTCCCTGCACTTCACACAGGTAAGGTGCTTCAGCAACAGCACCAGGCATAATTTAACAACAGTGGCCAGTGGGACACATCACATTAAACATTGATAAAATGATAACACATGTACAGCTTAAGTCAGCCAAAATGGAAAAATCCCGACCCAATCTCAGCTCAGGTAGCAACTTCAGCTTCTTAACCCAAGCTTGCATTTTGGGGATTGTTTAGCCTTGAACTACTCAAGTTAGATTCCTACCCACCACATATAACCACTTATTTTTCCATTCATTTACATCTCAATCCCAATGCCAACCCCATCCCTGCCCACCACACACAACCACTTAGGTTAATTCAGATTAGATTCAAGCTAGCAAGTTTCCCAACCCAACCTTAAGCCACATGGTAATCCCTTTTATGGAGTTTGCATTTTTCAAGTTAGGTCGGGCTCAAGCAGCTCAAGTTGAAGCCTAACGCCCACGTATGACCACTTCTTTGGCCTTTTGTTTTACATCGCTACCCCAATCCCAGGTCCTGATCTGAATCTAGTCCGAATTCAATTCTGATTCAATCACTAGTCTAACCACCGCATATAAACATTTATATCACAAGTCATTTATTTTCCACTCTCAAGTGTTTTTTTATAAACCTTTGATCACTCTTTTACCAACATAATGCGCTTAAAGTGGATAGCAATTGAAACAGTGTATATCTATGCAAAGAAATATCTGTCAATTTGGTAAAGTGGTGAAACATACCTCACCAACAACAGTCAAAGGTGTGCCAGTTGGAAGAACCCGCTCAATTCGCTTCACTCCGAGCATCTTAAAAACATAATTGCCAAAAATTAAGCTTGAAACAACGGCACATGCATGCAAAGGTGTGTGTCTTTTAAGTTAATTTGCAAACACTGAATAGGACAAACCTTGAGACCTTGGAGATAATCTAGTGTTCCACGTACAAGGGATCTCCCTGACTCCTCAAACACTTCACTTCCAACTGTCAATACCAAACCCGTGGCACCTCGGGCTCCCACTATATATGCACGACCTGTGTCATCATCCTAGTACAAAGGAATTAAAACATATCAGATAGATCTTCCAAACCAATCCTTAGATTCTAAGTTGAATAAGGGTATATTTCAAGCCTTGAACTTAGGAGGGAAAGATAGTATTTAGTCCCACAAACAGACAACCCAGATATAACTATTTCCAGGAGACGTTTCTCACCAAGTACCAGGGAACCTCCTTACTCATGGACAACATCAAAGCCGAATCTTGTATCCACGAACCAGCATCATTGTGTTTCAGAAAATGTTGCTCTGCCTGAACAAGATAGAGAATGTCATCAAACCAACTAGAAAAACAACTGCAATATAAATCAAATGTGCAATAAAAAAATAAAATAAAACAAAATATCTAAGTACCGTTTCCTCCACAATTACACCTCGTAACCCACTATACTCGCATTTGATTGGTGTGTCAGAGCCAACTCTTCCAGATACCGTAACGACTAAAGGTAATACTTTGCATGCTGTATCTAGCAACTGTACTGAAATGGAAAAAGAATACAAAACTCTCATAATTTGGTAAACCACAATGCATTAATAATAATCCATTCAGTGACCCACAAAAATTTCAAATTGAAGTGCCTCTAAGGCCAGTTAATTTTGTATCATGAGAAGCATTGCTGGGATGATAAGACATTGAGTTGCATATGGCTCATAGTCTTTTTTTTCTTTTTTCTTTCTTCTAGTAAATAAATTATCCAAAATAAGAATAGAGAGGAGATCATCATCCCACTAAGTCTGAAAGCAATTATTAGGGTTATGAAAATGTCAAGATCAGGTTCTATCAAGCAACAATATCATAAAACATTCTAGAGAAATTCAGATTAAGATTCCACATACTATATTATGATGTTAGCCATTATCACGGTTACGTCAGTTTAAAAAAAAAACCTAAGACAAATGCCACATAATAATAGCCCAATCAGAGCATTTTTCAATGCAGAAATAGAAAGTTTAAAATAAAGGAGCCAATGATGCTGAGGAAAAATAAAATTGCAAAGGCAAAACCAGCAAAGGGGACTCACGAGTTGCAAAAACTCAAGCTAAGGAAGATGAACAAGAAGGTCATAAAAACAATTCGATAGCTGAAAGGGAAAATATGGAGCAATACCAGGAGGAAACAAAGTGGCAGAATCATCCGAACGCCCAAGACCCACATCAACCAACAGCACTATAAATCAAAATCACTTCGCCCCAGAGAAAAAAGACAGGAAAGGAAAGGAAAACAAAGAAAAGAAAAGAAAAGAGGGGAAAGAAAAAAAGTTGTGTTGAGTTTTTACGATTGTGCAGCCCCTAAGGCAACCACTCTGCATAGTTGAGTTGAGTGTTACATTTTTACAGGAAAAGCTCAAACTTTAATTTCTTTCTGTTATTTTTGCCCCCTTTTCCCAGTAGCCAAACAGTGGAGAACCGAAAGGTTCTAAGAAAACAAAATTCCCAATCCACGTACCCAAATCCTTCAATTGCTGAACTCGAGTAACCGACTTCAACGCCTCCGCATCCCTGCATCCACCAAACCAAAAATAAAATTCAAAAAACAAAAACAAAAACCAAAACCCAAATGCTAAAAACGTAGCGAGGCTTGACCTTCCACTGCTCCTTCCAAGAAGGTAAAGAGCAGCTGCGCTCAAACAGCAACTGATGCCACCCCACGGAATCATCCCGAAGCTCTAGAACCCAAAAAAGCCCTCAATTACCTCCTTTGCATGGAGAATTAGGGCTTTCGAGAGTGAAAGGTGAAACCGATCGCAAAGGTGATAGTCAATTGAGATGGAAAACCGAAACTCGTGAGGAAAACGAGGAGAAAGTGATTCTCGGAAATGGAGAATGCTATAAAATTGAGAGACGAAAGTAGAATCGGATGCGAGGAGTGGAGTGGGAGACGAACAGGTGCTGGTTGGTGTGAAGCTCAGAGAGTCTGCTAAGATGCGCCCAGTAGGCGACGATGCTTATCCTACGCCCACAAACTCCCCGGTCTGAAATCCGTACATCGACCTACACCTTAATACCTTATGCCTCTTCGTTGTCTCTGTCCTCTCTTTTATATTGCCAAGGAAAAAAAATCAATCCCCGCCGAAAAAAAAAAAAAATCTATTTTATTATTATTATCAATAATTTATTGATATTATTATTATCAATAATGTAAGAAAGGGACACGAAGATTCTCTGGTCTTTCTACTCTTCTATTGTACGGTCCAATTATTTATTCATTTAAATCCTATTTTATGAAAATTATTGGTTTAATAATAAGATAAAATAATAATTTAATTTATAGCTTTTATTACACATTAATAAAACAAAATTATTATTATTTTTATTATTAAAAATAAAATTCTATACCATTAAGAAATAAAAATATTAATCTAAACAATATTTTTAGGTACAAATCTAATATTTTATTTGGTTCAATGATTAATCTAATCCAAAATTTTTGATATAGGTTCTTATGAACCAAACCCACGACCCGACTCAAATATCAATTCTTAAAAAATTAATTAGCATTAATTGATAATTGATCAAATCTTTTATAATATTCCATATCACCGTAATTTGAATTATTCATCTAGGACTTAATAATAATATTATTACACTCTAATAAAATGGTTTTAAAAATATACATAAAAATAAATTTTTAACTTTATATCCATTTATCTTCTTTCTTTTTTCTCAAAATTTTGTCTTTATTTACATTTTTTTTCTCAAATTTTCCAATTTTAACCTTGTCCTTATTTATTTTTTTTTGCCTTTTATCTCAAATTTTCCAACTTTAACCCTATGAATATTACACTTCTTAGCAATACATAGTTTGAGATCATTTCACCCATTCACCCCAAGAACCCTTTCTCAAATTTAGCATTAATATGTAGCCAAAACCCAACTCACTAAAATAAAAATACATCCACATCAATCTACATTTTCACATACATTATTGTAATACTATCAAATCATTACAATATTTCAAGTTTTTTGGATAATAATATAACTTGAATATTAAAAAGAGTTTGTTTGACAGTGATTTTAAGAAGCGTTTTTAATATTTTTAACATTTAAAAAAATTTATTATTCAAATGTTAAAAAAATCGAAAACGTTTTCTAAAACCAGTGTGGAACACACTCGGAGAAATGGTGAATTCAGTGAGGGGTGGGTCGGAGAATTTGCCCGTTAGTATTTGTGAAGAAACATATAAGTTTGCAGCTTCTGTGTAATGGTTTCCATCCCAATTCACATATTCAGTTGTGTTATCACAGGGCTTTGCAGTCACCAAGCTTCCATTCAGGCTCTTCGTCTGCCCGCAGGCTATCCGATTGTCAAAATTTAAGGGCGGCCCGCCGTAGCCGCAGCATGCAGCTATGGATTCCTTGAAGCCTGACAGTCACGAGTGATCGAAGGTTCATTCGAGTCAGCGAAAAAATGAGAGCTTAAAAACACTTCCTAAACTCATCCTAAAATAAATGTAATTTTAAAAAGTATTTATAATATTTTTAACCCTTAAAAATTTATCTTTTAAGTATTAAAAAAGGTTAAAAACACTCCGTGCTAATTGTTTCTAAGTGTTTTTGTCTTTTTAATGCTTAGAAAATTTTTATTTTTTAAGTATTAAGAATATTAGAAACACCTCTAAAAATTACTGTAAAACACATTCTAATAAAGTCTGTTTTGAAGTAATTTTAAAAATATTTTTAGCATTTCTAATACTTGAATGATAAAAACGTTTTCTAAAATTACTATCAAATACACTCTTATAGAGTGTTTAGTTATGATTTTAAAAAATATTTTTTTTATCTTTTTTAATATTTAAATGATAAAAATTTTCAAAAGTTAGAAACGCTTCAAACGAGCTTTTAGTGTTTTTGACACTGATTATAAAAAGTGTTTTTAATATTTTTAATACGTGAATGATGAAAATTTTCAACTATTACAAAAATTATAAATGCTTCCTAAAATCACTATCAAACGTACTTTTACTTTTAAGTGTTTCTTAAAAAAAATGTTATAAGTGATTTTTTTAAAGTTTTAAATGTTTCTTAGTGTTTCATCAAGTTTGCTAAATATTTTTTCAAAAATATTTTTTAAACTAAAACCGTTTCTTAAAATCTTTGTGCAATTTATAAAAGCATGTAAGTTTTTCTTTCTTACTCGACATCCAGCTTTTAAATATTCGAAAAACTTACCTAATTGAGAAAAATTTGCAATGAGGTTGAGCTTAATAGCAAAAATATCAACGTAAGTGACATTAACTTGCGGGAGTTGGCTGCCAAGCTTGGCGCAGAGACTATGCAGCTGCGAATTGAAAAGCTTAGCCGCGCGATTATGAGAATTAACGCATCCAAATTGATCCAATTTCGATGCATCTTTTCCGAACGTCGCGATGATTCTAGCCAAACAACCTAGAGGACCCATGCCATGAATCCACAAGTTCCTCGCCCCTTCGTTGTACAGTCTCTGAAACCATCAAAAAAGGAAAAATCAATTCGGATTTTCCTGGAAAATGCTCAGACTAGAAAAGAAAATGCCTAACCTCAACTCCAGCTTCGAATTCAGAGAGTATGGTTGGGATGAATGCAGCCACTTGGTCTTCTGATTTCGAGTAGAAAGCACCGTCAAGATCATTCTGTCCCACATCGAAACCGTATAGTCCATCCCTGAAATAGTCTTCTAAGGGGAGGATCTTCTGTAACTTTTTGTCTGAAAATCCATACCAGAAACTGTTTTCAATTCCTTTCATGGAATGTGAAGTATGAAGAATTGCAGATCTTTCCGTTACCTTTTCCCAGTAGTTCAAGAACCCGGGCCTTGAATCGAATGAACTGCGCCACCTGAAACCCGAACGAGAAGGGACTAAGAGAAGCGGCATTGGCCGGAAGAATGGTCGCCCCTCCAGTGGCGAAGTTGCAGCCCGTTCGGAAACTTGGGGCGCCGATGGAATCCAGATATGCGTTTAGGTATGGTAAGTCCATTGAATCCACTGCATATCAGCATACAAATTTAGACTACCGGTTTTGAGACATTTTCCAGGAAATTTTTTGAAAAGATACGTTACTGAGAAAATCAATGATCAAGCGGCCATCACAGAACCGGCCGGACGGCTTGTTGAAGTAGGTTTCTCCGTTCGGGGCGCCTACTGGAAAAGCAACTCCGGCTGCCAGGCCGCCGGTGTCGGAATTCGAGTCCCCAAAGTTGAAAACGGCCGGGTAGGTGAAGTTGGAGGGGCTAATAACAGGCAAATGTAGTAGAATTAAGGTTGGAATCCACGGAATTAAGATTTTGAGAGCCATGGCAGGGGAATTTGTCTGATTTTTGGAGCCTGAAACCATGGATCAAAGAAGATATAATCCAGTTTCTTGAAGTGGTGGGAACGCAAACCAGGAGTTGGTGGGAGATGGGTGCCTTGCAAGTTGAAAGAAACAGAGAAAAATGAAGGGGACATATTAGATTATTAGTAGCTTGTTATCATAGTTTGTGCTTAATCTATCCACTTAGAAACCCGAAAAAACCGACAATTTTCACTGTAAAAAATGCATGGAAACTGGAAAATGGTTCATAAGGCATTGCTCAGGTTGCTTTTGGGGGTGGTGTTTGGTTTTTTTACTTAATTCTAAATAGAACTTTAATGCTTAATAGTGTTAAATATTAGGTTGTTTATTTTTGTAGTATTTTATTTTTATTAAATATTAAAAAATATAGAAAAACCAATATGTTATTTTTTCTATTTAAAGAAAATTACATATTTTGATTTTTTCTATTTAGTAAAAAGCTTATAATAAGTCATGAAAAAATAAAAAAACAAATAATCTAAATTCTGAAAATAAATTGTTTTTAACAAAAAGTCAAAAAAAACAAACACTTAGTCCTCTGCCTTAGACTACTTCAGTTTACAAGCAATACTACCTACTGTGCTATCATCTATTTGATTTCCATTTTTGCCTATTTTTCGGGTTTTTATTAAACTTTCAAGGACAGCTTCTGTGCAGCTAAGGCCTCAGCCTCCAGTGTTGGCTCCCACAGTATTGTAGTCTCAGCCAGTAACGATGTCACAACATAAGGATCCATGTTAGAAGCTGGACGCCGGTCTTCCAAGTAACCTAAAAGCAATTCAAAGTAACAGAATCAGTCAGTCTGAAATGACAAAAACAGAAGAAGAGAAATAGTCCTTGTTCCAGTGACAAACCTTTGCCATTTTTCTCGGTGTCTCGCCCCACACGGATTGAGCAACCTCTATTAGCCACTCCCTGCAAGTTATATATGTAAGTTTCAAGGGGAAAGCTGATTTTCATTAGTGCGAAAGCTTCAGGACATACCCAAGAAAAGGTGTCAATGCTAGCGGTTTCGTGCTTTCCTGTGAGCCTTCTTTCATTACCTTCCCCATAAGCACTAATATGCACCTCATGTCGAAGGGAGAGATTCAAAATTGCCTTCTTGATCACCTCAAAACCTCCATCCTCTCGCATGCTCTTAGTACTGTTTGAATGACAATCGATCAACTATTACTTAAAAGTTCAAACCCGAAAAATGTACGTACAAATGGTATGATACCTGTAGTTAGTGTGACATCCTGCACCATTCCAGTCACCCTGCAAAATATGGGCAAAAGGGTGGATGGGAAATCGTTTTGAGTATTCAAAATGATGACTCCAAATTGAAAGAAATGAAGAAGAAAACTACCTCTATTGGTTTTGGATCGAGTGAGAGCACAACCCCTGCTTGTTCTGTTATTCTCTGTGGAAAAACAGAGACATTAGATTTGAAGTTTACATAGATTTAGGGTTTTAATTTGGACAAGTTGGTCGGATTGATGGCTAACCTAAACCCATTTCAAATTAAGAAACAATCAACACAAACCCAACTCAACCCGATCTTTAACTTGAGGTACTAAACCAAAGTTCAACTCAACCTCTCTTCTCTAAGTTAAGGTTGAGTTCAGGTTAATCCAATTAAAATTGGGTTATATGATTCAAAATTCATTCATAATGTTATTTTTAAAAAAAAAATTCTACATATTTATACCAAAAGTTAGATGGTAAATATGACACAATTTTAAAATAGAAATAAAAAAATAAAAATAAATTTATGTATTATTAAAAAACTAAAAATTATAATTTAGTATTTTTTCTTAAAAATCTAAAAGAAAAATGAATATTATTATATAGAATAATATATATTATAAATAATATAAAAGCATTAAATCAGGTTTAAGTCATCTGAATCTTGGCCCAAATTGAATTGGTATTGAAAAAACCTAACAAAAGCCCAATCTGAGTATTAAAAAAAATTGCTCAAAAGCATCCAAACATCGAACTGAAGTTGGGTTTGGTTGGGCCAACCTACCTATATTACACCCCTACATACATTGCATTCTTGCAACTCCCACATGCCTGATAAATTGGAAAGAGGAAAAATACCTCAAGGATGTATCTGGAACACCAGATGTGGTCTCCAGCTTCAATGCCAACACTTGGACCAACCTGATATTCCCACTGACAAAGGGCAATGGAAGTAGAGGTCATGGCTAAGAACATGGAACAGTAAGTAGAAGATATCAAACTGAAGTTCTTAGACACAAGCTAGGAAGGAGAGGTGGAAGATAAAAACCTGGCCAGGCATGACCTCCCCATTGGTGCCACTGATATTGATACCAGCATAGAGGCAAGCCTTGTAATGGGCATCTGATATGTCGCGCCCGAATGACTTGTCTGCTCCAGCACCACAGTAGTAAGGACCCTATATCAGAATTTAGCAGATCAACAAACATCTCTTCAGATTCCTCGTTGTTTCATATTCTAAATGTAAGCGAAACTAGGTGGAAATGGTATATAGTTTGTGCCTTGAGGTGGTAAAGAAGCTTACTTGGGGGCCAGGATAACCTCCAACAGGCCAACCCAGAGGCCACTTCACATTTGTTTGGAGTAGGGTGTACTCCTGCTCTATCCCATACCTAAATTCCCCCAAAAAAGGGTCTTGCCACATAAGAATCTGTTATGAGTATCACAAAATTTCAAGTGTGGAATTGGCAACATACCATGGAACTTCATTGATGACCTTCTGACTGCTGAAGATCTCAGCAGCTCCGTGCCGTTTGTTTGTTGGAATTGGCTCTCCAGCTGGGGTGTATGAATCACAGATCACCTTCATATGGCCAGAGAAAATCCATATTAATCTTCAGTCATCTTTAAGAAATCACAAGTTTGAGAGCATGGTTCTGTTTCTCACCAAAATGTTGTTACCGCCTCGAAAAGGGTCCTTGAAGATTGCTTGAGGACTGAAAAAAGGCCAAAAAGGATATAAACAAAAAGGGCTGATTCTTAAAAACATAGGATCCTCAAAAGGCTTAGAATGGAGCTCTGAATTTTAATGGAGATCTTACTATAAAATTACTTCACTGTCCTCTCCTGGGGCTTGCCCTGTACTTGATCCATCATAGTTCCATTTGGGAAGCTCAGAAGGGTGTTTGACAGGCTTTGAGATTGTCTGCAGATGAAAAATGGAAAATCACAAAACTAAAAATAAGCTAAAACTTCAAGATGATATCATCACATATGTATATATATACCCTCGATTTGCTGCGAAGATCGATCCCTGACCCTCCAATCCTGACTCAAACCACAAAAGTTTCTCATTAACCAACTGCCATTGTAACTACCATTTTAACTGTCACTAACTGAAGCTATACTATGGAGGAAGATGGTATATACCAGATGTACTCAGCAATGATTTTATCAGTGTAGGGAGTGATGTCTAGATTAAGCAAATCTTTGAGCCGGTTAACAGTACTGCTTTCAGACTGCAGAGCAAGAACTCTGAATCTAGCAGAGCTTCTAGAAGTTCCCTTTTTTCTCTGATTCAACAGAAGAGAGTTCCATAATTTTGCTGTCATGGGCCTTGCAGTGAAGGAGCTCGTGGGAACCACCCGCACTTGACACTGCACAGAAGGTGCTGTTATATGAGCCATCTTCACCTGTTTGAAGTGGGAGAAGTACACGTATCAGCCTACATTTACATATGAATCACAAATACAACCAAAGACCAAGAGAGAAAAAAAAAGGCCTTACTGGGAAAATGGAGGAAAATCTAGCTTGAGGGTGTGAGTTCTTCTGGTATATTTTTAAATATCTCAGATAGAGAGATGAGAGAAAAAGGGTAATCCTTCTTTTGAATTTATGGGCAAGTCTCCACACAATTTTCCTCCACTCATAGGAGAACCCTATCTACTACACTGCAAAAAAGAAGTCTGCATTCCCAACGATATTAACTGCTAAACCTCTCCTGATTCAAAATCTTGATGCATGACCAGCTGGCCCATTCCTTGCTCTGGACCGGGTTGTGTCGTATTGTGTACGGGCCATGCTAGGATGGATTCTCTTAAATGGGAAGGATGACTGAAGGAAACGTGCGAAATAGACTCGGCTAATGTTGATTATAAAAAGTTTTCTCCTGGGTTCTACAATTTTCCTCTGTCCCAATCAGTCCCTAATGGCTTTCACCTTTTGTCTGCACTTTTGGGACCACCACCAGATAAGGGTTTTGGAGATATGAGGTGCAAATCTCTGAGAGGCATCTTCTGTTCACAAAGCGAGTTGTTGAGGCTGATCAAGAACATAGCTTTTACTATTTATTAGTCCCCGATCAATGCATGCAATATCCCACATCGGCTAAAAAAAAATACAAGTTACTCGTACTATAAATATATATGCGTCAAATCAATATGTACAAAGCGGAAATACTTTAACCATGTGCCATTTAATGGATCATACTTCCTAGTATTCGCCTTAATTAATCAGGCTATTTAACGGATATTATTACTAGAATATGATTTAAGAGAAATCATACATGTTAAAACTTGTTATTTCTTATTTAGTATGATTTTTTTAGGAGCTTAAGATAGACAATGAATTTTTTTTTTTTATGATAATTATATTTTTATTATGGGAGAAATAAGTATAATGAGATGTTGTTTGATGAAATGATAAGAAAAATATTTGAATTAGTTAATGATTTTTATGGTAAATGAATATATTTAAATTATTATTATTATTAATGTCTTATGGAAAGTACCTAAATCATTCCATAAACAAAATAATTTTTAATTTTTATGTTTCACTTTTATTTCTTTTAATTATCAATTAATCATATAAGAAAATAATAATAATAATGATAATAATAATAATAATAATAATAATATTTTTGTCCTTTATTATAATCAAAATTCATTTTAAAAAATAGTAAAATTACAAAAATTCTAAATTTATTTTTATATTTTTTTCATAAAGAGAGAAAGAGATTTTTTTAAAATACTAAATATCCTAATATTTAATTTTGATATTTATAAATCTATTCAGATAAATTATGGAGAGTTTTTAATTAATTAATTAATTTATTATTCTTATTATTATATTTTAAATATTATTTTAATTAAAAATGTAAAAACCCGAATGAATTTCGGGTCGGGTACTTATGGCCATTCCAGGAAAAGAGGGTTTTTAGATCCATCAGCTCTCTCCTTACATCTCTCTAAAACCCTAAAACCCTCCTCTCCGCCACTGCACTCGTGTTCTTGGGTTTCTTCATCAATGGCTTCTGTTGCTCTCAGAAACCCTAATTCTAGGCGCTTTCTTCCACTTTCCTCTAAAATCTACTCTTCCTGTCGGGGATCCATCTCCACTCAGTTCTCCATCTCTCCAAATGACTCAACCTCGTCTCCTCCCCCCACTATTCCATGGTGGCGATCTATGGGCACCTTCACTCGCACGTAAAGTCTGAACTTGATTCTTTGATAATATCATTCTTATCTACCCTTTTCTTTTTACATGTGTATATTGTGTCTTCTTTGAGTAATGGGTTTGGTTTAATAATGCAACTAACACTGCTGGTAATAATGGAAAACTGGACATTGTGATGGGGAAGAAGAGCGTGGAAAATTTTGGCACTTGTTTTCTGTTTGGTTGGTGAGAGAATGGTGGAAAAAGAGGTGAAAAGGGCAATTAAAATGTTGCTTTTGTGTCTTGTTTCTTTTCCTGAATAGCAGATGTGGGTCCATTTGAATGTGAGTTTTTGTTTTTCAAATGTCTTCAATGGTGAATATTTAAGATTCGAAATTTTCTTTTGTTGTTTTTCCTTTCATTTTTGTGGGGAATTTGATTTGGAAAAGGCTCTGAGGAGGAGTGGCTTCCAATGGGAGAATTGGACCTCTTATCTTATCATAGGAAAAGCAAGTTCATATCTATTTCAATTGTAAATTAAATCGCCTTTTTATTTATATGTAATGTTTTTTTTCTGACAGAAAGCCTCATGTTAATGTGGGAACTATTGGGCATGTTGATCATGGGAAGACTACATTGACTGCTGCTATTACAAAGGTTGGGTTGTTGAATCAATTGTCTCTATGAATCAGTTCTTTTTTATTATTATTATTATCTCTCTTTTTTTTTAAAATTTGGAGATGGTTTTTTTCCCTTGAATGAGTATTATCTGGCTTGAAACATGGACTCTTTCATTTATCTAGTACCTGAACTCGTTCTTTGCCTCTTGTAGGTGCTTGCAGAGGAAGGAAAAGCAAAGGCAGTTGCCTTCGATGAAATTGACAAGGCTCCTGAAGAGAAGAAGAGAGGAATTACAATTGCAACGGTTGACATCTTGTTGTTTTCCTTGGTTTCTATGTTTCATTACGCTGAGATTAATACATTAGTGTAGCTGTTTTCTTGCTCAGCCTAACATATACAACTCTGAAATTTTGTTTACAGCTTAACCTAAATTGGATTTGACTTTGCAGGCCCATGTCGAGTATGAGACTGCTAAGCGGCACTATGCCCATGTGGACTGTCCAGGACATGCGGATTATGTGAAGGTATAATGAAGAAGAAAATGACTAATATTCTTACAAAGAAAATATTTTAATTTATTTGAGATTTTTGCTGTCTCTACATTCCAGAGTGTTCAAGAGAATGACTATAGTTGGGATTCTGGATATGAACAGGATTTTTCATTTTTACACTTACATTAGAAAACATATTAGCTGACTACTTTTCATTGACTGCAAGCCATCTGAAAATCCAATTCCATGTTACAACTTATTGCATTCCCTGTGCTTTGACTAGAGACTGCAAAAAAATTCAACTTGAATTTTATTATTTTTACTTTTCAGTGAGAAAAAGCTTACATTTGGATGTTAATGATGACTTGATTAGCACCATATATTTGGTATCATATAATCCTGGAGTTTAATTGTGTAATATCATAATACACTGGATTGTTTGGATTGATGAATTCAGTATTTTTATAGAAGGGACCATCTTCTCACATTTTGCATTTCTGGGCTGTCTTCTAATACACAGTTAGCCTTTTCTTTGTTTGGAGTGTTTTTTGTACTCATGTATCAATCTGATGATATTGGTTGATTATTTATAGAATATGATTACTGGAGCTGCCCAAATGGATGGTGGTATTCTGGTTGTTTCTGCTCCTGATGGGCCCATGCCACAGACAAAGGAACACATTCTACTTGCACGCCAGGTTGGGAATTTACTATTAAATGATTGTGAACTGTGTTTAGCCGTTGCCCTTATGTTATGTGCTTCTATGACATGGTTATATGTGTAAGAATCCTTTTTTCACGCATCTTATAGGTCGGTGTGCCATCATTGGTCTGTTTCTTAAATAAAGTTGATGCTACTGATGATCCAGAGTTAGTGGACCTTGTAGAAATGGAACTCCGTGGTAAGGCGGTCCCTTGTTTAGTCATTTATAATTCTTGCATAGGCGATACCATAAATTTTAAAGCGTTTCACATGAGCTCGTACTTGTGGCAGAGCTTCTTAGCTTCTACAAGTTCCCTGGGGATGAAATTCCCATCATTCGGGGCTCGGCTTTGTGCGCTTTACAGGGAACTAATGAAGAAATAGGAAAACAGGCTATTTTGAAGTTAATGGATGCTGTTGATGAGTATATTCCTGACCCTGTGCGACAGCTTGACAAGCCTTTTCTAATGCCAATTGAAGATGTTTTCTCAATTCAGGTAATATGACATTCACTTGGCATTGTTTTTGTCCAACATTGTTTTGGAGTTATGAACTGCATATTTGCATCAATGGTTTTTCTCCTTTGACTCAGTTTTATTTTGCCAATTTGTCTGGGGTAAACTGAACAGCATAAACTAATTTCTTTAATCTCAAGCTCAGTTTTAATGTTGTCTTAGATTCAATGGGTTTTGTGGTGTAGGCAAGTCAAAAACATTTTTACTACCAATTGTAACTTATTGCAAGTGTTTTGGTTACCTTCTTCTTCTTTTTTTTCATTTTTACAAACCAGAACCTTTTGATTTAATGTTTATGGAGTTGTATATTCTCAAGAAAAATTGTCATATTGTAAAATTATAAATATGATTTTGTGGAATTATGCTGCTTAGTGTCTCATTCTGGTCTATTGACCTCCAACTTTGGGCTCATACAGGGGCAGGAAGCTTCTAGAAAGACCCAAAGCCATCCACACAGCTTTAAAGTTGGATGAGAGTCTTTGGGGTTGTTTAGAGAATTCTTGTATACATCTCATACAAAGCTTGTATCTAGGTAGTCTCTAGAGTATTTTAGAATTGTATCTAGGTAGTCTCTAAAGTATTCTAGATTTGTTAGGATACTTTAGAATTGTGTATTTTCTGGACCTCTATAGTCACCTATAAATAGGTGTTGGACCCATTTAGTACTTGAGAGCTTAATAAAAGCTTCCATTCTTTCATATTGTCTCCTTTAACAAGCTAAGTTTGAATAATGTTGACTTAACGTCACATGGGTGCTTAGGAAACACCCAAGTCCATGACATTAGGCTTTGAACATATGGGCTGTTGTGATGATTAATGGCTGTGAACATGCAGCCTATTGTTGTGATTATTAAAGTAGTTTCCTCAATGTTTAGCATCATTTGAGCTTTATTTTGTATTACAGGGACGTGGAACAGTAGCTACTGGTCGTGTTGAACAAGGAACAATTAAAGTTGGAGAGGAAGTTGAGATTTTGGGGTTAACACAGGTGTGACTATGCAAATTTAATTTGATACTTTTGGTGTTATGAAGCGTTTTGTGCTTTTGGTTCTATTGTGATCTTTATAGTCTCACACCAAACCATAAAAAGATTGATCCTAAAAATTGATTTTCTTTATGTAGAGTGGTCCTTTGAAATCCACAGTCACAGGTGTTGAGATGTTTAAGAAAATCTTAGATCAAGGACAAGTAAGTGTCTCATTTCATTTGCTCCTTCAATTTAATAAGGATTTTGATCAGCAGAAATTGAATTTTAGAGGGTTTGCTTGGTTTATTAGGCTGGTGACAACGTAGGTCTTCTTCTTCGTGGCCTGAAACGGGAAGACATCCAGCGTGGACAGGTAATGGGATTGATTAATTAAGCTGCAAACTTATTTTACTGCATAGTCTAAATTACTTAGATGAGTATCATCAGTTATTTACTTGCTATTTATTTAATTCAAGACACAAGTTTTCTAACTATCACACATCATGCAACTTTTAAATGGTTTTTAAGGAAAAAATATTTATTCATTTGTATTTCACCTTATATCACACAAAAAGAATTGTTGGGTCCCACTTTTTTAGTTTGTTTGATAACAAAAATTTCACACCACTTATCACTAATTTTTCTATCAAAATTTATTTATTAGGAGCATGTTTGGGAGCGATTCTTGTTAAAATGTTTTTAGCTATAGCGGTTTTGTTAATAATGTTTCCATTAGAAATGTGTCTAAAAAGAATCGTGTTTGGATACGTACTAAAAAAACGTGTTTTTATAGTGTCAGTTCAAGTTCTTTATTTTTTTTAAAGTGTTGTTCAAAAGTTTGCCAAATACCTAATTTTTATAAGAAAAACATTTCCAATTATGAGGAAATGACTTGAGCCCCTCTTAAAATCACTCCAAACAGACTTTAAGTGAATAAAACTTTGACTTTTCACATTGCTAAACATGGTAAATCAATTATAAGAATATATAATTTTTGGATTACATTTTTATCTTTAAATTTTTTAAAATATTGAATCTTTATAAAAAAACATATAGATATTTTTATGTCATTTTTTCCCCTTATAAATATATTTTAAATGTTTTTGAACTTGATTTAGTTTTTAATTTGTTTGGGTCTTAGGTCTGCAATTATACTTAAACTGCTCTAGAATATTAATCTATTATGAAAAATTAATAATAACAACAATAATAATAGTAATAATAATAATGCATCATTAATATGTCATGTAACTTATAGGTGAAACATATATTATATTTGCAAACTTATTTTCTAAAATTTCTATAGAATAAAAGTTCTGATTTTAATATCTTATATGTAATTGCAAAATCGAAAGCATTATTAGAATTGAAATTCTTTTTCTTTTTTTTTTCTATTAATAGGCGCCCTTTTTTTCCCAAAAAATATGTTGAACAGTTATTTGGGACCTCGTGTGGATCAGATTAATATTTATATTAAAATATCACAAATAGGTTATTTAAATGGTTGTATACAGTTTTATCCTATGAATTTTCTAGTTGTCATTTTTTAAAAAATTTTATGTAGTTAAATTTGACACTTGATTTTTAGAAGATACTTCTAATACTTATAACTCAACAATAAAGCTTTTCCTGTCAAAGAGTTTTCGGTAACCATTTTCCACCTTTCTCTTATACCACCTTAGTTTAGGCATAAACTCTTTTTTTATACAGTGTATTTGCTAAAAGATCATTTTCTTTTTTGTTTTGATTAGCAGTACAAGAAGCATTAAAACATTAAATATGGTTATCCTAAAATGATATGTTATGAAATTGAAACTATGTTAATAGTATTTATGTTAAAAGGATGTGATTCAATGTTTTCTTTTTTTTATTGTACAGGTCATTGCCAAGCCTGGTACTTGCAAAACATACAAGAGGTTTGAAGCGGAGATATATGTCCTGACAAAAGATGAAGGTGGAAGACATACTGCCTTCGTCACAAACTACAGACCTCAGTTTTATATGAGGACTGCAGATGTCACTGGGAAGGTTCAATTGCCTGAAGAAGTTAAGATGGTTATGCCTGGGGACAATGTTACAGCAGTTTTCGAGTTGATATCTGCTGTTCCTCTTGAAGCTGGTATGTTTTAAATTAAATCTTTCAAATAAAAATAGGAAGATTGGGAAATGAAATTTTAATTTTTTTTTTTTAAATCATTCACTTACCTCTTCAACTCTAAAGCATAGTTGCCTATGATATTTATTTTGATATCATTAACTATTTTGTAGAATAAATTTTTGAAAGTACTACCATCTATGTGAGGCTGATTATGCCTGCTGATGGAGATGCCACTTTGTTAGACTTCCTAATAGGGTGCTTTTACTGTATTTTATTTGTCATCTTTGTAATATTGGTAAGCACAAATTAATGGCACTTGTGAACATTTTTAACATGCAACTGTTGAATTTTGCCCAATGGAAAAGTGGGGTTGATTGCATGGTGGGAAACTTAAAACACGATGACCTCTGCATCATCCCTTCCTTTTGAGTAGTTATTTTTTCCATTCATTTTCTTATTATGGACTATTGGTTTTGCACATTTCATTGAGGGGTGGGTGGTAGTCACTGGGCTAGATTTTGTGAGAAGCCCTACGGTGAAAATGTTGTGCCTCTTTTCATCATGGAGAAGAAGGGGAAGCAGGGTTGAAAACAGCTTGATCCTGCATTTTTCATGCATCACATTCTAAATGGTTTGGTAGTTTTTGTACTTCTGTGTTCTGTGCCATATGGAAAAACACTTGAATTTGTGTCACATTCATCTTTGTCAAAAATTCAATGACTGACAAAAGAGGTGTGGCTCTTTTCATTGTAGTTTTTTTTTCTCCATTGTTTTTTGATAGGTAATACAAAACTCTTTTCGTTGTGTATTTGAATATGCAACCTACTTGCTCTGGCTTGTCTTCATGTTTGCATAATAAATTTAGTTGATGGTGCGACACAAATCACTATACATACTTCCACACCAATGCCAATACATGCTGTCATGTTTGCTTTTTCAAGTCGTGTGAGAGATTGACTGCACTTCTCTTTTTTCCTTAAATAGAAAGGTCATAGCTTCTATTTATTTTCTTATGACATGGCAGTTTATCTTAACAATTTATGTTATTTTTCTTTCATAATATTTAACCAGTATTATACATTTGCATTTGGGAAAATGGAAAGCCCTAAATCTTGTTACTTTGTTTTGGGTTTCAATTTTACAGGACAAAGATTTGCTTTGAGAGAGGGAGGTAGGACAGTCGGCGCAGGTGTAGTTTCCAAAGTAATAAGTTGATTGCAGTCTTGGGTCCCCTAGGTTTTTTTATTTTTGCAAGAAAGGGTTGACACCCCAAAAAAACCTGGACTTCTTTTCCTTGGAAATACGCATCTGGTAATTGGGCACATGCTCTGCATTTGATCTGTTTGTTTTCGGCATTAAGATATTATTAGCTCGTATGAGTTACAAATTATACAGAAAATTCTGTTTCAATGTTTTTTTTTAGTGTATAATTAGTCAACCTGTCTTGATCACTTTTGAAACGGTCCCCATTTGTGTTTATTGATGAATAAATCCTGTTAGAACAGCCGAGGAACCATTGCTGGCAGCTTGGGAATTTACATATTCTAACTTATCTCTTTGTTCAAAGTTGAGTAATTTCATTTGCTCTGATCTTCAATGGAAGAATTCATAAAGTAGAAGAAATTGTTTGAATATTTATGCTTGTCTCTTCAATTTGGTTTGAATGATAATAGCTTATGGTACCTAGGAGTGTTTGATTCAAGTTAATTTTGAACATTTGACATTAATTGATATGAAATATATCTAAAGAATGCTTGGATGAGCTTGGTCATTATTCTTAAAGACTGTTCTCTGT
This sequence comes from Vitis vinifera, assembly GCF_030704535.1. Taxonomy (NCBI): domain Eukaryota; kingdom Viridiplantae; phylum Streptophyta; class Magnoliopsida; order Vitales; family Vitaceae; genus Vitis; species Vitis vinifera. The sequence goes on along the minus strand of NC_081811.1, from coordinate 2,189,109 downwards.
TGTTAGGAATGGAAAATGGTCTATAAACTCAAAAAAGAACTTTATACATTTTTTACAAATCCTTGAAGAGGACTAGAATGCTTTGACATGGGCCCTTCAGCATGGGTGGTGTAATGCAATTTTAGTAGGTCCAAAATGGATTATTTTAAAGAGTAAATGTAAATATTTGAGTTTTCTATATAAAATTTTACACTTAGAAATGGTTTTGTTTGCCATGGAAAGAGAACACTATTTAGTGCTTAATATTCTCTTCTTCAGTTGCTTCACAACAAATTGAAGACAATGCTCGCAGCCATAAGTTATTTATTCTTAATTCAAGAGATGCCTGTTATGAGGGTGCATTCAGCCCCAAGAAAATGCAGCAATGGCCTGTTAGGGATGGATTTTTAATTGCTCAAGCCCTCAAATTTTAAGGTTGCCCCTTGTATCCCCTGTTAAGAAGCTTTTCCTTCATCTCAGGACAGAGACAACTGAGGCACACGGTCTGGGTTTGATTCCTGTATTTGGTTGAATATCCTTGATTATCTGGTGTTTGGCGCTGGTTGGGTGGGGACGGTTAGCACCTCAAGGTTTGGAACCTCATGAGAAGTCTGAAGAGCTCTGCCATGTAAGGTTTCTTGGTCATCATTCTCCCACCCAAATGTGGAATGGGGAAAGATTCAATCTTCCACTTGCAAACTGAAATAAAGGTTCATACCAGTGGTAGTCAGCTGAGCTCAGTACAGGTTCAGTAATTGAACCTAAAGAGCAGCAGAAAAGGTTCATACTCCTATTTCGTCACATCTCATGTTTCAGATTGCTGATCAGACCCCAAATGAGCCAAAATCTGCTCCAAAGGGCCAACCATACTCAATAAAAATCAATAAGAACAAGAAAGAATGAAGGCGAAAAATAGTTTTATTACTCATGCTAAACTTTACGGCATGTACAGTGCTTGAATCAAGTAGAGTCTAGCCATATACGCCTCCAGTTATTAAGCATCATACCAACCAAACATCAATTTCCACAGAACTTGGCCGACTGCTGATCAGCTGCAGCCCAAGCTCATGCAAAATTGAGGCCACCTCAAGACTGGATGGATTCTTTCAAAAGCTTTGGCTCTTTCTCCGCGCATTTTTCTGAGTTGAACCCACCCACTCTGCAGAACCCGTTCCATCATCACTCAGCTTAGCTAGGACATGTACAATTGTGCTCACTTCTCCCTCAAAAGGTTTTTCAATATATTTAGTATTTCATTCTGCTTAATCTTGACGGTCATACAAGCCTCAGCACTGCGACTGTCATCACTGTTGCAGCTCTGAAGAAAATCTCATTCACACTTCTGTCCACTCTCTTCATCATTTCCTCTTCTTTCAAAGCTAACTTGCCTGACTTCTTGCTTATATGGACAACGGTGTCCCTCAGTTTATTCACAGCCCAAGACAGCCAAACCAGGCCAAACCCAAATCCGGTACTCAAGAATTTGGATGCACAAAAAGGCACCCTCCCACAGGCTACTTTACAGATGACAGAGAAGAGAACAGCAAGGCCGGTACCAGCAATGCCAGCAGAGAACTGGGTCAGAAGCTCAGGTAGTTCAGGGCCAGATTTCTTTAGGGAAAGGAATGCTGTTTTGCGTTGCTGCCTCTTGTTCATCATTATGGATAAAAGGCTTTCACATGCATGGAAATAGTTCTTTTCGTAGAGATCCCTCTCTCTGCAACCCTTCCTTCCATTCTTCTTCTTTGGAGATGGCTTGAGCTTAGTTTTCTCAGGACTGCAAAAGAAGTAACATGCATAAGAGAAAAAAAGGGCAAGGTAATGAAGGTTTTAGCAACTACAAAAGGAATGAACTAATATTACACCTTAAGCCATCTGAAAAGTTTATACTTATTATTCATGCTTGCATACCATCTAGAGAAATTCCACCATGTCGGTCAAGAAAACGTAATCCCTCACCACATCAGCATTAAGAAAAGTAAAAGACCATAGCATCTTGTGGTTCTTTTATTGAAGTACAATAAAACAACCACTTAATCAAATGATTCAGCATTTGATTCCAATAACCTGGGTATGATGGAGAAAATCATTGTGGGACTTTTTCGTTCTTGTTAACAATACTTGATGGAGCTCGCTAGAGTATTCAAGAATACACTTAAATTAAATATAAAATATTCAAAACTTCTATTTGATTCTATATTGATTTCACCTTGTTCTCCATGAAATCAAAGTGGGTGATTTTGCTTTGTAATTTTTTCCCAGATTGCGGATTCCCTTTCTGGTTTAGATCTTATAACCTTGGACACTTAAAGCTATCATTTGGGAAGAAATAGTAAAACAGAAATTTAAAATATGAAAAGAAAAAAAAAATAATTGCCTAGTTTTGAACAATTCCCTGACCAATATTACCCTGTTAGAGCAAGAACCAGGTCCAGTAAGTTTAAGCAAAATAAAAGTTCTCTTCAAATTTAAAAGCTTTTTTATGAATAGATATGTCAAATACCTCTTAAGAGGAGCAACCACAGTTTCAACCTTCAAAGAAGACCCTTTGGTATCAGCCCGCTCCAGCCTGTTTGATACAATGATCATAGGACGAGCAAAAAAAATCAATTGAAAAAAAAAAAAAAGAATAAAACTCAATTTCAGTGCAAAACTATAAGATGTTTGGGAGATATTCAATTTAAGAGCAAAAACTTCCAACAGTGCATCATCCAATCAAACATGAAATATCAAACTAAATTTAACCTATCATGTATAACAGGCATTTCACTTCAATAACCTCATATATTGTCTACATTCTCTTTTCAACAGAAAAGGCCTGATGTGCACTCGAAAAAAAAGAGGAAGAATCCATTGGTGCATGTGCGTGAGAAGGGATAGAGAGATCCAACCAAGTAACCCAACTCCACAACAAACAACAATAGTATCAAAAATGGGATCAAGTATGACTAGATGCTTAACAGGAAGAAAAATGCCGTGTGCATGTGTGTAGGGAGATTCAACGAAGTAATCCAAGATATTCTGATTCCACAATAAACAACATTACCACCAAAAATAAGCTCAAGTATGACTGGATGCTTAACAAAAGGGGCAAAATACCAGAGTTCAATTTTCCTTTTAATAGAAATAGGCATTGAAAATGTCATCCATTTGGGAGCTAAGGCCAATCAAAGAGGTGGCCAGTAGATTTAACAAATCAAATCAAAGAGTTAAGGCTGACCTTACAACATAGTCATCATATCCATAGGATGGTATTAATAGGAAGCATGCAGGTACAAACATGGAACAAGCTCCACACTCATAAATTTTTTTATATGTACTAAGCTGTGGATTAGCCTAAACATATTGCTAGATAAAATTTTCATTTTATACAGAGGAGAGTGTCAAATTATCCGTACCTAGTAAAGTGGGGGACCAGCAATGACTGCTTTCCATGCTTAGTTGAGTTCTTTGATAAGTAAAACTCAGCAACAACTGAAAGTAGATCCTTCATCTCAGTTCCAGTGCCCATGAATGAAACTCGGCCATCTGGGTGAACGATAAGTTTTGAACTACGGGCCAAATCCCCCACAAAATCCACAAATGGCTTCTGGGCATGAAGTTCACTACTTGGGTAAATAAGAGCAGGCTGAGCCTCAGTATCCTGATAGCAAGAACAAAAACCAGGATCCACTGGCTGCTCTTGCATACCGGTCGAAGATGCCTGAATTCCCATTAAATCAGATAGCACAGATAAATCTAGTTCACCTTTCTCTATTTCACTTGATCTGGACATGAGGAACTGCAGGATTTTTTCATGTCTTGTGCATTGTTCAGCAATTGCAAGGCTGAAGAGTACCGAACCTGGAAGAGTGTCTGCAGCCCAAACAAGAAGGCAAATAAGATACTTGATCACAGTGAAAAAAAAGGATATGCTACAAAAGAAAGTATGACTGCCTGAATCGTGCTCAGTCATATCATCCTATCCAACGCCATAGTTATTGTTTAAGAATTTCTTTCACCACCAACACTCACACCATGCTCATCCCTGCACTTAGTGCTTTAGATCATTGTGCCACAACTAAGTTAGCAATAGTCTATATGTAATAGATCAAAGCTATATTAATAGAGTAATAAACCCATCATTATCTGCTTTGAAAGTTATTCACTTGTTTTCCTAGAGCTTGATGTCCATTTATGATTCCCTACCTTTTTTGCTTATGCAACCAGCATCCTTATCTGGGTTACATTCTTCTAATGAACCAAAGGTCATTCTTCAGATTTAATCCTGGCAAAGCAGGTTTTTGAGAGTGGAGAGTTGGATGGCATCTTCACCTTTGACAATCATGAATGAAGAGGCTGTCGTCAAGATTTGAACCTGCAGAGGTCTATTAGCCTGAGATGTTTACCACTGCACCAGAGTCCAGACAGAGGCCCCTGAACTCTCCAGTAACCTAGATGTTCTATTTGACAAACAGTAATCTACCCCATGGGAGTAACTGAATTTAGAATAAGCAACTGGGATGACCAACAAAAGGTACAGGGAGCACTCAGAAACAACAAATAAATGTAATAATTCTACTTTGATTTGCATCAGATCTGAATACAAATTCACAGCCTCTAATTGAATCATGACCAGAAATGAAAATAACTATTTTAATAAAAAATAAACATATTCCTTGCATTAAATGGTAAATACAGAGAAGGATAAGCAATCCTTCCAAAATGTACAATTGCTGATTAGAAAGCAGAAAAACAATGTACACACGTTAAAACCACTCTATACACTCTGGGAGAATAAAAAGTCTCCAACAAAAAAAATCCAATCACTTCGATCATTGCTTGCCTAACTAGTTTGTGGCATGATTAATTGAGCAAGGAACCCAAGAGAAGGAGCGTCCCACCTCACTAGCAATAGCTATAACTGTATTGCTTGAAATCTGTTAACCGATCATATATGAAATTGGCCTATTGTGGAAAAAATTAGATATCATAAAAATGTGCACATAGCAAGGTAGAGTAAATTTCATTATATATGGTTTTGAATTTCATGTAGTGTGCGACAAATTATAAAAATACGAATCATTAAAGGAAAACGCATAAACTAATCAGCTGTGAACCTTGCGCATCAAGCAGCACATGTCTGCTAACAGTCTGATCAATCTTCACAAACTGGTCAGACTCCAACAACCCACTCAAGGGTTTCCAGGTCTCCTCCCGTTGAAGAGGCCTTAGATTAAGACCCGATCTTGTCGACTCTTGTCTTGGTCCAGGACTTCCCAAAAGAGGTTGACAATCCTATGTTAAAAAAAGATTAACAAGAATTCATCATCTGATGGAAGCAACTAAGAATGCGAGTAACCAATGCAAATCATTACCTTAACATTAAGACCGTAAAATCAACAAAACAACTCACCTAAACAATCATAATTATAAAACTCTAACCAATCAAGATGTCTATAAATTTGAAAAATGACATAAGCCAATGATATAATCCAATGACATAACGATATAATCCAATATACCAAGCCTGCTAAAAGATATTGAAAGAATCGGACCAATCACCAAAACTATTGCATAACCAACCCAAGAATACAAAAGGTAGCATATAAATTAGGAATCAGTAGTTCAAAATCTCAAAAGGGACTGAATTTTTCATTTACAACAAGTGCTGATAACACAATAATTATACCAGAGAGATAAACTACAGAACCCATCTGCCATAGATGAAGAACCTAACAGAACAATTTACAAGCACAAAGGCAAACATTCTTTTCTATTAAAGCTAACAATGTAGAAGTACAAGGACTATGATTTATCTTCATGCGAGTGTGCCAACAATAGTCAATGATAAAATCATCATATACCTAATAATAAACAATAAAAACCAGTACAAATTTTCATCTAATTAATAATCACAACCCATATGGATTTATAGTTTGAACAAGCTAGTGATATGATTAACAAACAAGTGTCCACGTTTCTATGAAACTCAGTTAAGAAGAAGAAAAGTTAAGGTTGTAAACCAGGGCATCAGACAACAACTCAACAAAATCAGAATTACAAATGTGTCGAAATTCAAAATTCAAAAACCCAACTCACAACATAATAAATTCAAATAATACACATGTAAAACAACCTGAGCTTTGCCTTGTTATGTGAAGTTCATTTGGAAATGATTAGAACTTGAAACTAATCACAAATTGGAAGAGAAACTCAACATGGCCAGTAGTAAGAACTAAATCACCAGAAGGATTAAACCCAATAAATATACCATCAACAACCACCGAAAGAAACACCACCAAAATATGAATGAAACAGTAAACCCCAATAAGAATTACAGAATATAACATAAACTCAACAAACCCCATGAAACAGGCACGTATATCAACAACCCAAGCACTGCATAACATCACCCTTGGAGGAAAAAGATTAATCATCATAAACAACAAATCATGAATAATTACAGAAATAAAAAATAAATAAATAAATAAATACCCACCCAACAAAAGCAATTAACAGACTGTAACCTAATGGCCACAAATAAGTAACAGATCAAACCCAATTACAGTCAGAAATTCAGAACATATTTCAACAACCCAAATCAGAAAATCACCATTCAACAAAAAACCAGTAAATCCCACGCACAATTGAAACAAATCCAACAACCCAGATCACTAAGCCCAGAAAAATAAACAAAAAATTATCAATAACCATGTAAATCTTCCAGAAAATTTACCTTGGAGACCCTGCACATGCCCTGTTCTGGGTGAAAGACAAGCCCAGGAGGATACCCATGACAGGCCATCAAACAAAGCTCAGCCATATCAGAGGAAAACCAAGATCAGAAAACAAGTTTCCGAGCCTCAAATCCCCCCTTTCCCTTTTCGTGAATATCACATCATCTCGTGCTTATCCACCCCAGACCTCAAATGGTAAGATATTACACAGCTATTATTCGGGTGGTACCAAAAATTTTCAAAAGGAAAATGGGAAATTAGAAAATGGGAATTTTGGAGTCCAATAGATTGATCCAGAGAATCCTGGATTCATCGAAATATGTGGTGTATGGGCCTTTGAAATTCCAGGTTGTAGCCCTAAGATTCTGATCAACAAATCAAAGACAAGAATTTGTCCACTTGTCCTTTTCTTATTTGGACTGTTTTGGTGGAGTCTAAGAATTTTTTCTTATAGCTTCGTCCCCGACCAATTAAAAGAGAATGAAGAGATATTTGGGTGAGAGGCCTAAAATCATTCAATTTAAATAATAAAAATAATAATTCCATAAAAAAATTGGAGAAAAATAGTTTTTCAAAAATGAAAAAAAAAAAAATGATACAAAAAATTTCTTTAGAAAGTGACTCAAATTAACTGAAGATTGAGTTAGGTTGTATCTGGATTGAATTCTAAAAATTTAAAGAATCCATTTGACATTTCCCGATAAAATTGTTTTTAAAATTTTTTAATATTTTTGGTTTCCAGTTTTTAAAAATATATTTTAAATACATGGTGAAATATAGAACAATTTTTAAAGAAGTTTTTTAGGTTTTTAAAAATAAAATAAAAGCATAAAATATTTAAAAATAAATAAAAACAAATAAAATTAAACATGATAGGATTCTCTTTCAATCTTTAATATGGAACATTTTTAAAAATGATATTTCTTTAAATTACACTTGTATTTCTTTTAATTTCTCTAAAAAATTATTTTAAAAGTTAAATTTTAAATCAAATTATACTTGATATATAAAAATTTTAAATCAAATTGTATTTGATATATAAAATTTATTAATTATTAAATATAATTTGAAATTCAAAAACCCATAATATTAATATTAAAAAGTAATGAAACTCAATAATATTAATAATAAATAAAATTTAATTATATATATATATATATATTAAAGAGTGTAATAATTTTTAAAAATAATTTAAAACTCAAAAAGGAAACCAAATAATACTATATATTTATGGACAAAATTTGGTGTAGAACGATTTTATTTTGGAACAATTGTGTTTTGGACTCAGCTGAATCCAAAAATTAAGATTTGGTCCATAAAAGTTGCATAATTGATAAGAATGATATAAAATGTGAAGAGACAATATATATTTTTGGATTAAATAATTAATTTTGAGGATTTTCTACCATAATGTTTTGTAAACTTTTTTATCTTATTTTTTTAAATAATTATTTTAAAATTTTATTATTTTTAGAAAACTTTTTTTTAAATATATTCTAAAGATATATCATTTAAAAATAATAATTTTTGCATATTTTTAGTTATTTTTTACATACATAATATTAAAAATATATATTTTCCAATATGTTTTATTTTTAAATAATAATAATAATATTTTATTTTTATTTTTTTGGAAAATGTTGTATTTTTTTCCAAATCACTAAATTAAATTAAATTTTATTGAGGTTTAAATAAGGAATAAAATTTTAATTAATATTTTTCTATTTTTTTTCATAGTCAATAAAGGTTGTTTTTGGAAAAATAAAAAATTTATATCTTTCTTCTAAATTTTCACACTTTATCTTTTAACTTAAATGGTGAACTTATATGGACCAAAACTTAATTTTTTGACCCAACTAGGTCAAAAACACAATTGTCCCTATTATTTTTTTTGTTCTACAAATCACTATTTTCTTTTTTCTTTTTAGGTAAATGAATTTCAAATAAAACAAAACTTAATGGGATAGATTTATTAACAAATAATTTAAAACTTAAATAGTAAATTAATTAATACCATAAATTTATAGATAATAAGCTCCAAATTAAACAAAATTTAGGAGGTGATTGATACACGGGAATAGAAGATGGAAAATAAATCTTTTATTTCCATTCTTTTTTTTTTTAATGGAAATGAATTTGGTGATTTCATTTATAGTGTTGGGATGGACCTAAAAATTGAATATTAAAATGATTATTTGTTTCAATTCTAATGTTAGGTATTAATATGAATATGAATAATAAATAAATAAATTGACAATAATAACATACACATAGGTTAAAATAAGTTTTTTATTTTTATATAAAAATAAATAAATTTTAAGAGTTTTTTTTTCTAAATAATAAGACTAAAAAAAATAGTCTTATTATGGGATGAAAGACATTGGGGCTTGATGAATGAAATTAAAAGGTAAAATAGTAATTTTATACTATTTTATATTTTCTTATATATGAATGAATCAAAATACCACTTATTTGCGATAAATTAAAATTTCATTTATAAGTGAGATTTGATTAATGCCCTAATCATTTTTTATTTCACACATATCTTCATAAAATTTATCTAAACATAATAATAAATGAGGAAATGAAATGATCGAGATATTTATTCTCACTCTTTATTCCCATGTACCAAACACATGTTAATATGTCTGATTCATTAACAAGTCTAATAATTTTTAAAAATAACTTAAAACTCAAATAATGATCCAATTAATACCAAAAATCTATAGACAAAAATTTGTATATAATGACTATTGTTTATCTTTTGCACAATTATTATTATTATTTTTATTTTTTATTATTATTATTTTTACAAGACAAATAAGTTCAAAATTAAATGAGACTTAATGTATTGGATTCTTTTACATGGCATCGTTATTTTTCAATAGACAAATAAACTTCAAATTAAATAAAACTTAATGTGTTGAATTTATTAACAAGTCTAATAATTTTTTAAAATAAATTTAAACCCAAAAAATTATTTAATCAATACTAGAATTTTATGGACACTCTAAAATAACTTTATTATTTATCTTCTATATAAAATTATTATTTTTTTAACTAGACCAATATGTTCGAAATAAAACAAAACTTAATGTATTAGATTCATTAACATGTTTAATATTTTTTTTTAAAATAATTTAGAATCCAAACAATAAACTCATTAATATCATAAATTTATGGATAAAAATTGATTCATAATAGATTTATTGTTTTTTTTTTCACATTATTATATTTTTATAAATTTTCTCACTATAAAGTTCAATTAAGTGACAAATTGCATTTATTTTATTAATAGGTTTAACAATTTTTTAAGATAATTTGGAATTTAAAAAATAAATATAATCATTAAAAAAAAAAAGATCAATACTGATATATTATAAGTTATGATTTATTTTATAAACACAAAATATATTTTTTTGAATTTAAGTAAATAAATTATAAATTAAGTAAAAAATAATTAATAATTTTTAATTTTTAATTTTTAATTCTTAAGAATGATTTTAAATTTTAAAAAGCAATCAAATTAATCATAAATTAAATAAAAATATTTTAAAATATTATATTTATAATTCGATACTAAATGTATATATAAAATGAAAAACTTGACATATTTTAAAATATGCTTTTACACAATCAATCGGTAATATTTGTAATATATAATAAATTATTTTATATATATATTATAATGTTATTATTCACATGATTATAAAACCATTTTTATTTTTAATAACATCTGAATTAAATTTAATTTAATTTATATAAATTAAATTTGTAATATTTTTTATAAAATCAAACAAAAAAAAAATTAAAAACAATTTATCAAAGCAGTTTTTTTTAAACGCTTTCTAAAAACAATTTGTTAAAGACTTTTATTTTTATAAAATACTGATTTTTTTTTTAGTTTAACTTAAAAACAATTTTCATCGAACACTGTTAAGCGGAATTTGTTTGAACTTTTTACATCATTTTGATCTTTATTATTCACAACAATTTAATAATGATCTCCGGCCGGCAACGGTGACGGGTCCGAGATTAAAACCCTAGATCAACCAGAATCTCACTGAAGAACCATACACAAACAAGAGCATCGTTGAGACTGATTTTCACTTTAGTTTGTTCAATGTTCTGTAATAATCTGGCTCTGCAACTTATTTTCAGTTTGGAATTGACGTTTTCTAGGTTTAGATGTTCTTCCTTAGCTTGATCGAGCACACACTGCGATTACCGCCTCATCTTCTGGACCTTCCTCTCAATGAAGCCATCAAAGGAGAGCTCGAGAGTCTATTCTTAGATAAGGTCTGGAGATTGAGCATTATCTTTGCTTTTTTCATTTGTTATTGTGATTTCAGAGCAGTCGAGGGTCTGAAAAGGATGTGTTGTGATGAAGGTTCTTGCGAATTTGGGGCTGTGTATCTCTGTTTATGATATCAGGTCTATTGATGGTGGTTTTGTCTTTCCTGGGGATGGTGCTTCAACCTATACGGTATACTTGATCTAAAATTTTGGTTTCATAATTTATCTGTCTCGGATTGTGGCTTTGCCCACGTATTATGCTGTTTTCAAATTGAACTGAATTGAAAAAGATGATAGGCTGAATCAATTTTTATGGAGTGTCCTACTCGTCCAAAGTTTTTGCTCATATAATAATTGAAAATCATGGTATCTTGGCAGGTGGAGTTTAGACTGGTTATGTTTCGTCCATTTGTCGGGGAGATTATCACTGCAAAACTTAAAGAATCCGATGCCAATGGCTTACAGTGTATGTCTTAAGGCCTCTTACTTATTTGATTATGAATTAATCAAAATATCTTTGCATTTGTATTATCTATTTCATCACACGTGCTTGCAATGTATGTATTTATGCACATATTCTGACCTGTTGGGTGCTGCCAATTTTTGTTTCGTCTTTGGTGGGTCTGAAGTTAAATATGAACTTTAATTTGCTTTATGGGATGATAACTTATTAAAACTGGTGCTCAAGCACCACATGACTTTGACAACATGGTTGCTTGGTTATGATGAATGGACAATTAGATGGGTTGATTTGGGAGTAATGCTATTATTTTGTGCATTATGATCTCAATGCATTTAAGTGAAAGAAAAATGTTATTAGGATAATGTAAAGAAAAATTTATCTGGATTTAAATGATTTTAATCATTAATATTTGATACAAATGAGTTTATCAAGTGTGGTTTCTGCTGAGGTGCCCAGTGCTCTCTTTAGACTTGTTCGTGCATATGATGTTATCTGTTGCCAGTTGCAGTTCTTTGGACTCAACTAAATACCTTGGGTTGAAAATATCCTTGATTTGGGGATCAACTTATCAAATATCCAGATTAGAGATTTGTTGGATTATGTAAACTACCTGCTCATTCAATGAGGCACTCCCTCCAAATTCATGAGAAATACTGCCTTTGAAGGAATATTCTGTGTCATATCCTAGATTATGACTAACTAGTGGCAACCACGAAGCCATGATATTTGCTATTTTTTGGGCTGATCATGGAAATTCCTTTCTCCTTCCAGAGAACTAGAAGCTTCTTGAGTCAAAATTACTCCATGATATTTGCTATATTTGTGGCTAGTTGTCCCTTTCTTCTACCAAGAGAATTAGAGAAATGATGCAACTTGAGTCAAAATTAAGCAAATCAACAGAACTTCGATCACTTGGGTTCAGTTCTTGAAATCCATTTTTGACACTTTATTATGTCTAGAACCATATTACTCGTGGAATCACAGGTTATTCACCTTTCTCACTACTTTCCTTGCCTTGCCCTTACTCATGGGCCTTCAACTGTATCATATTAGTCCTTTTTGTCAGTGCATTTTCTTTGGCTTTTGCCACACAAGATGAAAAAAAAAAAAAGGCTTTAGGAGTCAATGGTATTTCAATTGGAACTTGGCAGTATTTGGATGAAAATGATATGTACCAGTTGGTGGTACTCTTACTAGACCTGGGAAGTGCTGTTGAATCCTGTAAGTCATTGTCTAGCTCCATTGTAGAAGTGGCCTGCTTGGTTCTCAAAGACAGGTTGCAAAATCAGAGTTAGAGATGGAAATTGTTTAAAAACATGTCCATGACTTATAATCAATATCACTTGTTGTCAAGGAACATGTTATTCATTTTTTTTCTTCTGAAGTATTCTTTTCACAACTTGATAATTGTTGCTCCTTAACATGATTCATGAGTTTCGATGTCACCTTCTGAAGCATTGGCAGAATACCTGGGGTTATTAGAGTGTGATCTTAGTTAGATACTTGGTTTAGTCCTTTCTAGTTGGTTATTATTTTTATTGGCTTTGCTGCTATGCTTTTTCATTTTGGCCAAGGTCCTGTTGCTCCTTAGTTGTCCCCTGTCTAAGTGAGGTAGCTTTTGAAGGTGTAGAGTGGATATCAGAATTTTGTTATGTTGAAATAAACCTTGTTTTAAGGCATGCTTTGGTTTTTCATCAGTGAAAAAAAGTTGCCATCCTGCTATTGAATTGCAAATTGTGAATTCTATTTCAAATAACACCTGTATAATGGCTGCCTACTGCTGATATTGAATCTGTAATGGACAGTATCTCTTGGATTCTTTGATGACATCTACATACCTGTCCATCTTATGCCAAATCCATGCCATTGTGAGCCTGACCCAGAAAATAAGTAAGCTTTTCTCACCTACATTAACTTATTTAATAGAATTAAAATTAGATTGTTCAGAATTTCATCTTCAATCATTATCTTTTTCTTTATTTGCTTTCTTTTTTTCATTTGTTATTTTCGTTCATTTCATTGCGACTCTTTACATTTATATGTGTAACATCCTACTTTTATCCTTTTGTGGAATTCCAGGAGTCAAGTCATATGGATATGGGATTATCAAGAACAAAAATTTCCTATAGATGGGCTTGACGAGGTTTAAGTTGCTGTATTATTATTCTCTGGACGGTTTTATAATTGTGCTAAAACTTCTAGTTGCAGTTTGCCTTTAACTTTTGGCGTTCTGCTGCAGATAAGGTTCCAAGTTCAGAGTGTAAGTTATCCTCCAATTCCAGTTGAGCAACCAAAAGAGTCAAAGCCATTTGCCCCTATGATGATTATGGTAAATTCATTCTTTGAACTTCGTCCTTTCAGGGTTTTTCATCTCTAGAAGTAGGGTCATCTCTAGAACTTCATCCACTTACATTTCTTATATACAAATACATGTGGATGGACAAAATCAGATGGAAAAATTAAATTTTAGTCTTGTTGGATTTTTATCAAATTTGCTTCCTGTTAACCGAGAGTGCCAGGTGCATATCATGGCTTGTTTTCTGCTTCCAATCTGATTTAAATGCTGTGCGTTCTTCAATAAGGAAATTAGTAGTTCCACAGCAATCCTTGAGTGAGGCACTGTAGGCATCTGTCTTTATGAAACTCAATTCACTTATATGGGTGCCACCTGAATTTGTTCTCTTGGTGTTCCATGATATTTTATCTAGGGTTGCTCAATACTCTGTTTTCTATTTTGCAGGGATCACTTGATTATGATGGTTTAGGCCCTGTTTCATGGTGGTGATCCTTTAGAAAAAGAAGCAGCAGGAACAGTAAAGGAAATCTTTATCTTTAGCTTGATTTAGTTTTCTTATCATAGGAGATAGAATAGAAACAGTTTTGATTGGAAGGAAAGAATGCTATTTTTGACCTTTAATAGGGTCCATTCTTGTCTAAACCCGAATTGAGAAAGGAATGAAAAAAAAAAAATGATCCGTTTGGGAATTGTTTTTTAAACTTAGAAAACAATACGAGCCTATTTGGTAACTATTTTTTAAAAATTATTTTATGATATTTTATAAAACAAAAATCTGCTTGAAAATTTGATTTGATCGGTTTAAACTTGGAATAGAAAGATATATGAATCAAGGTCATGTTAGGTTGGCTACAAGGACCTTTTTTAACTTTTTTTTTTTTTTTTATGTATTTATATCAAAATTTAAATAATAAATAATATATTATTTTAAAATAATAATAAAAACTTTTAAAAACATATAAATTAAATATAATTATATGTACAATACAAATGTTATAAAATATCAACCGTTAAGAGTTACATTCAGGTTCCTTCGAACCTTCTATCAAAACTCAACCCATGTTGAGTCAAATTCTGATACTAAAAATGTTTATTCGACCCACTGGATTTGTCCTATTACTTTTTAACTTTTTCCCACTTTATTCTTCCGTTATTAAAATCTAATAATTTACTAAAGGAATTAGGCCTTTTTCAAAATTATTTTTCCCTTTTTTTTATATATTAAAATAGAGAATTAAAATTATATAAAATTTAAAATATTTTTCTTCCTAATTCTCAATTAAATTAAAATCATTGATAAAATGAAAATGTTTGGTTCCTTCGACCTAGACGGAATAAAGCGCCTTATGCTATATAGGTTCATTTCCATGAGCGGGAATATAAGAAAATAAAACATAAGGACCTGTTTGGTAACAGATTCTTAGAACAATTTTTAAAAATTGTTCTTTGATGTTTTTTAAAATAAAATTTTATTTGAAAATATAAAATGTTTTTAACCTGTTTTTAATGTTTTTAAAATAATTTTTATATGTGGTATTTTATTTCTAATCATTTTAAATGTTTATATAATTATGCTTTAACACTGTCATTAAAAAACAAATGAAATTAATATAAAATAATATTTAAAAATACATTATTTTTTATTTTTAATAATAAAAAACGGAAATCAATTTTTAGTTACCAAAAGAGTTTTCAAGTGTTTTTGTTTTGGATAACAAAAATTGTTTTAAAAAGCAATTGGCAAACGGGGCATAAATGATAAACCACTCGCCAAAAACTAAGGTTGTATTTATGGGGATTATTTGGCCTATAACTAACGCCCACCTACTTGTACCCAAATGAATTAACTTGAATTTGAATCAATTAAAAGATGGACCGTCAATAAAGACCCATTTGACCACCATCAATATGGTGGACGAACTTGTCATACGCCTAATTGCCTATGATATGATTTTATGACAAATAATTTATTTTGGTGGGTATGCCCATTACCCTATTTCCTCTTTGCATTTATTCCCTTATAAATTTACATTATTACTCTTTCTCTTCCTCTCATTAATTTCCCATGAATTAGCAATTAATATCATGTTGACCATTTTTTTTTCTCTTATTTCTCTAAAATATATATATATATATATATATATATATATATATATATATATATATATATATATATATATAAGTCACTCCACTTCATTAAATGTATCATATTTTTTTTAATAAACTTTTTATTAATGAATAAAAAGGAAAAAAATCAAAATAAATAGTCATTTATTTCCCATGAATTAGCAATTAATACCATGTGTCATTATTTTTTTTCTTATTTTTTAAAAATATTTTATTTTATTTTATCCTTAAAAGTCACTCCACTTCATTAAATTTATCATAATTTTTAATATTTTTTAATATACATTCTATTAAATAATAAAAAATAAAATAAATAAAAATAAATAGTCATAAATTCATCCATTCAATATAATTGAATAGTGGGGTAATAGGACAAAATTGATTATGGTAGGTGCCAATTTTTAATTTGTGATTTTTGGTGGCCTTTTGTTGACCCAATTAATTAATTTGATGAAAGGTAATCAATGTGCGCATATTCACATGAAATAATAAATGATGAGATGACCATGGTGTTCTTGATGTACCTGATTATTTCCCAGTGTTCCACTTTGGCGCCTAAACCATTGGTTGACTGACACGCGTGTGCTCTGAGCGCGCGTGGGGTACGCCTTGTACACGCAAGATAAATCCAGTAACTCTTACGCCCACCGTTGATCGCGGTACTATGGAACTAATCTCAACCGTCGGTTTCAAGCATAGTCTATGCATGGCAGATTCAGCCATTTCACGTCCACTTTCATGGGGGACTGGTCATAAGTTACAAGTACAATTATTCCCTAATTTTCCAAAAGCCAAAAAAAATTATTGGAAATTTTCTAAAAAAATATTTTTACCGACTCCAATACCCAATTATTAACTCGAAATATTTCCGGTGAAAATATTTTATTTTATAAAATTTATAAGACATAAGACATTGTGATTTTATGAAATATTTTTAGTATTAATATTTTGAATTTTTCATCCTTCAAGTATTAATAATATTATAAATACTTCCTATAATCATGATTAAACACATTCTTAGTATTTATTAATAAAACATATTGGATTTTTAAAATGTTTTCTAGAGTGTATTTAAAAATATTTATACTCTATAAGTATTTTTAATAAAAATATTATCTTAAAAAGTATTTTTAGGAGAATTATTGATGAAATATTTTTTCAAAAAACACTATAAGTGATTTTTGAAATTTTAAGAAGTGTTTAATAAATTTTGATAAACACCTTATGTTTTTTTAAAAACACTTTTTAAGTTAAAAATGTGTTATAAAATCACTATCAAATGAACCTTTTTAGAGTACGTTTGGAAATAAAAAACATAATGTTTTCAAATAACATATTTTTATCATTTTAAGTTGTTTTTATATGTTTTTTCTAATTATTGTTTTAAAAAATAATTATACAATCATACAAAATAATTAAAAATAAAAACATTAAATATAAAAACTATTTTTGATAAAATATTTAAGAACATTAAAAATATTTCAATTCTAAAATAAATTTTTGTTTTATAAAGCATTATACAATAGTTTTTACAAACTATTATTAATAGGGCCTAAATTTCATTGACGATATTTAAAAACACTACTAAACAGACCCTAACATCGCATGATATTTGTTTTTATTTTTTAAAATTATTATCTTTGTTTGTTTTTGTAAATTTTTATTGTGTTTTTATGTTTGTTTAAAAAACTATCATTTAGTTTTTTTTTTTTTTTGTGATAAGAAAACATTATTTGTTTTTATTGTGTTTTAATAATGAATAAATAGCATAAAATATGATATAATTAATGATTTCTCTTTTGTTTTTTTATTCTTAGTAATATGCTAAAAATATTTTTATTGTTATATACCATATTGCCAAAAACATCATCAAATAATATTTTTTATATCAAAATATTGATTTTTTTATAAAAAAATTATATTAAAAATGTTAAAATCAAGAACAATGGGAAAGAAAAAAAAAGATTGATGAAAAAAAACAACATTAAATACTAAAAATGAAATAAATTAAACTATCGACTATTTCAATAAACTTTAAAATAGAAAATTTGTTATTATAATCACGGAGTTTACATGCATTTTTTTTTAAACCAATGTTATCACTTATTATAATTATACAAAATAATAAAAATATATTTAGCAATGATTTTAGAAATCATTTTTAATTAGAAAATGGTTAAAAAATTAAATAATTAGTAATTTTTAAAACATGTAAAAAAAAATCAATTTTTTATAGAAAAATATTTGATAGATAATTTCCTATAAATGTTTTTATATAAAACATTTTTACTAAAAACATTTAAAAAAGAATAATTTATACTCAAAACGTTTGGAATAAAAATCAGTAAAAGCATTCTAAAAATACTAATTAGATTTTTTTAATTTATCATAAATTTATAAAACATATCTTTGTAGTTCTAATTAAAAAAAAAGGTGAAATAAAATAAATAAAAATGATTACATAGATTATAATATAGGCAAAATTTATAAAAATAATAAAAAGAAAAATTTGAAAATATTAAGGAGCAGGCACCTTTAGAATGAGTGAAGCCGACAAGTGGAGTTGTAATGTATGGCAGGGAGGTAGGTGAAACCCAAGTGGCAAAGGCTTGATGTTGGACACGTGTCTGACTAGAGCAGCGAGTCAGTGCATTTACAACACGTCAGCGCGTACGGATAATAGGGTCCCTTCACCAATAATTCTGTGTCAGACAAATACGTACTCTCCCTAACATCAAACCCCCCATCTTTCTATATTTCAACCCTAGATAATTTTTCATCCCCGAAACCCTAACTTTCTCGCTAATTTTCATTTTCCCGAGAAAATTTCTTGTACTGTGGTTTTATTTGGGAGTCCACGTCGTTTTGATTTCTAAAGTAGACCGTAGATCGACCCCCGGCGTGGTACTTTTTGTTTTGGGGAAAATTCGAGAACCTGTGGGTTTGTTTGTTGGGGATTGGGGATGGGGAAGGTTTGCCGGGAGGGTGGGAAGCCGTCGTCATCGTCGCCGCTGGTGACGACGTCGACGTCGATCACTGAGACGGTGAACGGCTCGCACCAGTTCAAGATCACGGGGTATTCGTTGTCGAAGGGGTTGGGGATTGGGAAGTACATAGCGTCGGATACGTTCGTGGTGGGAGGTTACGCTTGGGCGATCTACTTCTACCCGGACGGCAAAAGCGTGGAGGACAATGCGGCGTATGTGTCGCTGTTCATCGCGTTGGCGAGCGAGGGCACGGATGTGAGGGCGCTTTTTGAGCTCACACTATTGGACCAGAGTGGGAAGGAGAGGCACAAGGTGCATAGCCATTTTGGAAGGCCGTTGGAGAGCGGCCCCTACACTCTTAAATACCGAGGAAGCATGTGGTGAGTTTTTTGAAATTTTGCGCCCTTCTTCCCCTCTCCTCCCCCCCCCCCCCCCCCCCCCCCTTTTTTTTTCCTAGCGATGCGTGCTTTTCTGTTTGACTTTGATCACTGTCTCCTTCGGAAAATGTACCGTGGTGTTGTTGTCTTTTGCTTTGTTAGAATCTACACTCACTGTACATTGAGGAGCTATGTGCCCAGATTGATGACTGGGTATTATAAAAGCTTGAATCTCTAAGCATAATTCAGAGACAGAATTATTTAAGAATCAGAAGGTTAAGGTTGGTGGGGCTCAAATTTAGTAATGGAGGCATAGGATAAGGAAAGACATCACGATTGCATGAATTTACATAATTTGGGTGTTTTGGTGTGTAGTGGTTTGAAGCTCATAAAAAATTGCATGTAAAGTTGAAGAATGCAATGCCATGTGATTGTGATGGTAATATGTTCCATTGTAAAATCCGTATTAGAGATGTTGCTTTGATATCATTATGAGTCATATGTGCTGTCTATTTCATTTAAAGACTTTGGATGCATTGCTGTTTAGTTGAACCTCTACTAAACTGTTATATACTAGTCACATGTGTTGAAAAGTTGGAATTATAAATTTCATTTTTAACACAAATTTGTGCTCCATGAAAAGCTTTTGTATCTTTTTTTGCTGGGTTCTTATTTGATAGAAGTTTTTTTTTTTCCATCTGTTTGGTTGTACTCTGTGTACACTTCATTTTCTCTCACCCCCACTTTCTCCTACCACAATCTATTGGGAAGTGAAATCGATTATAACCTATTATCCCAAAATTTCCTTTTATTTTATTACCAGTTACCCTTTTCTCTAAAATTATGGTAACCAATTTATGATGATTTGTAAGAAACTATTTAATTTTTTTGATAGGCAAACAAAAGATATATTAAGCAATATTTAACTGTAAGGGACTGTCAATTAGAAGGCAAAGGATTGATGTTGACACTCTAAAAAGCTGGAATCATTCTTTTTGTGGTAAAGCAGTTTAGATGAGGGCCTACATTTGAGTATACTATATGGGACACGTGTTAAATGCACGTGATTACCATTACCCATGTCCAAAGTAATAGAGGATGGGAAGAGATGTGGGTTGAGTGATTTATAATTTTAACCCTACTTGTTAATGTAACAAAAGGGGCTCGCTTTGTAATTTGGTAAAGGTAGGAAATAGAAAGTTATTACTTAAAAAAAAATAGTAGAGTCATATTTCCAGCTTTGTATGCATGAAATGAAATGGTTTGAATTATATCAAAATTAATATATAACTGATCATAGGATTAGTATATCATATAAATTACCAAAATATATGGTACATTTTCTTCTGGTAAACGTGGAAGTATACAGTTTTGAGGTTTCTATACAATGGTTTGAGTACAAACATGTAAAATAAACAATTTTCCAATAAATCATCAAACAGTTGACAATTCAGCACTTAAATTTCACATTATACAAACAAGCTGCTTATTTTTGTAAATCAACACTTTCTATATGCAATATTTAGTTCAGCACTAAGGTTTTGAGAACTTACGTTTATGTTCTATCAAACGCTTCATTGATATATGAGGATTTTTTTTATACATGGTTTTTCCTTTGAGCTAAAATAAATTGCAGTTATCTTTGTGAATACAATGGAAGCAAAATACTTTCACATCTGGTTTCAATAATTGTTTTGCGAAGTAGAGTTTTTATTGCAATAATCCAATGACACTTGTGGATAATGGATTCATCCAGTGATAACTTTCTTCAGAAATATCTCATGTGCACAATTTCTTTTCTCCATGCAAAATATCTACCTTTCACTGCGGATAGCTATTTCAATTCTTTGGGGTGTTTTTGAGCTTGTCCTTGTTATCCTTTGCTGGTCAATTACTTTTCCTGAATCAATGGGACATTACAAGTGTAAAATAATGAATTTGACTGTTGGATGATGCAGGGGTTACAAGCGATTTTTCAAAAGAACTGCTCTAGAGACATCAGACTACCTTAAAGATGATTGCCTCTCAGTTCACTGCAGTGTTGGACTTGTTAGGTCACATACAGAGGGGCCTAAGATATACTCTATTGCAGTACCACCTTGTAACATTGGTCAGCATTTTGGGCAGCTATTGGAAAGTGGAAAGGGAACTGATGTAAACTTTGAAGTAGATGGGGAAACTTTTTCTGCTCACAAGCTGGTACTTGCAGCTCGCTCACCTGTATTCAGGGCCCAACTTTTTGGGCCAATGAAGGATCAGAATACTCAGTGTATTAAAGTTGAGGACATGGAGGCTCCAGTTTTTAAGGTTCGACTCCTTTACCTCTTCTTCTTCTTCTCCTTCTGTTTCTGCTGGTCCACTTATGGCCCCTTCTTTTTCTTCTGCTTCTTCTGCTCTCTTGTTGCACTCATGGCCATGCATTTGCTGTGAACTGTTTTTTCCTGCTCCATTTATGGCTCCTTCTTTTTCTCCTAAATATTTAAACAATTTGTTTTTGGCCGACAGAGTTAATAAATTATGGGAACTGATTAACTAGCATCTACCGTCTTGTACAAGATGCACACTTTATTACTAATAATTTCATGCTTATGCTACATGGATGATGCAAACTTACTCCTAAGTTATTATTGAAATACTAAGTTAGATATGAATGCCTTGTTTTTGTTAGCTCTACAGGTTTGCTGAATGGTTTGGGAAGTTTACCATATTTGAGAAAGAACTTACAAGCAATAATTGTTCAATAAGTTATGGATCTTGATGATAATCTTGTCATGTTCACTTGTTTTTCTCCCTTTAGTAATCAACGATTAGGTAACCACACATGCAATCTTGTCATGTTCACTTTTTTTTCTCCCTTTAGTAATCAATGATTAGGTAACCACACATGCATGTTCAAGGTGTTTGTTTAAGATAATCGGGTTCTGTCTATGCACAAGTTTGTTTATTACTTTTTCAGTAGAGAGGCGGTTGTGGGGGGGTGGGTTGGGTTGCTGGTATCAATTTTCCTTGTATCTTTTTACCTGATAAAACATGCTATTTGTCTATACAGCCATACAGATATGAATGGCAACTAGCATGAAAATTGTGTTTGAGTTGCTTATTTATCCTATCTTTAATTCAACTTTACAGGCTCTACTTCACTTTATATACTGGGATTCATTACCTGACATGGAAGAGCTTACTGGCTTAAACTCGAAATGGGCTTCTACTTTGATGGCTCAGCATCTGCTTGCTGCAGCAGATCGGTATGGTCTAGATAGGCTCAGGCTGCTATGCGAGTCTAATCTCTGTGAGGATGTTGCCATAAACACTGTGGCAACTACATTAGCCTTGGCAGAGCAGCACCACTGTTTCCAGCTGAAAGCTGTGTGTCTCAAATTTGTTGCAATGCCTGAAAATCTGAGAGGTGATTTCATTTTTACATATTTGTTTTTTCTAGTATTTTATTTTTACAAAATCTGAAAATTTTTTCTGTAGATGTTTGGACTGAGTTAAAAAAGAAAAGGGAGAGAGAGAAACTGAAGATTCATAGAGAGCATGGTCTTGTTGATAAAATCTCAACATTGATAGGAAAAAATTTCTGAAGATTACCAGAACATAGTCTTTTTTGTAGTCCTGTTTGATAAAATCTGAAATGAGTTGATGATACATAAGTTATAACTTTCATGATTTTGACCACCATGAATTTTCCTGTGAATGTCATTAATCAACTGGTGCTTCTTCTACTTTTTCTTTTTTCAGCTGTGATGCAAACAGATGGCTTTGAATACTTGAAGGAAAGTTGCCCCTCTGTTCTGACGGAGCTCTTGGAGTACGTGGCTCGAGTTAGCGAACACTCTGTCATTGTGTGCAGGCATGGGAATGAAGCTATCCTTGATGGGAGCGACATCAATGGAAGGCGGGTGAAGCAGAGGCTATAGTGAAAGCAACCTCCATACATTTTGTTTGTAGCAAAAACAACAAAAGGGAGAGGAAAAAAAAAAAAAAAGAAAGACAAAAAAGAAAAAGGAAAAAAAAAAGAATGTTTTTCTAGGGTTAGAAACATTTTTCCAGTTCTTAGCCTTCTTAATTTGCAAGAGATGTAAATTTGGTGGTTAATTCGGTGTCAGTGGGGGTTGATGTTGTTTGTTGTTGTGGTGTTCCTCCTGTAATGTCAAGTTTCTTTTCCAAAATGTCGCAGTTGGTCCTTTCTGTGTGCATGGTGGTTTTGCATGAATCGTAGATGCATATATATATTCTGCATCAACAGCCAGATGTAAGAGACCATGCCCATGTATTTTGCTATTTTCATCCTTTCTTTCCCTTTTCTCACAAGTATCAGTTTCTGTGTGAAGTGAATTGAACTGGAAACTGGAAATATGCCCCCACATAAACACAGGTGTGCATTTCACCATAGGATTGCCAATGCATCTCATGGTGATGGTTTATGGTTTAAAGCTCTGTTTGGGAGAGCTTTTTAAATGCTAAAACCAGGGTGTGAAGGATGCTTGGTGGAACCCTGAAATATGGACCTCTTGACACATAAGCATGTTTTATTTGACAATTTAGTGTTAAACATCTTGCAAAAAAACAAATGTTTTTAAAATTATTATTATTTCAATATAAGACTGTTAACTCTTTAAGACTATGTTTGGTTGGTAGAATGGGATGGGATATATATATATATATATACTAGAGAGGATATGATTTTTAATAAGATATGATATTTTAAAATAGTATATTAAATTAAATATGTTATATTATATTTAATTTGTAAAATGTATAAAAAATGATATAAAATATATATTATTTAGTTTTTTTAATCATAAATTTAATTTATAATAAAAAAATATTTTCTAAAATGAGTATATTAAAAAATAAAAAATTGATAAAAAATAAATTTTTTGATATATGAGACATGTATATACCATATCTTACCATGAAATTAATATATTCTATATGACCAAGATAAAAAAAGAAAGTTGAATAATATATTTTACCACTTATCATATTTCATGTTGAGTTGAATATAAGATAGAATAGGTGATAAAATAACTTATTATATCTTATTACCAACTAAACATTGGATAAAATATAATATATTCTCTCTTAAATTAAACAAAACCTAAGATTATATTTAATTATTGAAAACTATCTAGAAAGTAAAAAAATATAAAGAAAAATGATTTTCTTATACTTAGTTTTTACTTGGTAAAAAAAGTCAAATATAATTAAAATTATTAAAAATTTATATTTTTGAAATTATTTAATCTTTATATAAAAAAGTTAAATAAATGAAAAAAATAAAATAATACATCAACATAATTTATTAATTTCATCTATTTTAAATTTTTTTTTTCTTATATTTTATTTCTCCCATATTTTCCTTCAAACCTTTTTGGGAACAAAACATAGTCTAAAATATCTTATATATAAGCTATTATCATTTAAAAAATTTTTTAAATAGAAAATATATTTAAATAAACACTAAATTTTTTTTAAAATGTTAAAATTTGTGTATGATAAACATTTTTGAAATGGTGTTTATAGACATAGCATTTGGATGATATTTTGCTTGGGGGTATTCTTGTGGTTAGAGTAGAAGTAAGTGTGATCAAATTTTATGTTTATGATATATTTAAAAATTTTCAATTAGATAAAAGTGTG
Organism: Vitis vinifera; assembly: GCF_030704535.1. NCBI lineage: Eukaryota > Viridiplantae > Streptophyta > Magnoliopsida > Vitales > Vitaceae > Vitis > Vitis vinifera. The sequence continues at coordinate 2,164,219 of NC_081811.1, read as the reverse complement.
TTCATATTTAAAATAAAATATACCCGTTATGATAGTCCAATTAATCGGGATGAACATCGGGAAGTGTGGTTCTAGTAAGCGACAAATTACTCTGGGTTCAAATCATAACGGTTAGTTGTTTGGTTATAATAAAAAAAAATATTAAAATAGAACATGGGTGTCTCCACCCCTAAAAAAAAATAGATAAATCAAAGTTACTTTATACCGGATGAAAACTTCCTCAACGGTTACAAGGAAATCCTCATTCCCAACTGGGAAAATAACCCACAAGCGTCCAAACAGGCCCCCACATAGGGCTATCATGGTAATTCCGTAGCTAGAATAGGTTTTTCAATCCGCATCAAGGCGAGCTTAAGGCTCTGGACTTCGAAGCAGACCGAGAAACCAAAGAAGTTCCAGATTTTCCCCTCTTTCTTTCTTGTTCAATATGGTAATTCTCTTCCCCGTGAAAATTTGTTCTTGGGCTTTATTTTTTATCTTATTTTATTTTAAATTTGCGTATTTTCCCTCTCTTTCCCGGATTCTTTTCTCACAAATTTCCCTTTCAACTTCGCTTCAAAATTTGCAATCCCTTGATGGGTGTTTTCCAAAATCTCTCTCTCTCTCTCGCTCTCTCTTTATTTGAATTTGATGGGTCTTGATTTTTATGGGTTTGGTGCAGTTGTTCTTCTCGTACTTCAAGGACTTGGTGGGTAGAGAAGTGACTGTGGAGCTCAAGAACGACCTGGCAATAAGAGGGACTCTTCACTCTGTTGATCAGTATCTCAATATCAAGCTCGAGAACACTAGAGTCGTTGACCAAGACAAGTACCCTCACATGGTATTTATTTTTCTCTTGATTTTCTAGGGTTTTGTTTCTTTTTTCTTTATGTTGTGATATCTATCCTTTGTTTTTTTCCTGGTCGATTTCATGTTGAATGTTGACGGGGTTCTGATTTTTTCATGGATTTGGTGCATATGTGGTGTGAAAATCTAGGGTTTAGAGTTCTTGTTTATCCATTAATTTTAGAGTTTATATATTGATATTTATCTTGTTTGATTTCTTCTGAATATTGATGGGTTTTTGACTTGTTTATGGTTTTGATAGAGGGCTGTTGTGATATGGCTTTCTTTGGGGCCAAAAAAGAGAGAATTATATGTTTTGATTTCATCTTGTCTGTATGCAGAATTTAATCTGTTCAAGTTTTTAATTCCTGACACATTTGTGATTATAGGGGTATTTGTTAATCAAGTATGAAAATCTGTGTTTAGTGTTCAAAAAATATACATAAAAAAATATACTGATATCTTAATTTATTATACTAAGTGAACGAGCATAATTGAAAACGGAAGAACCATGTCTTAGCATTTGTGAGACAGGTTGGAGTCCCTGCTTTGTAATACAGTTACATGATTGGAAGCTTGAAAGAATGGAGGAACTCCTTAAGATTGCAAGTAAAGGTGGTATACAGGAATGATGGGGATGGGATGACCTGGTGAGAATTGAAGAGTGGTATGTTTTGAGTAAAATCCTTGTACGGCTATTTGATGCCATGGAGATATGATCCCTTTCCTAAATATATTGTTTGGAACCTTTGGGTGCCAACAAAAGTGTGATCTTTTGCATGGGAAGCAACTTGCAGGATCCTTACCATAGATCAACTGAAAAAGAGGGGTTGGACCTTGGTGAACGGATGCTTCTTGTATAAGGATGAGGAAGAATCAGCAAACAACCTTTTGCTTGATTGTACCAAGACGAGAATCTTGTGGCCATCAGTCTTCTCATTGTTTGGGTTGGAACGGGTGATGCCAGCTTCAATTAATGGGGAACTCTTAAGTTGGCAAGGATCCTTTTTGGGGAAGAGAAGAAAGATAGTTTGGTGGGCTATCCCCTTATGCATTTTTTGGATTGTTTAGAATTATGGCAAGAAAGAATGATGTTTTATTAAAAACTTGCAACTATTTTGGACAAACCTCCCACTAATTCTTAAGAATTATGGAAACCTTCAGTCTTTGGGATTTGAGCAATGGAAATAGCATTGGTAACCCCACAAAAATAAGATTCGTGGGAAACCTTCATCAATTTATCCTCAGCAACATCTCAAGAATCTTGCAATTTCATCTTAAAAGTATCTGGGTTCTCTAATTTCTGACAAGCCCAATTCCAAGGTACTGCAATATAGGTGGTTATGGTTCAATTAGTGAAATGAATGACTTCATATATTAGTTAAGATGTAGTGTAAAAAAATACAAGCAGCTTGTAAATCCAAAAGTTAAGCCTGAACGAAGCTTATTCTTTTAAAATATTTCAAAAAGAGAAGCTATACAGAACTATTGTCAACCATGAGGGATGTCCTTGGGGAGTTTGAGTTCGTCAACCCACCTTCTAGTAGAAGGTGACTTCACTTGGAGTGGAGGGTAGGATGGCCATCAGACAATTGGGAGGTGCCTTCCTCTTTTGTATCTCTGCACTTATTACCAAGGTTGATATCAAATCACCCCCATATCTTGCTTGATCATGTGGATGTTAAACTAGGGGAGTCTTCTTTCATATTGGAAAACATGTGTCTAAAAGTTGAAGGATTTGGGGACTTAGTCAAGTGTTGGTAGAAGAAATTATGAGTTTCGAGATGGTCCCAGTTTTGTGCTTGTTAAGAAGTTGCAGGCCTTGAAGGATTATATAAAGATATTGAATAGTGAGGTCTTTAGCAATGTGTTCTTCTAGAAAGTATCAATTCTAAACAAGATATTAAGATACTAAAGAAAGGCAAAGTTTGTTGTTTGAGGAGGACAAGAGGAATAAAATATTGCTAAAAGAGTACAGTCTTCTAGCCTGTGTAGAAGAAACCTTGTGGAGATAGAAATCAAAGGTTTTATGGCTGAAGAGGAAGAGGATAGAAACATGGAAATTTTCTGTTGAATGACTAATGCTCATTAGAGAAGCAATTTTATAAGCACACTTGAAGTGAATGGAACTTAGCTTTTAGAGGATGCTGAGTTGAAGGGTTTGATCTTGTCATTTTGTAATCTATGTTTGAGAATCCCCAATCTAGAACATGATATGGAGGCAATTTATCCAAGTGCATTAACAATAGATAAGGAAAGTGTAGATGACCCTTTTAGGGAGGAGGTGGGTGGATGATTTAACAAGATGGGGCAAGATAAGTATGTGGCTTAGATGGCTTCTCAATGCTCTTTGGAAGTTATGTTGGCTTATAGTGAAAAGAGAGGTGATGGAATCTTTTAAGGTTATGTTTGGTTGGTTGGATAAGATAGGATATGTATATCCTAAGGTAGTATTTGCAGTAAAATATGTTATGTTATATTTATATTTTGTTTGAAAAATGAAAAAAAATAATGAAATGGAATATATATTATTTTTCAATGTTTGATATTTGTTTAAAATAAATATTGTATTGCATTCCAATATTTGCTATTAAAAAAAATACGAAATTTATTTTATGTTTAACAAGATTTATGATTAGAATATTTAAAATCTATAAATAATTTTTTTTTACATTATGTTATGCAATATATAAAAATAATATATATTAAATAATTTTAGTATTATTTTATAAATATTCTTAATTTTTTTTAACCACAAATTTAATTTTTTAATTAATTTTTCTATTTTTCAAAATAAGTAATATAAAAAATAAAAAAAATGATAAAAATAAATAAATTTATCATACATGAGATATATATATTTTATACCTTAACTTAGTATTAACATATCTCATGTATGAAGGATATAAAAAAAAAGGTGGATAGTATAGCCCACCACCTATCCTATTCATGTTTGGTTGAACATAGGATATTACTTATCCTATCTCATTATCAATTAAACATGACATAGAATATGTTATCCCCTCTCTTATCCCATCTCATGTTATATCTAGTCAACCAAATATAGTCTAAGCTTATGTTTAGTTCCCAAAAAGTACTATGAAAAGAAAAAAAAAATTGTCAAGGAAAATGATTTTTTCATGTTTGGTTTTATTATGGAAAATACAAAAGAAAAGTAAAATATAATTAAAATTAGTTAAAAACTTATATATTTTAAATTATTTAATTTTATATAGAAGAGTTAAATAAGTGAAAAGAGTTTAGGATAGCATATAAAAATAATTTATTTTCTATTTTACTTTACTTTTCCTCTCTATTCTCTTTTTGTCACATTTTCTTTCAAACTTTCTAGAACCAAACATAGCTTAAGGAATTACATTTGAAAGAATTTGTTCCTATTCCTAGTAAGGAAAAGGCAAAAGACATTAATGATCTTAGGCAAATTAGCCTTGTTGGGAGCTTTTATAAACTCCTAGCAAAATTTTTTGGAACAAATTGAAAATGGTGATTGATAAGGTGTTGTTGGAGCATCAAAATGCATTTGTATAGGGTGGACAAATTTTTTATGCAACCTTGATTGCCAATAAAGATATAGATTTTGAGAAAAGAAAGATTTAGGGTGGCTTTAGAACCAAATTTTGGTTGGGTAGATGGGTTGGAGAATGCTCCTTAAAAGACGCTTTCCCTCTACTCTTTAGGTTAGCCTCGATTAGGAATGCTATAGTGATAGATTTGCAGGAGGCAAGGGAGATGAAAGCCAACAATCATCACTTTGGTAGATATCTTGAGGATTCGAAGATGGGAAAGGTGGATCAGTTTATGGAATTAATTTACACTCTGAGATTGCAAGTAGCAGGGGAGGATAGTTTACTTTAGAGGGGGTTGATAAGGCCAATTTTCAAGTGCGATTATTTTACAACTCCTTATGCATTGAGAGAACTTGGATCTCTTCCTTGCTAAAGAAATTTAGGATACTTGTGCCTGGGAGAAGATCCCCTAAGCATAGATCTGTTCATGAGGTCTTTATAAAGTTAGTGAAACATCAATCAATGACATCCTAATTCATTTGATAAAATGAACTAGCAAGTTGTGGCTCGGTATGAACAATTCTTGGGATGTATTTGGTTTCTATAGATCTAGTGAAAGACCGCTCACCGAGATGGATGGTTCGAGGCAAAGGAAGGTTTGACAAAATTACTCTCCTTTGTTAAGCTTTTATTTTTCACTTCATATTGTGCCTATTGTGCCTCTTCTATACATGGTTGATGATAATCACGTTCATGGATGTAATAACAACTTATTATCCTGAATGACAGCTATCGGTGAGGAATTGTTTCATAAGAGGATCAGTGGTGAGATATGTTCAACTGCCTCCAGAGGGAGTCGACATTGAGCTGTTGCATGACGCCACCAGAAGGGAAGCTCGAGGTGGCTAAAAATTCCATACTTGTTAACCCCCTAACGCCTAACGGCTTTCTTTTGGAATGTAATACGCTTATCTTGATTGTTTAAATCCCAGTCTCTTAGATGATAACCATCCTTGTTTTATGTTAAATAATTTTACTCATTTTGTTGATTTTTTTTTTCCCTTTTTCATTGTTTTCAAGATTTTTACCGATCGCTGAAACCACTATCTTTCTCTTCATCCTTTCGCCAGCTCTAATTTCAACCCTAATCGGTAGAATAGTACTACTCAAGGTTATGTTTGGAACGAGGGGAAAAAGAATGGGAATGAAAATGAAAAATAATTTCATTCATGATTATTAGCAGGTGTTTGGCACATGGGAATGGACGTCTTATTTTATCATGCTTGGATAAATTTTATGAAAATGAGAATAGAATCAAAAATGATTTTGGTAAAAATCCAATATCGCTTTTAAGTGTGATTTCAATTCATAAATAGTTTTTCAATTTTTTTTATTCATTCGTCTTATAAGAAAATATAAAATTATCTAAAATTATTATCTTACATTTAGATTTCATTCATCATGTCTCAATGCCTTTTCATTCTATAATAAGATTATTTTTTTAGTTTTATTATTTATTAAAAAAAAACTCTTAATAATTATTATTTTTTAAAAAAATATTTTAAAATATGTAAGAGTATTATTATCAATTTATTTTATTTATTTTTCATTATCATTCCTATCATTCAAATATTGAATTCCTAGATTCATTTAAACATATCTTACATGGTTATAATTTATTTTTAAAATCTAAGGTAATTGAATTCTTCGGTAACTTTTTGGATTAATTGATCAAAATTGATGAAAAGATCTCAAATTTGTAAAACTAATATCTCCTATTTTTGATATAAATATATTTTAATATTTTTATTATTTACATGTGTGTTTTAAAATAAAGGGTTATTTTTATAAAAGAAAAAAAATAACATTTTTGTCCAAAATAAATATTTTTTAGGTTGAAAAAATGCAAAGGATTAGTTTTTCAAGGTGGGGATGATTTCATCCCTTTTAATCTATTATTCCTAACTTTTAATCAAATAATCCATTTTTAAACCGACTTGATAGGAGTTAACAATCAATTTAAAAAAAAAAATAGAATTCAAAGAAGTGTTTCCAAACAGTGCCTTAAATTGTAGTACATTTTAAATCAAAATCTGACATAATAGAAAACGATGTCGTTTTTGGCGAGGAAGGGATAAGAGAATGCACTCCTCTGAGCCAGAGTAGCAAGAATCAACTATGGCGGTTGCGCTCTGTGGAGTATGGATGCCAAACCCTACGCTCTCAGGGAATGTTCTTCCCTCCCAAATCAAACCATCAACAACGGCTCTCGCTGCGACACCTCATCTTGCCTCCTCATCCACCATTCAGGTAAGATTATCAACCCTAACTCGTTTTATCTATGCTATGTTTGGTTGCTGGGAAAACGCCGGAAAATATTGGAGGTTTTCCCTATAGCAAACTCTCAACTCAGATGACGTAATCATTTTTTTTTACTTTCCACTGTTTTCTCGGCTATAGCACGCCCACTGTTACAAGAATTTATGTAGCTTAACCCAGATTGTTAAGATTTCAGGGTTTTTGTTATTGTATAATTGTTGATGAAACTATTGCAGATTGTTGGTGGAAAATCTCATGGCCAGTATGTAAATGGGGGTGTCAGTTCCAATAGAACTTTTGAGGACATCTCAGAAGAAAGTTATTGGACCAATCTAGATGCTGATCTTTACCATTGGACAAAAAAACTGCGCCCTATTCAGGTGTGAGTTTGTAGAATTGATCTTATTCGATGGTTGTTTCATAGAGATTTTCATAGTCTGAAACTGATCATCTGTACTGCTGCGCATCTATTGTTACTGGCAATTGGACAGTGGTATCCTGGGCATATTGCAAAAACAGAAAAAGAACTCAAAGAACAACTGAAGCTGATGGATGTTGTGATTGAGGTGCAGGATGCAAGAATTCCTCTATCCACGAGTCATCCACAGGTAAGGTTATGTATTTTTTTTGCTGTTGGATATGGACTTTACCAAGGGATGTTTGGATATGTGTCTACGACCTAAATCAAGCCTTTTGAAGGAAAGTGTAGCCATTATTTGGGATGTTTGCATATGAGCTTAATCGAAGCCTGTTTGAGGAAAGTGGGGCATAAGCCATGTGTGGAAAAAATTATATTTATTTCTATATGAACTATACATTGCACAAGTCCTTATACACATTAGAAGTCCTTAGCAAATAGCGTAATGTATCATAACACGTGGTCAACTAAGGTGCAATATGTTTAATAAAATGAGGAAAATAGGGTTTACTATATTTTCATGAAGTGAATCTACCAAAAAAGGACAAAAGTAATATATAGAAGAAAACCGTTCATTGTGGTTTGTATATAATTCTGAAACATGATTATATCTGTCATCTGAACGCTACTGTTAGGAGTGATGATATAAAACCTCTCATATATCTTAACTACTCTATTTATGTATTTGAATAGATGGAATCTTGGCTTGGTAATAGGAAAAGAATTTTAGTCTTGAATAGAGAAGACATGATATCAACTGAAGATCGGAATGCTTGGGCAACATATTATGCGATGCAAGGAATTAAAGTTGTTTTTTCTAATGGGCAACTTGGAATGGTAATTAGATAATTTATTTCTTCAGATTTTGGTACTTTAAATATCATAGCAGAAAATGACTACTCTTGGGCGAAGAGCAGGGAAGCATGAAGTTAAGTAGATTAGCAAAGACATTGGCTTCTGGTGTGAATGTTAAACGAAGAGCCAAAGGACTACTGCCTCGTCCAGTGAGTTTTTTGTGAACTCTAGTATTTGGATCCACTTTTTGAATGCTTGACTTACCATTCTGTTTAGTATTACATTACATGCTTCATCATTTCGTCCTGTGAAAAATATTGAGCACTTATATTCTTATAGTTCTACTTTCTGTAGCATTAAAAGTAATGAAACAATTTGTTTGGGGGTTCATGGTTAGGGAGTGATCAAACCCCAGGGGCAGTCCCCATCGAATTATGTCAAGGTAGACCTTGTGAGACTATTTTGAAAAAAATGCATTTTAGGTTCAGGTTTTTCAAAAGAGAACTAAGAGTGAGAGATATGGGTTATTTTCATCAGAAAATCTTGTCATTCACTACATCTTTTAAACCTAGATTGTGGTACACTACAAAATGTTTCATTATATTGTTTGTAAAGGTTATTTTTTGACAGGTTCGAGCCGGAATAGTTGGGTATCCAAATGTGGGGAAATCATCTTTGATAAATCGGTTGCTGAAGAGGAGAATGTGTCCTGCAGCTCCCAGACCAGGTGTTACAAGACAACTGAAGTATGTATAATTGTTCTCGTCACTTGGATATCCATGGTAGATACAAAAATAGAAGAAATATGAGCAGTTGCTGGAACTAAAACGGAAATGTTGCATATTTGAAACTGTCTTCTATATTCTCCTAACACATGAAAAATTCAAATTTGGAGGGTTTAAGAATCTCTCTCTCTCTCTCTCTCTCTTCTAAGTAAGAAAGAAAAATTATGATATTTGAGATCAATATAAAGAAGAAATTTAACATATAAACTTTTTGGCTGTATCTTTTTCATTCCTCAAAAAGATGGGTTCAATTTGGGAAAGATTTGGAGTTGCTAGACTCTCCTGGCATAATTCCAATGCGGATTAGTGATCAGTCAGCTGCAATAAAGCTAGCAATATGTGATGACATTGGGGAGAGATCGTATGATGTTGCTGACGTTGCTGCAATTCTTGTACAGATGCTGACAAGGATTCCAGCTGTAGGTTTGTACATTTTAGCTTCATTGTCTCATTTGTTATTCTTGTACACCAGTCTATTATTATGCTTCAAGGAAATATTTTTCAGTTCATGTGAAAAAGTTCCACATAAAAACTGATACTGGATGAATATCTTTAAACTGGCGCCACATTAATCAACTGGTTGCATTCTCTTTCTCCCCTTGCTCCTCATGCACATTGTAATAGTTGTTATTTTTTCTTGATACCAGGTCCAAAAGCTCTCTACAACCGTTACAAGATTGATACAGATGGTCTCTGTGGTAACATGTATGTCTCCGTATGGTACCCAATTTTTTTTATCCTTAAAAGGCAAATGGAGGGATGCAGTTTGGGGCTTTTGGAGCCTTTTTAGGACTGAAAAGTTTACCTGATATTTTCATTTCCCTCAGTGCTTAGATCTACTTGATCAGTGTTAATATTCTGAATTGCAGATTCGTTCAGAAGCTCGCACTCCAATTGTTCAATGGAGACACTCATCAAGCAGCATTCCGCATCTTGACAGATTTCCGAAAAGGTAAATTTGGTTGGATTGCATTGGAAAGGCCTCCTGGGTAATGCCATTGGATCTTTGCTTTCAAGACAAGGATTTCTAGGGCTTCTTCTGATGAAAGCTTCTTTGAAATGTCTGAAGACACCAAGAGGATGACGGTGTGTACAAGCCTTGATATATGTAAAGGTGCCTAAAAGTAAAAGCCAAGTCCATATCATTGTGAGAGAGCATTGGTTAAGGAGATGGTTGGGAAGATTTGGAAGGCCCATACTCCTAGATCACATGCAAGCCTCCCCACCAGATGATGTGAGTGGTACCCCTAATTTGTATGTCATTGTTACAGTGTCCTTTTCCTCAGTTGTAATTATATTTTCATGTGGGTCATATACTGAGAATTTTGGTGATTAATTTCTTAGAGGGAAAAAGGTTGTCAGGTGTACCTTGTCCATACAGTATATGGTATAGCCTTTGCCCACTCTGTCGTTACACCAACTCCCACATGTAAGAAATGAAAATTTCCATCTATATCCTGGCAATTTCATCTCCTAATAAGTATTCTTTTCTGCTTCTTTGCAATATTTAGAAAGTGAGAATCAATTTGATTTTTGTGAAAATCCTGTACACAAACCATATGGAAGTTTTGCATTTTATGATCTTCCTTCCAGCTTGGTAAGGTGTCTACATCATCCAGCTTTGACACACTCCAATTGGTTGGGAAGACGTGGAGTGAATTGAAGACAGCTCAAGTCATTCTCATTGTCTGATTCCATTTAGTTGCTGAAAATGAAATTTCTATCAAAAGCTACAAATGCAAAGGAACCGTGCCTGGAGGAAGATCATTCTTCCCTTTTCTTCACTCTGCCAGTGGCCTACTCCCATGAAAACCAGAATTTTCAGAACTCAGATTTATCAGCAACCTCTCCACACCATGTAAATACACTACATGCTGATGGATCCAATATTTCCTAGTTTACAAAATTCTTTGGAACGATGGGTAGCGTGATTTTGATTGCAAAGAAACGAAAACCAGACATTTAAACAATCTATTCTCTACTAATGAAGTTCCTCATTGTGTATTTACATTATTTGTATTAAGGACATACTCAAAACCACAGAGGGAAAAACCATCAGAAGAGTAGGAACCTGCAAGGGAAAACACATAGTGTAGAAAAAGACACAAAATCTAAGGCACACTGGTTGCAGTCACATGAGGTACGTATTCAGCATCCAGATCCTAACATGATTGTATTTTAGCAAACCTTGGGTTTTTAATGATACAATGAAATGATTGAGCATCTTCATCTTGCAATTGTGGAAGCACAAGAATCCTCTTTGCTTGACCAGCTTTCTTTAATCCCGCAAGCTTGGAATGGCCGTTCAATCTGCAGCCCTCCAGCAACTTCTTTGTCCAATTGTGAACAGTAACTCCTAAATGTCTCAACCGTAACTTGAAGTCTGAAATCTAGACTAAACAAGAACTTCATCTCCAGTCTGTTCAGCTCTGCTGTGCTTACTCCCCCCACTTTGGCATAGTAAGCATTGTTGAAGAATCTGCAAAAGCATGTGATGAATAATTCATTTTTAAAGTCTGCCCCAGAAAGAGAAGTTGATGAAAGAGGCAAAGAAGGATGAGCAACCATCATGGAAAGGCTCCCAGCCCAGTGAAAAGGCAACAAAGTTGAGCCTACCCCTTTTCACTTCTAGTAAAAGGGCTATTCCCAGTTGAAATGTCAGCATAGATTAAGCTATTGTTAAGCATAAGTCTCGGGTTAACTTGATATCCCAATTAGAGTTTAGTACTTACGCATCATCTATAAACTTTGCTGCCACCATTACACTTGTGATTAGAAGCCGGTGAACATTGAGGGAAGTTAAATGAGCATCAGTGTGTTGAAGGAATCTGTCCACATAAATGTGTGCAACAACAAAGCAGGATGGGCTACAGCCTGAGTACTTGAAAATGCGGTCAATATATTGTCGAACACTCAGAGTGGGTGCTCTTGAGCCATGAAATATTGTAATGGCATCTTTAATTTGTGCTGTCTCCAGTAATGTCTCATTTTTCTGAACAGATCTCTCAAGAAGAGAAGAAAGAAGCAATAAAACCCGAGGGGTTCCTATAACCCCTTTGCCCAATTCTTTTAGTCCCAAGGCGAGGTAAAGATCTGAGCCTGCAATATCATCGTCAATAGCCAAAGTCCCCATATCCAAAGTGAGCTGCAACAAAGTAACATCAATATGTTAATAATTGTCAAAGAAAGCTCTTGGCATCACTCCTGGAGAGAAATGAAAGAGGACAATCAGAAGAGCCCTGAGTAATAATATAGGTTTTCCACGAGGAAGATACCCAGATAAACTCAAATATAATGTTTTTAAACCGAGATTGGACGTTGAACATTAACAGAAACGGACTCCTGGTTTGCCTGTTTGACTATCAGGTTCAGCCACTTGGTTTGATGTCAAAAAATAGACCAATAGAATGAAGAGGTACAACAATAAAACAATCTAAGACAAAAAGAAGTATGTGTCATCTAGTAACATAAATGAGAAAAAATGTCAATCACAAGTAACATGTTCATGATACACTCAACAATGTCGGAAGGAAAAAAAAAGTTTTAAACAGTAAAAACAACATGCTTCAACTAGAAGAGGAACATCACTCATAAGTCATAAAAGGATTATAACACCAGGTGCCATTATGGAGCTACAAAAGGAGCCAAGTGATATGGAGGCCAAGGCCAAGGGTCACTGAGAAGGGCATAACAATGAATAGAGCCGAAACGACAGGCACTGAGGACAAAATCATTCTCACATTGTTGTCATAACACCCATGAGAAAACCAGCAGAGAAGAATTATTAAGTAACAAAACACAATTCAGTTAACAGCTGCTGTTCTCTATAACGACTTTACAAGAATTTGTTTTGTTAGCCTGGAAAGGAGTAGCAAGAACCCCATGTTAGAGCCATGCCCATATGGGAACCCTACTTGCGAACAAAGATTTATAGGGAAATTAACAGCCAGTTTCTCTCCATTCAAGAGGAGATCAGGTCTACATGATCTCTTCCAAGATTAACATACCATTACATTAACAAACTGCCAGGCATTCTCTTTTCTGTAGACGCTACAAGACCCATCTACTATGATATCAAGAACCATCAGGTCCAGAGATCCGATCTGCTCGAATAAACCGCCTTCTATAGTATTGTTTCAAGTATATATGTACCATCTTATCAAATTAGGGTTTGATCTAACAAACAAACTATTGTTTGCAATGGGGTTGAGTTTCAGCTCAGATCCATCCTGCATTCACATGATCTCCAATTGGGTTAACTTTTAAGCGACCTTGCTTCTACTATGATTCTGTCCAAGCCTACAAATAACTATAGACTGTAGGATTCTACTTCTCTTTCCAGTATTCCATCAAACCCCATTCTTTTGGAGCCTGGAAGAACCCAGCTGTTCTAGCAATGACCCTTCATTCTGGAGCTTATTTGGATTCAGATTCAACAGAAGGCTTACAAATAATTGACAAATGCAAAACCACCAACAAAGAATTCACCCCCAAATTCCCTGGATTTTAAATCCAAACATCACAAAAAAAATGCAGCCAACACACTCATAAATGGAGATACCAAACTACACCCAGATCAAGACCAGGAAAAATCTAACATATCAAGCTAACCCCACAAAATAAAATCCAACAACCAGCCACAAAACCAAACCCAGATCCTAAAAACTTGCAAAAATGCAGAAAGCAACATAAACCCACGAATCTAACAACCAGATCAACAACATAAATAAAACTTACAGCTCCTTGGGACATGCCTTTTATAGCTGGGTGCACTGGCTTCTACATGAAATTAAGCGTGAGGCACTAAGAAGATACTCTGAACCCTGATCACACACATAAATCTACAAAGAAAGAGAGAGAGACGATGCATGTGAAGGAGTTTCACATTCTCTCTCTCCCCTTCCTGCTGTGCCATGTCTCTCCTCAGCTTCTCAGCTTTATTTATTCCCAAAACTCTCTCCCTTCCTTTTACCTTTTGGGTTGTAAATCTCGGGTATAATCACTTCACATGGAATCCCCACCTATCACTCTCCCTCCCTCTCTCTCTCTCCCTCTCTCTCCTCTCAGCAAGGAAGCGTGTGTCGGCGCCATTTCACCATTAGAAGCGGGCTGATGCTTTCTTGGGCTCTGCTCCTCTCCCACGCACCTCAGCACCCATCAGTGCTCCCTCAAAATTTTTCCAGCTGTACATTTATGGGACCCGCATCTAAAATCTCTGATAAACAATTTTTTTATCTCATTCACTCATCATACTTTTAACCATATTTTATAATAGCCACGTGTCCAAACAACAAGACGGTTGGAAATAACTGAAATTAAATAACTGCACAGGATAATAAACGGAATGCAGTGGAGCCCAAGAAAAGAACGCTTCCACCTAGGAATGGAATCCTGGAGTACAGTGTACACCGAAGCGCAAGTTAGGGCAGGTCCTGGTAAATCAAATTAACATGCGCCGAAATGTAGGCCACGGAGAGTGGGTCACTTGACCTATAGTGGTAAGACAATGATTAAAGATTAGAATATGATAATTATAAAGTGGAAATCTTTATTGATCCCACCATTATATTGAAATTAGTGCGTCTGATTAGATTACCAAACTAAGGAAATTCATTGGACCAAACTTTTATTATTATTATTATAACATAAGGTCACTTGTCTTATTATTTTTGGGACAATTTGTATGAAGTGTAGGCTGTACCAAACTAAAAGATGATGGGGACCTGTCTTGCTGTTGGGGGTGGATTAAAACGCGTCATTTTTGGAGGGTAAGAGGGAAAATGTGGTGATTGGACGGGTGGAAAGTGGTGAGAAACTTGTGGTGTGCTGCTGTTTTTGTTTTTTTCTCTTTCAGGGGCCTGGTGTTTTTTTTTCAACTTTATGGAATGTCACATGAGTGGACACCATTGATGAAAAGTTTGGTCTTTTTGACCGGCTATGGTGGATTTCCATTTGGAAAATAATAGATGGGAAAATTTTATGGGGTTGCCTGCTGCCCTGCCTAACTTTCCATTCGGATTGATTGATGGAATTAAGATGCAAAATAATGAAATTAAGTATGGTATATAAAATAATGTAATATTAGGTACAAATTAGTAAGTCCGACAGAGATGTAAATGAAGCGAGTTGACACAAAATCGATGAATTTGCCAGTCAAACTTTGATATAAGAAAAGTAATAAGATAGCGAGAAAATAAAAACAAAAGTATGACTCTATTTGATAATTGTTTTTTATAATATTTTTTTATTATCAAGAATAAAATATAGGAAAATGGGTTTAATAACAAAAAAAAAATTGTTTTATATTTTATGTTTTTAAGAATAAAAATGAAAGTGTTTTTAGAAAATATTTTTTTAATTATTTTCACTTATTTTTAAAAGTAATTATATAAATATATAAAATAATTAAAAATAAAGCATTAGTTTTTGAAACATATTTAAAAAGATTAAAAAAATGTTGAAAATAAATTGATTTCAAATAAACTTTTATTCTATGTATTAAAAAATTATTATAAAAAACTGTTTTTTCAAAACTGTTTTAGAAAATAGTTATTAAAAAGCCGTGAAACAATGGAATGACATATTTCTTTATGGGTCAATTTTTGGATATTTATCGATTTGATAAGGTAACCGGAACCCAATGTGAAATGACAAATTTAGGCATAGAGCAGTCAAGAGATATCCACCACAAAGTGTTGCTGTTTTGGGCAGTGATTTTTCACAATGATTTTTTTGTTTTCTAAAAACAGATGGAAATGATTGCAGGTGGCTTTAATCCACACGCATCATCATGTGTGGCAGCGTGGCACCAGCATTTTCACTTTCAAAAGTGTTTTTAAAAATTGGGTTGAATTTGGGGACACGTGGACCTACAAATTAGGCCGAATTGGTGCCATGTCATGTGAGTTTTGTTATCATGGATTACAGCTTGCAGAATCTGAGGCTTCAAAAAATAAATAAATAGGAGGCCCTTTTCATTAATTTTTTAGGTTTGGTAATTAAGGGCCACTTTCAGATGCCCTAACAAGAAATATTATTATTTTTGAGTACCCTACTGAATTGCCGTTTTTCATTATGATACTGAAAAAGAAAATGATAGAATAGCGATTTACAACCGATCAATTATTTTAAAATTAGATGAATTAGAAAAATTATCGATTTATGATTTATTAATCGGATAAATAATCGGTTGATTTAGTGATATTATAAATATATATTTTATATATTATTAGAATTTAAAATAATTTTTAAAAATAAATATTTTATTTATATTAATAAATTACTTTCAAATCATTAATTTAGATTAAGATCAAAATTTTATTTTTAAATTATAAACAAATTTTAAATGAGAAATTTTATATTTATTTAAAAACAAGGACACATTTGATTGTTTCTAGAAATTTATTTTAATTCCTAATGTTTTTGAATGATTTTTATTAATTTAAATTCAAATAACAAATTTTAAAAATAAAAAAGTTAAACAAATTGCAAATATAAAATACAAATAAAATGGAGAAATGCTTATAGTTGTCATCGGGCTGTCGGTGGCGTCGTCCAGCACCGACGATGGACCTACAGTTGGAGCTTGGAGAGGGGGAACTGATAAAGAAGGGGTAGCAATAACATAGGGTTCTGACCCAAAATAGGAAAAATAACAACTTCTGAATCGTTGGGTACGGGGAGAAGTAGTCAGTTCATCTGTCCAACCCCTGATTTCGACAGTTTGTAACTATGTAAGTGACGTAATTGAAATTAATCCAATTTATTTTACCTTTTTTTTCATTATTGAATAATAGAACAATTTAATATGGTGGTTGGCGGTTTTGCCAACCCTATTATTTTTATTTATTTTATTTCATTCCGTTTTATTATTATTATTATTTTCTTTTCCTCAAAACCAAACATTGTTTTAAAATTAATAAATTATTTTTATATACTACTTCAAACTCATTTAACATATTTTAACTCATTAATATAAAAATTAAATAATTTAAAATTGTAAAGATTTCTAACTAATTTTAATTATATTATATTTTCATACAACGACTAAATATGAAAAAAAAAAATTTACTATTTTTTATTATTAGTATTTTTCATAAACCAAACATAAACCAAGGTTAGAAGAAAAGAAAAACGGAAGAAAATAAAAAATAGATTTAAATTTAATAAATTATTTTTATTTATTACTTTAAATAATTTTAAAAATATAAGTTTATAATTAGTTTTAATTATGTTTATTTTATTTTTGGTATTTTTTATAAGACAATAAAAAATAAAAAATTTATTTTTCTTAATATTTTTTTTCCTTTGTGCGTTCTAGGTACTAAACATAATTTATAAGATAAGTGAAAAATGATTTTATTATTGGATGTTAAAAAAAAACATATATAGAAAATACTAAAAGATTTTTATCTTAATTATCTAAAATAAATTGGAGGAAATATTAAATAAATTACATTTCCGATCATTTAACTTCATTTACCTAACTTCTTTAACTTTCTTTACCTAACTTTTTCTATTCATAATCAAATAAAAACAACATTTTGTTTTTTTTTCTTTACCTTTTTATTGTTTATTAATTTAATTTTACTTTCATCAACTTCTTTTTATGAACAATTAAACAAAGAAAGAATTTTACATTTTTTTTCTTTTCCTTTTTTATTTTTTATTCCTCTTTATTTTCAAAATAGGTAGATTATGTGTGTTAATAGGAATGACAATGAGGTAGGTTCGGATAGGTTGCCCCCATCCCAACCCTGCTCTGTTTATTCAAAATAATTTTTAATTTATATCTCATTAAAAAATTATAAACAAGGTCAGGCATGGCAAGGTGGGTATGTGAATTTCTTATACTCGGTTGATTTAACTTTTTATTTGAATTTTTTTATTTTTTATTCAATCACATTAAAATAAGTATATTTTATAAATAATTTACATATTATAATTTTTTATAACTTATTTTATTAAAAAATATATATTATTGTGGACCCTGCATTTTGGCTCGCATTCCCACTCGATGGCGAACCTCTCTTTTTATTTATTTATGAAAATTTGATACTTGAGTCGCTACTTATTTTTGTTTTATTTTTAAAGAGTAAACAAAATAAGAAAGAAACTCCTTATTTGGAAAATATGGTTTATGAAAAAACCGGATTTGAGTTCAGATGTTAGATTACTTATCAGAAAGGTACAGTAAAGACCGTAACACTCCTCTAAGTCCTTAAAATCGAGTCTCTACTAATCAAATGAAACACGTATGACAATTAATTGATTAAACATGGATACCAAAATGTGATCATATATTGGGGGTCAAAACAAAACATGGAGAATGGTGAGAGTGAGAGCAGGTGCGTACCTTGGTAGCAAACGAGTAATGCGCCATCATGAAATGAGGTTAGTGCACGAGAATGAGCATAATATATATCACATGCGTTACCAAATAGATTATGAAATCACTAATGACACACATGACATTTCACTCAAGTTCATTTTTATTCTAAGTAGAACTTCTTTGATGTTGGACCCTTTATATGAAGTGGTTTCACAAATTTTGTTATTTTGGAATTATGAAAAATTCATTATTACTTATGTAAAATCAAGATAAACAAAAAGTTATTTAAAAACCAGAGTAGAATTAAAACTATTTGAGGGAAAATTGAATTTTTGAAAATTTGAGTTTTGAGAATTAAATTTAAGAATTGGAATTTTGGAAAATAAATTTTAAAGAAATTGGAATTTTTAAAATTATTTGAGAAGTATAAACTATGAAAATTAAATTATAAAAATTGGAATTTTGGAAATTATTCGAATGTGGAGTTTTTTTTAAATAAATAAACAAAATGATAATAATAATAATAATAACGATAATAATAATAAATAACTAAATAAATGTGAGAATTCGAATTTTGAAAATTGGAAATTAAGTTCGAAAATTGGAAAATTGGAATTTTTAAGAATTATTTAAAGATGGAATTTTAAAAATAAATAATTAAATAAATAAATAATAACGAAAATAATAATTATTAAACAAATAAATGTGAAAATTGGAATTTTGGATTAAATTTAAAAATCGAAAATTTGAAAAATTGTTTAAAGATGAAATTTTAAAAATAAATAAATAAATAACGAAAATAATAATTAAATAAATGAACATGAATATTAGAATCTTTGAAATTGAAAATTAAATTTGGAAGTTGGAATTTTGATAAAATTGTTTAAAAATGGAATTTTAAAAATAAGTAAATAAATAGAATAATAATAATAATGAAGATAAAAATCAAATAAATGAATGTGAATATTGGAATATTTGAAATTGGAAATTAAATTCGGAAATTGGAATTTTGAAAAATTGTTTAAAGATGGAATTTTAAAATAAATAAATAAATAGAATAATAATAATAACGAAAATAATAATTAAATAAATGAACGTGAATATTAAAATTTTTAAAATTTGAAATTAAATTTAGAATTTTGAAAAATTGTTTAAAGATGGACTTTTTAAAAAAAATAAATAAATAGAATAATAATAATAATGAAAATAATGATTAAATAAATGAACGTGAATATTAGAATTTTTGAAATTGGAAATTAAATTTGGAAGTCGGAATTTTGACAAATTGTTTAAAGATGGAATTTTAAAATAAATAAATACATAAATAAAATAGTAATAATAACGAAAATAATGATTAAATAAATGAACATGAATATTAGAATTTTTGAAATTAGAAATTAAATTCGAAAGTCGGAATTTTGAAAAATTGTTTAAAGATAGAATTTTAAAATAAATAAATAAAATAATAATAATAACGAAAATAATGATTAAATAAATGAACGTGAATATTGAAATTTTTGAAATTAGAAATTAAATTCGGAAGTCAGAATTTTGAAAAATTATTTAAAGATGGAATTTTAAGATAAATAAATAAATATAATAATAATAATAACGAAAATAAAAATTAAATAAATGAATGTAAATATTGAAAATTAAATTCGGAATTTTGAAAAATTACTTAAAAGTGGAATTAAAAAAAATGAACTTGAGAATTAGAACTTAAAAAAAATATCTGAGGAATGAGATTTCTTAAAGAATTAAATTTTGAAATCGGAAGTTTTTGGGAAATTATGTGAGATTGGAAGTGAGAATATGATTATTAGCAAGTCCGGAATTATTTAAAAAAGAAAATAATTTGTTAAAACAATTGAGCGTGGAGGATAAAAAAGAATATGAGCATGTTTAGGATTGCGTGCAAAGGTGGCCTGTCCACGTCTTGCCCATGGCCTTGGGCGAAATGCAAGAGGGTGTGGTGCTGCAATAATGATAACCTGTATTAGTTGACCATGGAAAGCATTTTTCATGGTAGAAGTTCTACCATCAATAACCTCCTCACGGAAGCGCTTGCCGCTGCTAGACGCGTCTTCAGGCTTTAGAAAGCCGCTCCTTCCATGCCCCAACCTCACCCCTAACGAAACATGGTTCCCTGGTACCCACCGGCGATGTAGCCAGAGTCTTTGCCAGAGCCAAGCTGAAGCGCCATAGGAGCGGTCAAATTCACGTCATTGGCGGCCAAATGTGGGTCAGTTGTGGGGTAGGTGGGAGATGAAGGTATGGTAGTGAGAGAATATGTGTTTTGTGGGTATGAAATATAGGAAATGATGAGCTAAAAATGGTATGTATGGAAGATGAAAGTGGTTATGAATTTGGTGGGTAGGGAGGATATAGAAAGATGAGGGTGGCCATGCATGCCATGCGGGCATAGAAATGAAAAGGCGACAACGAGACCTGATGGAGATGTGACTGTGGGTTGATGCCGCTCAAGACATGAAGAGGTCCTATACAGAGGCTTTAATTCTGAAAAGCAAAATAGAAGAAGCTTTTCAAAGGAGCCCGAAATGAGTAGAGCTAACTGGGGATGGATGGGCTTCTACATAATTTGGTATGGCTTGGGATTGGGAAGCTACTATAAACGCTGAACCCGCAAATGTGCTACTGTGGAATCATCATCATTATTGCAAGTGGATGAAACCCACTCTTTGTTATTATTTTTATGGTGAGACACGAGGAGAATGAACAAAACAGACATGTAATTACCAAAATCACCCAAATTTTCTGATTATTTCATTGTGTATATAGCATTCCATCCCATAACAGGCACTCGGAGACCACTAGATGAGTTGAAATGTCTAAAAACACTAGGTACCAAACTGAAAGCCTCTCAATGGCCCACTTTCCATTTCTCTATTGTATTAAAGAATGACCAACACAATGAGGAAAAAAAAAACAGTAGATGAGGAATGAGATGCATGGAACCGAGCACAAATGAAAAAAACACAAAGCGATAACCAAGTACTATACTTAGCCACTTTGCATGTTAAAATTAACGGGCTTGTGTTGGAATTTTTATGTGTGGACTTACATAATCAATTTAATAATGTCATAAATCAGTGTTATTTATTTTTGCATTGTGGTCCATAATGGGACTGGACACATATTGTTGCTTGATTTTTTATGGGCTCACCCTAATTCACTTGACTGGCCCATTAAGTCAAGTGGTGGTCCAAATAATGTGTGTGATATATATATGAATATATTTATTTATATATATATATATAAGAAAAGGAAGGGCTCACTGGCGGCATGGCCCCTTGCTCCTTCCTCCTTTGGCTGAAAGAGAGCACGCACTCTCGTTTTGGACTGAATCTGGGTGTAGAAGGGAAGAGCTCATTAACCCGTAATTCTCGCACCATCAAGCACTGGAGGAGCTTCCTCAATACCAGAAAAGAGTAAGAAATGGCCTTTCATGGAATTAACCAAGGTGAACGTTTCCGTTTTTGCCGTTCATTGCATGCTTAAATGTCAACATGTGATCCTTTGCTGTTTAAATTTTCTTCAATTGGTATCAGAGCCAACATGGATGACATTTGAGTTGCAATTTTGGGTTAATTTTTAGGTTTCCCATTTCCTGTTGTGGAAGCCATTTTTTGGAATTTTATTTCTCGTTTGATATTGATTCTCTGTTTTCAAGCCCGATTGTTGTTGGAAACTTGTAGAGAATATTGTTTGGAGCAAAACCCATCATTTTATTTGATTTTTGGAGCTTGTTTGGTGGGTTTTCGAGAATTAGGGCTTGCTTTGGTTCTTCCTATTATGCGTTTTTTGTGCAAATTTTGGGATTAAATTGAAGGTTTGATGTTTGAGGATGGATATCTAAGCTTTTTTGTCGGAAAATGCCAAATTTTGGCCGAAAAAGGAAAATTTTTTTTCTCCTGCACCAGGCCGTGTTCAGCTGGAGAAGGAGATGAATAGTGACGTGATGACGTCATCATGACGTCATAAAAAAAAAAAAAAAAAACCAAAATTTTTTTTTTTTTGTTTGTTGCCTTGGTATTCTTGGATTGATTGTGCATATGCTAGAATTATTATGCTTTTGTTAAATTTGGCTTTATTGGGACAATTATTATTATTATTGTTCTTTATGGTATGATTTTTCCTTATATCAATAATGTTGTCCTATGTCAATTTTGTTAAATAATTCAATTTATTGAGGCAATGAAGCACACTTGTGTGATTGCCTATCGCAATTCCAAGTGTGTCAAATTGTGAAAATTGAGATATTTTGAATTTTATTCATGACAATAGTGAACATATGTGAGGTTGCCTATCGTGATCCTATATGTGTCAAATTGTCTTTGTTGAGATATTTTATCTCCCTCTTTTGATTGTTTTATTATTGTGATAACTAAGGTCCATACGGGTATTGTGATTGTCCTATCGATGATTATAATATTTGGTAGGATGCTTGGATTGGTGAAGGAAATTAATTTTATATTATGAACCGTACTAATTTTCTTTGCCCTTTCGGTAATAAAATTAGTGCATCTTGGTTGTGATATTTAATTGGTTGTCCTTACCGCCGTGGAATTTTCAAAATTCCAAGCTATTGCTAAATTGAGAAATTATGGAAATTAGCAAATGCATGATATTGTAATAACATGCATACTGTTGAATTTTGCTATTTTCCAACTACTAGCAATCCTGGTATTACTCTGCAATTGTCTGCCATCAAACCTCTTACTGGAATAATTTTGAGGAATGTTTTGAGTCTTTCAATGTGCATATGACTATGCACATTTTGGACTGGGCTTTGAGAGTTGATAAGCCAAGAAAATTTGAGTTCTTCCATATTGTGGCACAAACGGCTAGGTTATATTTCTAGGCAATTATTAGAGAGATTGGTTAGAGATGGTGAGGTGCATGTTGTCCAATTCCTTCTTACTAGAATTTCTGTGGGGTGAAGCCTTAAGGACTGCGGCATATATTTTGAATCAAGTGCCCAGTAAGTCTGTGCTTAAGACACCTTATGAGCTATGCGCAGCGGAAGCGTGGTTAGGCCCTATAACCCACAGTCAAAGAAACTTGATCCTAAAACCATCAGTGGTTTCTTTGTTGGTTATTGCATTGGATCAAGGGGTTCCAGATTTTATTGTCCATCTCATACCACCAGGATCATTGAGTTAGACAGGGTTGTATATTTTGAAGATGTGAGCTCTGTTGATGAGAGATCTAGTGGTATCTGAAGTTTGATAGTATTATCACCCAAAATGGCTTTAAAGAAAATACAGTTGACAGATGCATATATTTGAGGGTCAGTGGGAGTAGTTACATATTTCTTGTTTTATATGTTGATGATATACTACTCGCATCAAATAATCCTGACTCATTGTTTGAGACAAAGCACATGTTGTCAACCCATTTTGACATGAAGGATCTTGGTGAGGCTTCTTATGTCTTGGGCATAAAGATTCTTCGTGATAGGGCTATTGGAGTGCTTAAATTGTCTCAAAGAGCCTATATTGAAAGGATATTGAAGAGGTTCAATATGCACAACTGTAAATCTACTAAAGCGCCAATTGTGAAGGGTGATAAATTTTCAAAGACTCAGTGTCCTCAAAATGATGATGAGAGAGAGGAAATGAAGACCATTCCTTATTCATCTGTGGTGGGCAGCCTTATGTATGCTCAAGTATGTACACGCCCTGATATTGCTTTTGTTGTGGGCATGTTGGGAAGGTACTTGAGCAATCCTGGGAGTCAACATTGGAAAGCAGCTAAGAAGGTCCTTAGGTATTTGCAAGGAACTAAGGACTTAATGTTGACATATCAGCGCACCAGCTTACTTGATGTAGTTGGGTTTTGTGATGCTGATTTTGCTGGCTGCATAGATGATAAGAAATCCACTACGGGCTATATTTTTATGATGACAGGAGGAGCTGTATCTTGGAAAAGTGTCAAGCAGACACTTACAGCATCCTCAACTATGGAGGCAGAGTATGTGGCATGTTATGAGGCTTGTTGTCATACTATGTGGATGCGGAATTTTGTTTTAGCTTTAGGAGTTGTTGACTCCATTTCGAGACCGCTGAAATTATTTTGTGATAATTCCGCAGCTGTTGCTTTCTCCAAGAACACTAGGAGTATTTCTTGCTCCAAACATATTGATGTAAAGTTCTATTTTGTTAAGGAGAAAGTGGCAGAGTCTCTTATTGATATTGAACACATGTCCACAAAAAGTATGTTGGCGGATCCATTAACAAAAGGCTTACCCATAATTGCGTTTCAGGAACATGCATCTCAAATGGGGTTGTTGGAAGCCTAGGTTGTATTAAGTTAGTGGGAGCCATTTTTTTGGTATTATAATATTATGGTATTGTTGGAAGGATTGCTACTATTGTATATTTCCCTATGAATCAAGCAATGAAGCATATATAATTGCTTTTGATTATTTATTTCTGATGAGGTTCTATGGGACATTGATTTATGATTATGTGTATGTTGTAATGTTTGATTATGTAGTCCAAGTGGGAGATTGTTGGAATTTTTATGTGTGGACTTACATAATCAATTTAATAATGTCATAAATCAGTGTTATTTATTTTTGCATTATGGTCCATAATGGGACTGGACACATATTGTTGCTTGATTTTTTATGGGCTCACCCTAATTCACTTGACTGGCCCATTAAGTCAAGTGGTGGTCCAAATAATGTGTGTGATATATATATGAATATATTTATTTATATACATATATATAAGAAAAGGAAGGGCTCACTGGCGGTATGGCCCCTTGCTCCTTCCTCCTTTGGCTGAAAGAGAGCACGCACTCTCGTTTTGGACTGAATCTGGGTGTAGAAGGGAAGAGCTCATTAACCCGTAATTCTCGCACCATCAAGCACTGGAGGAGCTTCCTCAATACCAGAAAAGAGTAAGAAATGGCCTTTCACGGAATTAACCAAGGTGAACGTTTCCGTTTTTGCCGTTCATTGCATGCTTAAATGTCAACATGTGATCCTTTGCTGTTTAAATTTTCTTCAGCTTGAACATAGATGAATGAATCCAAAGTGGTCTTAGGAGAGAAACAAAAAATACCACAAAGCTCACCATGCTACACAATGGATTAGAGGCAAAATCAGATTATGCGTAAAGGGAATCAGAGGAATGGGAGATGAAAAGAATAAAAATCCAAGAAACCAGCCGAAATGAATGTAGGATCCTCTAATATTCATACCCAAAATCAACAACAGGCATGTGGGCCTCCGATAGCCACACCCAAGCATACAACAAATTACAGAAGTAGCAAATGAAAGAAACCCATAAAGGGGTAGGGGTGTTACAATGAATAAATTACCTCTAGGAAAATGCAGACTGATGATTCCAACTTCTCTCTCTCTCGGTGCTCTTTATTTTTTTCTTTCAGACGCCTCCTTTACATCAGCCGACCCATGCCCTGTTTTTCCTCCAGCTAGTTGTCTTCTCCACCAAACTGCTACCAACTCTCTGCTTTTGGTCAGAGACGTGCTTCCACCAGCTCCCTGCTTCTGCCATCACCTTCTAAAGCAAGCTCCAACCACCGCCATGGCAATGGTCACATCCTCCCCCACACGTCCCATGCTGCTCGTTCATCTCCAAAGTCGGCTCCCACTCTAAATGAGATTTTCAGCTTTTCGTTAGGGGGTCTAAAACAAAAGAAAGGCCATTGGTTTTTTGTTATATATGAGAAAATAAAATTTAAATTAAATTAATTTTATATAATAACCGGGCTAGGGTGGGACAAAGCAATACTTGAACCTCTTCCGAACTTGTCTCACCTTAAACAAAAAATCTCAAACCCTTCTTTAACCTATTTATTTAAATTTCAAACCCGTCTCTCAAGGGTAGTGTGGGTGGGTATCCCCATTGCCATCCTTAATTGTACCAAAGTTTGAGATAAATAAAATAGAGAAAAAAAAAAAGAGGAAAAAATGAGTATATATATATATCTCTCTATCTATCTATCTATATATATATATATATATATATATTAATTCATGATCTAAACCTTCCCAAGCGAAATAAGGATTGGGCTGGCTAAACTGAGGCCCAATTGAGCAGGTGGCGACAAAAACGATAATAAAAGGAAAACATAAGGGCAATCCGGTCATTCGACGAAAAGAGAATTCCAATAGCCTAAGCTTTGCTCCCGATAATTTGAAGTTGGAGGTTTCAGAAATTTCCCTCCAATTTTCCCCTTTAATTTTCCATAACCTTCTCGAAATCACCCAAAACCTCCCAGAAAGAGGTTTCCCAGAAACATAGGTACTTTCTCTTCTTCATTTTGCGCTTTTTTTTTCTTTCCATTTCCGTCTGTTTCTCGAGAAAATCTAGGGTTTCTTCCCGCGACTAGGGTTTCGGATTTATTACTGGTTCCTTAAGTTTGAAGTCTTTTTTATAGATCTGGTCTCTGTACTTCCTCTCATTTCATCCGTTTGCTCTCTGGGAAAGCGGAAGGAAATTAAAGATAGCGAAGTAACTTAACTTGACTTAGGCAAGTCATTTGTCAAGGTTCAGAACATAGAAAGATTTTCGTGGTAATGTCAATTTAGTTTTCGAGGTTCTGATCTTGCTTTTTGTTCCCCTTGGATCTAATGTGGTATTTTCATAATTCGTTTTTTCACCCTATTATTTGTCATAGTTCCATTTTTCTTGCTGGATCTGTAAACTGATTTGGCTGAAAGATTAAATTTATTTGTTTGTGGTTGCCTGTTTCTATTTACTTATTTTTACTTTGATTGAACTTATTGTTTTGGGTTTATGTATTGCTCCCCTTTGATGGCTGGGAAAATTTAGGAACGGGATTTTGAATCTTGAACTCGTCATTATTTAGAAAACAGAAGAAGAAGAAGAAGAAGAATTCATTTTTTCAGAAACAAAACCAATGGAGCAATAAACCCTGTTTTCTTTTTCCACTGTCTTCTCAGTGGTCAAATGGTGGATATTGGTTATGTTGTTTATATAGGTGTCATTGGTCTAGGGTTTAGGCGTCTACTATGCATATAATCCTCATTAATATCAAATGTTGACACGTTGTAGTAGTTGTGCAACTTTATCAATCATTTGTTTGTGGAATTATTCCATTAGGGTTACTTAATGGTCGAATTTGCATGCTTTACAATCAACTTTCAAAAATCAAAATGTGTTTACAAGGATTTTTTTTTTTTTTTTTTTACTGTCACAAGAATTAAAAATGGTAATTTGTGAATTTTATATTCATATGCTTGCATTTAATTTCTTAAGTCTGTCTGAAAGGTTTGTGTTTATTCATAGAATCCTAAATTGAAAACAAAACAGGTAATGTTTTGAAGCTCTTGCTGCAGTTATCTTATCTGTTATTCTCCTTTCTCCTTATTTATTTGTTCCTCCAGTCCCAAACTTTTCTTGTTGTCTGTTTAATTTCTTGCATTCTCTTCTGAATCTTTTTCCAATTTGTTAAATTTTAAGACACCATAGAATTTGCTTCTTTTATACTGGCATGCTCATTTACTCACCTGCACTACATGTTGAAAAGTTGTTCACTTCCATCATTATTTACTCTCTCTCTTTCAAGCCTCTTATTTTGTTTGTTCCTTTTCTTGGTAAGTTGTCAGGATGCTATTTTTCACAATTGCTATTTTTGAAGAAACTTACACCGTAAGTTATATGTGGATGAATGTATTTTTTTATATTTTTTAATTTTTTTTAATGGAAAGAAACTTTGTACAAATTTGATTGAAAGATGGGTCACAATAATCTTCAAAACCAAACTTTGTAACCTCTCTAGGAAAGTATGACCTCCAAATGATGGACTCTATATTACAAATATCTTTCTTGGTTAAATAATCTGTTGTTTGATTTGCTTCTCTATAAATATGACGATAATTGAAAATATCTAGATCTTGAGTTAACTTTCGAATATCCTCCATTAATAATGTAATAGAACTAGGAATGCTACTCTTTTTATTATAACAATTTATTATTATTTTTGAGTTGCCTCCAATCTTTAGGTTTAAGAACTCATTGTTCTTAGTAGCTTGCATGTCATCTTTTAAAGCCATACATTCCGTAATGAATGTTGCATGCTACTGGTATTCCATCATCTCTATAAGTAATTCCTGGTTGAGCTTTTTTATTTTGTCACTCACATGTAATCAAAATGCATTTTTAGATATTTATTTCATGCCTTTCCTTGTTGGACGGATGTGGGGAGATCTCAATGTGTGTCACTCTTTTACTTATCTTATGGAGGGAGACAAAGAAAAGATTTGAGGAGCTTCATGTTCTTTCTTTTTGCCCTTTCCCTTTGAAAACTCTCCCACATCTAGGTTTAAAGATTGTGTTAGAGCTTTCCAGAGAGCAACATATCCTGAAATTTATTTTACATTTGAATGATGCTTATGTTGGCTTTAGACAATGGTGGAAGTTCATCTACTGTATCTAGGTATGATTGATTTTATCTTGTTTAGTTGGCTGGCAGTAGGTTTGATGGATTTTATCTTGTTGGTTGGCAGAGGTAATTAGTAGTAAACAGGGGGATCTTTGTGGTTATATTGTGCACTAATCTGATCATGAGCATAATTGCAAATGATCATTCAAATAAAAAACATCACAAACATAACGTAGCAACCAGAATGAGCTCTATGTATTTTAACATTATAAAAAAAATAATCTCTTCCACCATCACCGCTGCTGTCAGTGTTATTGTCTGGTATTACCTCTAACATTATCCATCACTGCTGGCCTGCGATACCATTACTATCCACCACCATTTCAATCCAGGAATTGTTGCCTTTGCCACTTCCTTCCACTCAACCATTATTGCCCTATTAACACCATTCCTGGACATGCTTCTACATTGTTTTTAAATTGCCTTTTTTTTTATAGGCAAATTTTTTGTCCTCATTGGGACTTGAACTTGGAACCTCCCACAAACCCTCCCCATCCCTTTACCACTTGGGCCAGCCCTTGAGGGCTTTAAATTGCCATTTTTTGTGTGGTACTCTATTGGACAAGCCTTGATTTATGCTTTGTAGCATAAAGCTAAAGAAGAAAGAAAGCAAATACACTTCTTATCTTGCTATTATAAGTACTTTCAAAAAGTCAAATATGCTACCAGTTTAACTAACACATTTATCTTAGAATTTATGTTATCACCTTTGGATTTTTATTGTTTAAGTTACATGATTTCTACATATTTGTACAGGGTTTGGTACAAATAAACTCTTACATGGTCATTTACCCATTGGTTTTTATCCATTTCTTTTTATTACTAATGCTTCATGAAATATTTGCACTTGGTTCCCAGCACCCTTAAATTCTGCATTACTTCATCTTCTTTTAATCTGCTTCTAGAGGCAGCAGTGCACCTTACTGCTTCTCTTTTGTTTTGTACAAATCTTTTGCATCATTTGGTAAGGAGAAAAGCTCATGCCGCTAGACACCTAGCAAGTTTAGGATTGGCTTCTTTAAGCAAGAATCGAGTGAATTAGAACAAAGATGTGAACGTTGGACATCCTTCAGTTTTTGTTCTGTCCTACTTTCTAGATCTTAACTGCAAATCTTAATGCCTTTTTTTGTTTAATGGAAATGTGTTACCAATATCTGTAATTGTTAGAAATTCTATATGCTTTAGCTTTGTAAGAACTTTAATGGTGACTACAAAAATTTCTTTGGGAAATATGTGGTAAGTTTTTTCAAAGAAAGTGACTTCTCCTGTCCAGTAAGTTTTTCTTGTAGATTATGAGTGCTTTTCGACTTGATTGCAATATGGATCTTTCTCTTTTATTTCTTGTGATCAAGTTTTTTTGTGTTTCAAAATTTTAAAAATATTCACCTCAGAATTCCAATCTCATAGCGGACCATTACAACTGCTTGTTATATTTATATCATAATTAATCATTAGGTGTTTGTACCCCACTGATTTATGAGTGTATTCACGAAATGATTCAGGGTTTACAAGTTTTGCTGGCTAATTTATATTTTGGTTTCTAGCCGGAAGTTAAAGAAACCTTCAAAACTTAGTCAGCGGTTTCAGCTGATTGCTTAAAAGACTGGAATTTCTTTTTATGGTCTATCATACCATATAGACTGATGATATCAATCTGTTTGTATTAAATTATGATGGTTCACTTGCTGGCAGTTCTTCTCATGCAAGCATATGCTTACATCTCAGTTATTGCAAGCTTGTAATTTGATTGCAACAAATGCTTCCAGGTTCCTTTGACATGGACTCTACTGCCCAAAATTTTCAACACCGCAAGATGTCAATCAAACTGTGGCCCCCTAGCCAGAGTACCAGGCTAATGCTTGTGGAACGAATGACCAAGAATCTTACTACTCCATCCATTCTCTCCAGAAAGTATGGTCTTCTGATGAGAGAAGAAGCTGAGGAGTATGCTAAGGAAATAGAAGATGCAGCCTTTGCTACTGCAAACCAACACTATGAGAAGGAGCCTGATGGTGATGGAAGCTCTGCTGTGCAACTTTATGCTAAAGAGTCCAGTAAGCTTATGCTGGAAATTCTTAAACGAGGCCCTAAGACAAAGGAGGATGGCGAAGTAATGACAGCTGAGCAAACTACTTCTCCGCTGGAAACTGTTTTTGATATATCTGGTGGTCGTCGGGCATTTATTGATGCAGAAGAGGCTGAGGAGCTTCTAAAACCGCTGAAGGAGCCAGGAAATTCATATAATAGGATATGTTTCAGCAATAGAAGTTTTGGAATAGATGCAGCCTATGTTACTGAGCCCATCTTGTCATCCCTCAAGGATCAATTGATGGAAGTAGACCTGTCAGATTTTATTGCTGGAAGGCCCGAGGCAGAAGCTCTTGATGTCATGAATATATTTTCATCTGCACTGGAAGGATGTGTATTGAAGTATCTGAACCTTTCAAACAATGCTTTGGGTGAAAAGGGTGTTCGGGCATTTGGGGCTCTTTTAAAATCACAGAATAATTTGGAGGAGCTCTATTTGATGAATGATGGTATCTCGGAGGAAGCTGCACGTGCAGTGTGTGAGCTAATTCCTTCCACTGAGAAGCTTAGGATTCTCCAATTTCATAATAACATGACAGGAGATGAAGGGGCAATTGCCATTTCTGAGATGGTGAAACGTTCTCCTGCATTGGAGGATTTTCGCTGCTCTTCTACAAGGGTAGACTCTGAAGGGGGAGTAGCCCTGGCTAAAGCACTTGGGACTTGTACCCGTTTGAAGAAGCTTGATTTGCGTGACAATATGTTTGGTGTAGAAGCTGGAGTTGCTCTGAGTAAAGCTCTTTCTGCCTTTAAAGATCTTACTGAGGTTTACCTCAGTTACCTGAACTTGGAGGATGAGGGGGCAAAAGCTATTGCTAATGCTCTCAAGGAGTCTACTCCTTCACTTGAAGTTTTGGAAATGGCTGGAAATGATATTACGGTTGAAGCTGCTTCTACTTTAGCAGCCTGTATTGCAGCAAAACAGTGCCTTGCCAAGTTAAGCTTGGCTGAGAATGAACTGAAAGATGAAGGTGCCATTTTAATCAGCAAGGCATTGGAAGAGGGTCACAACCAGTTAACTGAAGTTGATTTGAACACAAACTCAATAAGAAGGGCTGGGGCACGGTTCTTGGCACAGACAGTTGCAAGCAAACCTGGATTTAAGTTACTAAATATCAATGGTAATTTCATATCTGACGAGGGGATTGATGAGGTGAAGGATATATTCAAGAATTGCCCTGATGTGCTTGGACCCTTGGATGAGAATGACCCCGAAGGAGAAGACAATGATGGGGAGGATGAAGAGGAGGGTGCTGCTGATAATGAGGATGAATTGGAATCTAAACTCAAACGTCTCGATATCAAAAATGAGTAGAAGTTCCTACACATCAAGTATGCTGATTCGAAGCTTATCGAATCCCCAGTTCTTTCTTGCTCAATTCGAATTGACTAGTCTGGTTATGTTTAAGCTAGTTCTGCTGCAGTCGAAGTGTAACTGATCCGTTTTACAGATCCATCCATCGGTAGCTTAGGTTTCAGAAAAACTCTGTTTTTCCTCGCCAAACTAGTGGACATCTAATTTCTCTTGATGCATGCTCTCATGCAACTAG
Source organism: Vitis vinifera (assembly GCF_030704535.1). Classification (NCBI taxonomy): domain Eukaryota; kingdom Viridiplantae; phylum Streptophyta; class Magnoliopsida; order Vitales; family Vitaceae; genus Vitis; species Vitis vinifera. The sequence continues at coordinate 2,132,120 of NC_081811.1, read as the reverse complement.
AAGCAGATATGTCTCTAGATACTGCTCAGAGCGGTTGTATTCTTTTTTGAATTTTTTACTTTGGTTTAGTTGCACATTAATTATTTCCTTGTCCTCTCAAAACCTGAGTTCTGCAACATGTTTGGAGATTTCTTCCCTGCTGGACTTTCATATTCGATTTTTTCTTGAGAGTTCACCATGAAATGATACTCAACAAACACAGGAGATGCCTGTGGGTGAAAGTTACCCAAAATCGAAATCCCATCCATTCTAGTTGTGGGAAATTCTGCAGAAACTTTTACCTCATTGCAGCATTTATAATCACTTGGCAATATTGCATATATGCAGTTTCAGGCTTTTGAAGGTAAGTTCAAAGAACCGACAACCTCATTGCAACTTCATGAATGTTTAGAAACCATACATTGGGAGGAGAAACACAGGGAAAGAGATACAAAAATGTGACTTGTTTCAAGCATTAATGACTTGGTTTTGGCTGATCACACGGCTACAGACACTTTAAGTGACTCTAGTATCTTATCGTCTATCTCGAATTTCATGGGCTTCTTGTCTCTACCGATCTTTACATACTCATCAAACCGCTCCTTCAAGTCTTCAGGAAGGTTTGTGATGCCGTGCCACCCCAGAATGTCCTTGGCAGCTCTGGGTTCTGCATAGAAGTGCTGCAAAGTACATTGACAGTATGAATGATCTTATAGTTGAAAGAGTTTCAATACAACAGATGCCAAATTATAATGCTAGCAATTACCATATTACGGAAAGGAAAAGCTTTCTTTGCATCGATTCCAACAGCTTTCGGATCATAGTGAACGATGTTGACTGGGCGACCAGCAGCTTGGGCACAGAGCTTGGCCATTCCATCAAGGGTCACGGCTCGGTCACTGACACAGTTGAAGATGTTGCCACTTGCAGCAGCTGGGTTCTCAACAGCCAGAGTAAGCATGGAGGATAGGTCCCTAACATGGGCGATGTTAGTGAGTTGCATTCCAGATCCCGGGATTGGAACCGGCCTGTCCCGAACGATTCCTGTTCAGAGCGGATCAATGTGAAAATGGCAGGGGATTTTGAAGATGAATGCAGCTGTGTTACAAAAAGTTCAAACCAATGCGCAAGGTTATTCGCTTACGGTCAAAGAACCACTCCTCACAATCTTTGTTGTTTCCAGATCCAATCATGTACTGCGGACGGAAAATTGCCCAGCTGCCGAAAACCTCTGAAATGTATGTCTCCACCCCAACGTGACCGGCATCAGCTTTAACAATGTCCTGTGATAATGAGAGAAGTTCAGCAGAGGAAATTCATTATAGCTGAAGTTGCTACTTGAGTTATAAGCATACAACAGTAACAACATACTCCTTCAACATGAGGAGGCTCATCAGTTGGCTTGTAAATTCCAGCACTGCTGATGAACAGAAATTGCTCGACCCCAGAACTCTTGGCCCAGTCTACTACAGGCCTATGTATGAAGATCGATATTAGTATGTAGTGTTAAAATTCAACCAAGATGAATACCCTGATTTCATATATACTGGAATAGTTAACTGGGTGAATACCCTAACTACATATGTACTGGAATATTTAATAGGGTGAATACCCTAACTACATATGTACTGGAATATTTAACAGGGTGAATACCCTAACTACATATGTACTGAAATATTTAACAAGGTGAATACCCTAATTTATATATACACTGGAATCTCCTGATTAAAAACAATGAGTAGAAAAATAATAGCGGAAGCATACCTGAATCCATTGAAGGAGAAACCTTATAGAAAAAAAAAACCCTTTGAGATGGTCTTCCAATTCTAGCCACTAGATTCTGTGTCAATTTCTCTCTGAGAGGATTTTCAGAAATTGGAATGCGTAGTCGTAGAATGGGGACCATAACCCTATTTATAAACTGCTAGGGCAGTTTTAATTTTATCACAATTATATTTCTGCCCCTCATAGAAATAATAATTGTCTAATGGTATCTACACAATAATCTCATGACAATTATACCCTTAAGACAATTAATCAATTATTAATTAGATCACTATATTTAGGCTTAATTAAATGATAGCACACACATTTTAATTATTTACATGTGTGGCCCAAATTATAGATTAATTACAAAAATTAATCTAACATGTAGTTCAAAGATCAAATGTGAAAAGTGGGGGCACCAGTTAGGAAGTGTGCAAGATTTAACACAGACTTGAGCTAAAGGCTGTAACCATTCAGGAAATTTTCATAAACCCTCATTCTTTATATACTAAAGCACTTCCCAAAACTGGGTTTACTACCCTTTTCTAAACTCAGATCATCAGTTGTTGAATCCTTCCCATTTGGTACCAGTGCATAAGGTATTTCTAGCTTCTCTCATTTGAAGATATTCCCTCAGTCTTAATAATCAAAGCTGTAGTTGAAAAATGAAAATCATGATATTAACCCTAGCAAACTCAACCTCCTAGTGTTTGTACCCAAAGATCAAAATATAAAGTCCATTCCATTGATGAAGAACTTACAAAAAGGGGAGGGGGCGAAAGAACCAAACCCTTTCCCTTCTCTCAGATTTACATTCTATATGGCAAATACCAAAATCTAGACAATTGAAGAATAGGTTTCAAGAATTAAAGCAAACAAACCTCACAGTGTCAATGTCCTTGCCATTGTTATCCAGAACAACATCAAATGCCGCCCCCGCCACAACCTTCCCAACTTCTGCAGGGTCTCCCCACACAGTCTTGCCCCCAGCACTTGTGATTTCCTGGAAAATTTTGGGATTCCCAGAAAAATCCCAAGCATGAACATATCAAACACACAACAAACACAAAAACCCACAACACCCAGATTGAGACAAAGCCAAAAAGCCAAAAAATAAAAAAATAAAATCTCAACTGAAAATCGGCTGAATGGAGGCTTCTTCATCTTGTCTGAATTCTCCTCACCAACAGTCATGATTGTGACCTCATGGCCAGAACCCAGAAGCTGTTTCGCAAAGTAGAAGCCAATCACTGCATGGCCACCACTGTTGGTGTTGACAATAAGGACTTTCTTCTTCTGTGCCTTGACATTCAAGGTAGAGAAAGATAGGCGCTTGGTACTTGTGGGGGAGGTGAGGAAAGAAGGAGAAATTGAGAGAGAAGAAGAGAAAGAATAGGATTGGGAGAGAGAAGAGAGAGAGAGGGTTGGGGTGAGAGACGGTGAAGAGTTGGAGGGTAGTTTGGAGGAGAAGATGAGAGAGGATGAGGAGAGAAGAGTGGCCATTGACTGTCAACTTGAGCTTGATTGTATGAGAGCCAGCAGTTCTGTGCTACAAGATAAAGGTTATGACCACCCCCAGCCAATGTTTAACACTCAAATTTCCTGGGCAATTTCAGGAAGAAAATATAAATATTTTTTTTTTAGTTTTACAAGAAGAGAACATACTTTGATAATTCTTTTTTTTTTTTAAATAAATTATAAATATAAATATGTTTAATAATAAAATTTTGCAAATATATTTTTTAACCATATTCAATAAAATAATTTAAATTAATTTTCATAGTTTTTTTTAATATTAAAAAATAATTAAAATAATTTATATATATATATATCAATTATATTAATATATAATATATAATATATAATACTAATATTAAATTAATTAAATTATTGTTTTTTTAAGATTAACTTTGTTTTTATCCCTATTATAATTAATAATTTATTAAGGTAACTTTCTACCATATCAATAATTGTTTGAAAATTAATTATAATTGCTAATTTTTAATAAGTAGTAATGATTTGTATAAAATTTTCCTATCATTCTTAAACAATTTTAAAGATTATAAGTGAGTTTTGTGATTTTGATTTATCATATTTCATGAAATAATTTAAATTAAATTTAGAATTTTTCTTAAAAAAAATGATAATTTCCAATAAATTATCTCTTTTAAATAAAATAATATATAAATATATAAAATGATATAAATAATTCTTATTATAATTATCTTTTCAACTTCTTTTCTTTTTGAGAAAAGACTCAAGATATATAGATTTTTTTTCAAAATTAAAGAAAAAATAATTAAATAAAAATTGATAAATGTTTTAGAATTATTTTATAACACAATTTTTTTTTTTAAAAAAAAGTGAAATACACAAATATTTCAAGTACATAAATGAAAATTTTCACCTAAAGCAAAAATCATAAATGTTCCAATTTAGCTAAAATAGATCAAATTTAGGAAACTTGACATCAAGATTTTATACCAAAATTTGGGGGTTTTTTTAAAATCATGATCTTACCAAGATACTATAGAATCACAGCCATTGATCCATGTGGGTCCCTTTGGTGTGATGAAAAGACTAACCACTTTTTTCAATAGAAAGAGGCTCCACTTAGGTGTATATTTTTTAGAACGTTGGCCAAGCAGCTCCATTTAAAACGCACCCACCTCCAAGCCCAACCAACAAAACTAGCCGTTACACACCTCTCTTCCACTTTCTCTGTTTCTCTCATGGCCATTTCAGTGGAATCTCCAGCTCCGACCCACCTCAGCAAGGTATCTTCTTCTTCTTCTTCCTTTTCCTTTTCCCTTTTTTTTTTTTTCTTTTTCTTCTGCTACACGCATTAGCAAATCTCCGCTTTTATCAGCCAAATCTCTGCTATTTTTTCTCTAACCTTGATCAGTTCGATTACAGGAGTCAACAGGCTCAATGGGTTCTTCTCCTCTGCTCACTCCCTCCTCTGACAAGCGCTTCTGGAGCACTCTCCGTAGCCGGGTCGATGCGCTTTTGGAGGAAAGGAAATGTGAGTTCTCGTCTGGTCAAACAGGGGTGAGTGTTGGGGAATCGGACCGCGGTAATCGGTTGAAGGAAGACTCTTTGCTTCTGCTTAGAGGGTTCGACTCCATTTCCCATTCTCTCTCACAGTTAACTAACAACCTGGATAATGCCCTTCAGGTAAAATCCATATCTCTATCTCAATTATGTACAGAAAATGGTAACGGGTAGCTTCTTCTTTTTCATTCCAAACATAAGAAGTGGATTAATTTTTGTTGTTAGAAATTTGCTTGTAATTATAGGGTAGTGTTGGATCTGGGCCAGAAACAATTTCCATTTTTTTTTCCTTTGGAATCAAAGATTAAACTTCAATATACTGGTTTGATGCTACTGATTTGAAGCTTAACACTAGTTCATGTGTTTCCATAGATTGAAAATATCAATCTGAGAGTTATTAAGTTTGTTCTTCTCTGTTTCCTCTGTTTTCAGGGTGCAAGAAGTATAGCTAAACCACCCACATTGACTGATATATTCCATTGCAATCTCGAGAAGTCAAAGGGCAAAGAAGAGGTCTCAGAAAAAGAAGACGATGATGAAGAAAGCAAGAGAGGATTGAAAAGGAAGCTTGATGGAAATGAAGGTTCTGAGGATCAGGGAGGGAATTCACAGAGGGAAAATGAGCAAAGCCCAGGAGAAGGAAAGCTGAAGAAAGCCAAAAATGTTGGTTTTTTTTTAGCTGATCCTCTGTATTTGATGCATTTTTGGAATAGCTAAGCTCTGTGTTTATTCAGATTTGTGTTTGTCTTCTGCAGCTTGCTATCTCCATGGCAACAAAAGCAGCTTCACTTGCAAGAGAACTGAAATCGATAAAATCGGATTTGTGTTTTATGCAAGAGAGGTGTGCTCTGCTTGAGGAGGAGAACAGTAGGCTACGAGATGGGTTTGTTAAAGGGATGAGGCCTGAGGAAGATGATCTGGTAAAACTTCTACTTCTTTTCTCCCCCATTCCATATGATTCAGCTTCTTGTAGGCACTTTGGATTGGCTCAAAGAAAATATCCTGGACAAGCAATCTGAATGTTTTTGATTCATGGAATGTACCGTTTGGACAGGTGAGGCTTCAATTGGAGGCACTGCTAGCTGAGAAATCCAGATTAGCAAATGAGAATGCAAATCTGACTAGGGAAAACCAATGCCTTCACCAGCTGGTGGAGTACCACCAACTCACCTCCCAGGATCTCTCTGCTACATACGAGCAGGTTATCCAAGGAATGTGCTTAGACTTTTCGTCTCCCCCTCCATCCATTCCAGAAGAGGCAAACAGCAGGGATGGAGATAGTGATGATGCTAACAATGGAGCTCCCGAAACACCTCCAACAAAAATTTTTGGGCTCTCCACTGTTCTTGATGAGTGCTATGATGAGAAAGAGCAGTGAACAGATCACTTGTGGGAATTTCATTCAAGTTTCTATCTGCAGGTTTAGCTGAATTTTGAATTGAATTTTGTTTAAATGTAAATTTTCCTATGGAATTGCTGGTAATTGGCATTCATGCTTGAATTGCTATATCAATCAATAAATAATCTAGCCCACTCCACATTTTGCTGGGTTCCATTTTTCTCGTGACCTTGTCCTAATAGACATTCATATTTTGCTGGGTTCCATTCATATTTACCCTGCCCGCTTACAAAAATACCCATATATATATATCCCTAGTAGTTCAGGCAAGTGTGACAAAAAAGTAAGGGAAGTACAAACAAGGGAGGTAGTGATGCTTTCTCATGATACATAATAATGGGAGATATCCAGAAGTGCTAGCCAAAAAGATACCATAGTTTTCGTTCTTTACATCAAACAGTTGTTTGTCTAAAAATGTAAACCAAACCCATCAACATGGTGAAATTTCAGACAGGCTATTTGGGTTCTTTACATTAAATATGTAAACCAAACCTGAGACATGGTTAAATTCAGCTTCTGACCTTTTTGGCAACTTTCTCTCTGTTTCTCTTAACACCTATAGTTCTGGGTTCAACAACTGCATCTGGAGAAGCAATACCACCAAGCACTTTAGACGACAGCTGTAATGCCATTTCTGTAGCTTTTGTCAGGTTTGATACCAATAACACTTCTTTCACTTTATCCATCAATTCGGAAAACACCCGGGTATCCTTCTCGCACTGCAAATCAACAGCGAAAATGAAGAAATTCATGCCTGTAATTTCAACAGTGACCGCTCTTACCTTCTCTAACTCTATGTAATAAAAGTAAAGACTGATTTATTCCATGAACTTCAATGAGTTTATGGGATAGCCATAAAAATGTTGATACAAAATTCGAGACAAAAAAGGGTATGAATTGGATTATATGCATATCACTAGAAATAAAGCTTGATAAGTCTTAGGGAAAGGATTAACTGCACAAACAGCCTTTGAGCTTCCCCTAACTGGGAATTTATCATTGATCTTGCTTCTTATGTGATATTTCACCACCACCCAATATCCACTAAGATCGGCATTTAACACAAATCAATGCATACAACATCCATAAATTGACAACCACATTTTTTTTTCCTCCCAATATGGACCAATTGTCACGTAGGAAGGAGAAAAGACAGGTATAAAAGATCACTAAACAACTAACAATACTAGTGTATCCACTAATATCCTCTTGAACATTTCATTTGCAAGAAAACAAAAGCAATTCAATTCAGAGTCCCTACTACTAGTGCTTCTATTCCATCATCAGACTAATCAAATGGCTCAATTTCTTAACATACTTCTATCAAACATTCTTTTTTTTCATTTTGCAATTGATTTTACTGGTGAAGGTAATAGAGCTCCATATATTTAAAAGAAGTTTACCATGTCCACCTGTCATATCATATTGTACCACTAATATTAAATAAAAAGCCCCGTCGATCAATGTAAAAATGTAGAATGAATGAGATATGATGTAATTGAAACATACTACTTCGAGTTTGCCAAGAGTGACCTCCAACTTCTTGCTAAGTTGACAGTTCTCATCAGTTAATGCTTCGATCTGAAGATGATGATGAAAGCTTGGAATAATGCTTGATAAAATATTTATAATGAACAAAATGAGATGCCATGGCACAGAGAAATATGACCTTTTTTTGTGAATCAAAGTACAAGCTTTTGTATCTGACTTCAGAACTAGATGGGCCTTTGCTCTGCAAGGGCCTCTTGCTTGCCTGCTTTGATGAAATGGGATTTCATTGAAGGAATTTTCAAAACCACTCATAACTAGATAACATTTAAAATAACATGTAAAGCTGAATTAAAAACCTCAGACTTCAGTGTGTCTATTGCCTTCTCGTGTGCTTCCAGACATTGAAGAAGATAGTCAACCTTCTCTTCCAAGCTTCTTTCACCAGGGATAGAGTCGGGAGATCTTTTCTCCACCTGGGCACATGGTTCATCTTCTTCCTCACTTTCAATTTCTTCAATCACAGGCCCTACATCTTGGTTAGGAGTAGGCAAACGTATATTTTGGAGACGATCAGATCGCCTAATAACAACACATCGGTTCTTCAGTCGTTTCTTTGACAATAAGTAATGAGATTCTGTCTGCATGTTTTCAGGCTGAGATTTTGTTTCATCCAAAGAAGGATTTGAGCCTCCAGACTACAAACACACGACATGGTAAGCAGACATGAGGATAAATTTGCCTCCAGACTACAAACACATGACATGGTATGCAGACATGAGGGTAAATTTTACAAATTCCCCCCTGAAAATTACTCCTAAAAATCAAATGATGAAAACATGAACAATTAAAAAAACAACGCACACTCGAACCCAAACAAAATGCCCTGGTTGGCTTTTCTTGAACTCAATACCTCCATTTACCACCACATCAAATACATAAACTCTTTCTATGATAAGTTAGAAAAATTTACAATGAGAGTCTCCACAAAACCTTATCTTGAAAGAAGAGACCCTTCCTCTTAAACAAGAGGCTCTTCTTGAAATCAATACCTCCATTTACCACCACATCAAATACATAAACTCCTATGATAAGTTAGCAAATTTACAATGAGAGTCTCCACAAAACCCTATCTTGAAAGAAGAGACCCTTCCTCTTAAACAACATTAAATGCTTCCTTTTCAAGATTAAGGTTATGTTTGGTTTTCAGAAAGTACTAAGGAAAGAAAAAAGTGTTAAGAAAAATGATTTCATCATATTTGGTTTTATTATATGGAAAAATATAAAAAAATATCAAATATAATTAAAATTAGTGAAAATTTTATATATTTTTAAACAATTTAACCTTTGTATAAAAGAGTTAAATAAGTGAAATGAGTTTGAAGTATGATATAAAAATAATTTATTAACTTTAAATCTTTTTTTAATTTTCCTTTACTTTCTCTTTGCTTCTTCTTTTCCTCTCTATTTTCTTTACCTAGCATTTTCCCTCAAACTTTCCCGAACCAAACATAACCTATTCCCTCTCTCAAATATATATTTTCCTTGGATGCTCAATGAATGCCATACATAATCATAATCAGCCTTTTTGCAATTAACAAAGATTATATACATCCAACCTATATCTTATATAAGAAATCAGTCCCCTTTAAAGCTATTTTCACACATGAACAACACTGCCCACTATATGCCACACTTAATAACACTCAACACGGCCATAGAACCCTCAAGGAAGAACTTCAAAATTTGAAATAAAATCACATGATTCCATTAAAAACAAACTCTTCGCTCTTCCCCTGTTCTTGGGTTCTTATTCACCAACCTAAAACCCCACACCATATACATTATAGGAAGGGTCGAAAAAGCAAAAACCCATTCCCACGAGAGAGTAAAGCCCATACCCATAAGCAGAAAACAACCAAAAACTGAGACGATCAACACATAAACAACGAATACATCCAGTATGAAAGCTACGACCTTTTAAAAAGCATGGTGAGTAAAAGCAGAAAAAACCGATGATTACTGAGGAGTGCGGTGAGATTACCATGTGAGCCATTTCTTCTTTCTTGGAAGCATTACTTTTCCTACCCATTTTCTCTCAACCAGAAAGTCAGCTTCGCTTCCGAGCAAAAGATTTTCTCGAGGAAAGCCTTTTTCGGGAAGGAGAGGGAAGTTAAATGGGAAACAGAGAGGCTGGGGTGGCATTTATACACGTGGCGGCGTATTATTCGAGTTTGGTGGAAAATCTGCTCGCGGTAAATAAGGTTAATTACCTGTAATTACGGAGCCTTTTTAACTTTATGGCTTCGTCCGGACAAAATAGCCCTCATTTTTTTCTCATAAATATCACATTTTTTATTTAAATATATTGTAAATACTTTAAATAATTAAGGGCATTTATGTAAAAATGACTTATTCTAAAAAAAAATTATGAGAGGGGATAAATTTGCGAATCCGATAACTATTTCATTCGTTTTGATCAATTAATTATTTTTCTTTTTTAATTTCAAGAAATACTTTTAATGTTGGTTAATTTAATTAAAAGATTATAGCTTTAAAAATAATTTAACATAAAAATGAGAAAATTTGTTGTTGAAATTTTATATAACTTATAGATTAAATTTTTTTAAAAAAATAATAATACAAAAATGAGGGAAATATCATTTGTTGTGGAGATTTTATTTTAAGTTATAAAATATTTTTTTTAATATTCAACAAAACTTTTAAAATCTCAATATATCTTTTAAAAATTACGATCCACTTGATAACTTTTTATCCTTAGAATGAAAGGGAATGTGAAGAAAAAATCATAATGACTTGAATTCAAAAACTAATCCACGTGCACTTAATCTAATATGGACTCAATCATTTACAATTATAAACACGTGTTTATAAGGTTAAAAGAAAGTTGTATTCATATAACATTATTAATATTTTCTCCTATGGGATGTGAGATATTGCATATATATAAAGAAAAAACTATTGTAACATGAAATTGGAATTCTCAAATTAAGGACAGATCCATTTGATTTTAATCCAATGTATATATTATAACATCTTATTATTTTAAAATTTTGGGTATGACCTATTTGACCATAAAAATATTTCTTTTAAACTCATTTTACAACTTATGTTCAATATGACCTCTTTCTCATCATGCAAGTATTATATCATCTTTTTAAAAAAATAAGGCAGTAATTAATGATTGAAATTTCAATTTTTAACTGAAACCTGATTGATAATTGAGACTTTAACTTAATTTTTTTTAATGATATGGTTCTTACGTGACAATAAAAAAAGCCATTTTTAACGGGAGATCGAGAAAGTGATTAAATTAAATTATTTTTGTCCCAAGGGTCCAAAACTCATTATCTTACATATACTTTGATGGGTTGCTTACAAAGGAAGAAAAAAAATAGGTGAAAGATGTGGAAACGGAGAAACACAAACGTCATGCACGCTGTTGGAAAGTTGAAATGTGAAGAAACGGAGAAAATGAAACGAATCGTTTCAAGGTAGGACCTCCGTTTTCCAAAGGGCTAAACTCTTTTCTCAACACAAAAAACAGATAAGAGGAAGATCAGAGACCACATACCCCATGACCAATCAATCTCCATCTTCATCTCCGTATCCACTGATAAGCTTCTCTCCCCCTCTCTCTCTCCCCCCAAAACCCTAACTCTACTCCCCACCATTTCCTCTGCTCCATGGTATCTCTTCTCTCCCAACCCCCTTCCATTCACCCTCTCTTCTTCATTCCAACCCACCACCGCTACCACCATCATAGCCACCGTAACCACACCCATAATCACCGCTACCCACTTCCTCTCTTCAGTCGCCGCCGCTCCCGCCTCTCCATAGTGTCAATTGCTAACAATTCCATCCCACCCACCAGCCAAAACAAGCAGCCGAGAACCGTCTACCCTGGTGGATACAAGCGGCCGGAGATCAGAGTACCGAGCCTCGTGCTTCAATTGAGCGTGGATGAGGTGCTGGACCGCGCTGGTGTGTTGGATGTGGTGGACGAGGCGGTTTCCAAGTGGGTTGGAGTTGTGGTGCTGGATGGTGGTGACGGGAGTGGTGGGAGGTTGTACGAGGCGGCGTGTTTGTTGAAGTCGGTGGTTCGGGAACGGGCGTATTTGATGGTTGCCGAGCGGGTTGATATCGCGGCCGCTGTTAATGCTAACGGGGTTGTGCTCTCTGATAAAGGTTAGCTTAGTATTTCAACTTCCATTGCTTAATTCAAGTTTTCCCTGTGCTAAAAAAAGTTTATTAAACTAGAAAACAAGCAGAATTAGCTGCAAGATCTAGAATTAAGGAGATATCAAGGAACTTTTTCTCAAACTGTTCAATGTGGATACCCACATCGTTTGGAAATGCATTGTCTTTTCGTCTTGCCGGAGATATTTTTGTTTTGTTTTAAGTTCAAGACATCCAAATAAGGCTCCCATTTGATTTAATGTCAAGCTCTGTGTTTGTGTGTGTGTGTGTGTGGTTTCCTTTGTTTTTTTCTTTTGGGGGGTGGGTGTGTGGAATAGACGAAGAAAACTATATTGGAAAATCGCCCAACAATGTTGGAGTGGGGATTTTGGGATCCTTTTTCACATTGGGAAGCGTCTTCTCCTTGTTTTAGCTACAAGACAAATTTTAGTCTGGAGATTTCCCCCAGGAAACATCCTCTGATAATTTTGTCTACCCCCTTTTCAGAATGACTTTTTTCCCCCCTCTTTATAGAATGACTTTCCTTTATTGTGGGCGTATAAAAATGAGATAAGATGCATTCAAAATTGATTTCAAACAGAATAGTGTCTTTTGATAATACTATCCATAATTTTGAATTTTGAATAAGGAATCTTTTTTTTTTACTATGGTTTAATGGAGGCGCTTAGTTGTCTTTTGAAGAGGGCAGTGGCTGGTGGTTTTTTATCTGGTTGTCAGGTGAAAGGTAGGTTTGGGGAAGGTATTCAGATTTCACATCTATTGTTCATTGACAACACTTCGGAATTCTGCAAGGCTTCTCATGATGAGATAACTTATTTATGTTGGTTACTTATGTGGTTTGAGGCGATTTCAGGGTTGAGGATTAACTTGGAGAAAAGTGAGTTAATTCCGGTAGGAAGGGTGGAGAATTTAGATGATTTACTTGATGAGCTTGGGTGCAAGATGGGTAGTCCACCTTTCTCTTATTTGGGTCTTCCTTTGGGTGCTCCGTTTAAGTATACGGTAGCTTGGGATGGAGTAGAAGAGCAGTTTCACAAGAGGTTGTCTATGTGGAAGAGAATATATTTCCAAAGGAGGGAGAGTAACTTTGATTTGAAGTACTCTATCTAGTTTGCCCATTTATTTTATGTCTTTGTTCTATATGCCAAGGGTTGTTAGATTGAGGTTAGAACAAATTCAACGGAACTTTGTATGGGGTGGTGGGGTGTTAGAGCATAAACCTCATCTTGTTAAGTGAGTGGTTATTTGCCGAAATAAGATGAAATGGGGTTTGAGTGTTAAAAGTCTTTCAGTTCTTAATAAGGCTCTTCTTTGCAAGTGGAGTAGGCATTTTGCGAATAAGAGAGGTGCCTTGTGGAATTGAGTTATCTATGGTAGGTATGAGGAAGCAAGAAGGGGGTGAGCAACTCAGGAGGTAAAAGAGGGGTATGGGGTTGGGTAGTGGAAAATGATAAGAAAGGATTTTTTTTTTGATAGATAAACATAGAAAAATTGTATTAAAAAGAGGGAAGCAAGAAGGCAACCCGAAGCATACAGGAAGTATACACGAGAGGCCCCAAAAAACAAAAAGCACAAGGAAGCATACACTCACCAACCCTCAATTAGAGCCCAACCAATCTACAAAATTAATTAAGGAGTGGGGCTCTCCATCTAAACACGACTTAGTCCAAGAGAAAAGATTACAAACGAAAGAGGTTTTCAATCTTTGGATCGACAAAGCCTCATTGTCAAAAGCTATCCTATTTCTAGCTTTCCACATCGTCCAAAATAAACAAAGGGGGGCTGCCCGCCAAATCTTCCCACGCTTCTTATCTACAAAGGAATCAGACCAACCAAGGAGAATGTCTTTAACTGTGAGTTGAAGAACCCAATTAACCCTAAACATCGTAAACATAAGATTCCACAACACCTTCGCCTTGGGGCAATGAATAAGGATGTGGTTAATAGTCTCCTCATCGTCACAACATAAGAAGCATCTGTTTGCTAGAGACCAGCCCCTCCTTTTGAGATGATCTTGGGTTAGGACCTTCCCCCAAGAAGCTTCCCAAGCAAAAAAACCCACCTTAGTAGGCACGCAAGGGCTCCATATGATTCTCCACGGAAACGGGACTGCACCACCAGAATCCAGAGTATTGTACAGGGATTTTACAGAGAAACTCCCATTCTTAGATGCATTCCACACCACTCTATCCTCCATCCCAACATTGAGCCTCTTTCCTTGAAGGACCGAAAGGAGACTCACCACCGCCTCCAGCTCCCAGTCATTAAAAGACCTAGAGAAACAAGGATTCCATTCCCCCGCATCCCCCATATAATCCCAACAATCCTCTACCCACGCATCTTGGGAAACTGCAAAGGCAAACAGAGAAGGAAAAGCCTCACAAAGGGGAGTGTTTCCACACCAAATGTCCTTCCAAAATTTCACCCTTCTACCATCCCTTACAGTGAAGGAAACGTTTTTAAACAACAGAACGCCTTCCTTTCTGATTTCCTTCCACAACCCCACCCCATAGCCTTCCCTAACCTCACAAGAGATCCACCCTCCTTCTTCTTCCCCATACTTCGAGCTGATAACAAGTTTCCAAAAAGAATCTCTTTCAGCCGCAAAGCGCCAGCTCCATTTACACAATAGGGCCCTATTAAGGATAGAAAAATTTCTGATCCCCAATCCACCCTTCATTTTATGAGAGCGCACCACATCCCAATTTACAAGGTGAGGCCTCTTCTCCAACGCACCCCCTCCCCAAAGGAAATCCCTTTGGATCTTCTCAAGCCTCAATCTTACAACTCTTGGAATACGCATCAAGGACATAAGATAAATCGGCATGCTAGCAAGAAAGGATTAGGATCTTGTGAGATCTAGGTGTTCCTTTTTGTTGGGTAATGGGCGGAGGGTACTTTTTTGGAAGGATAGGTGGTGTGGGGATAATCTATTGTGTGTGTTGTTTCCTTCCTTATTTGCTTTATCTCTTTCTAAGGATGCATGAGTGGGTGATTTTTGGAATTTTTTTTTGCTGAAAGGGGGGGAGGAGGCTAGATTTCTTGCTTATTTGCAGGGATAGAGAGTTTGTAGGGATGTGAAAGATACGTTGATTTGGTCAGTGACAAAGAGCGGTAAGTTTACAATGTAAGTCCCTTTACAATGTTTTGGAACTAGACTTGAGTGGGTCTTTTCCAATGAGTGACATTTGAATTTCTTGGGTCCAACCCAAAGTTAGTTTTTTTGCTTGGGAGGCAGTGTGCGGTAAAGTTCTAACTTTGTTTCAAGTTTAGAGACAAGGTTGGTCTTTAGCAAATTAGTGTTTCTTGTGCCTTGGACATGAATAATCCTTAGATCATTTGCTTTTCCATTGTGAAACGACAAAGGTTTTATGGGAGCTGATTTTTGTACTTTCCGGGGTGTCTTGGATGGTTTTTTTTGTGAGCAAAAAGCGCTAGAAGGTTTGGCAAGCAAGCCCTTTGTGCTTGTTTTGGACGGTTTGGAAGGCAAGGAACAACATTGTATTCGATAATGGAGTTTTTTCTATCCAAAAGCTGAAAAGGGATTTCGTTTGCTTTCTGTGGTTTGAGTCTTAAGTAATTTTTAGATGATTGCCCACTGATTTTAGTAGGTTTTTTTGAATGGTTGGGTACTTGTTGAGGTTCTTTTTTTTGATAGGTGGTACTTGTTGAGGTTCTTATTTTGTATTCTTTTGTTCAAGCCTTGGTGGTGAAGGGAGGTTTGTTTTCTTGTATACCTTAGGCCACTTTTTTGGTGGCTCTTTTTATTTTAATTTAAGTCTTTATTTTTAAAAAAAAATTAGTGTTTGGCTAACATAGGAACATTGATGGGGAACAATGATTTGAAGATTTACAAGAGGGAAAAGTTGGTTCCAATGCCCAAACCTTAATTTAGGATACTAATGATATCTAAATTCATCCTGGGACTTGTCATGGTTGGTTTGTCAAGTTTCTATTTTAGTTAATGGTTGACTTTTTGTCAAATTTCTGTTTCCTTTAGTCTTCTTATTATAATAGGAAAGTTTTTGTCTTTTAGTTTTTAAATATCGCTCCTCTCTTATATCTTTTTCTATTCTTGCAAGGAAAGATAAAGGATTGGAAGAAGAATTTTAATAAAGTTTCAATATTTATTATGCTTTCTTTAAGGGTGTAATTGCCTTTTTTCTAAATGTGATTGCATAGGAAATCTTAGGTGTGATTACCTAGGAACCTTTGTGTGATTGCTAAGGATTTTTTTTCTTCTTCTTCTTCTTTTTGATATTCTTTTCAGCCATTTTTATTTTCTTCACCTTATTCTTGACATAAGAAAGTTTTACAGTGCTAGAAATTTTAAGATCCTACATCAAACACGATTGAAATAGGAGAGGGTTTTAAGAGATTGAAATGAAAACTTCATCCCTTCAAAAGTTCTAGGATTACATAGCTATCAAATAATCCAATAAAGGCATAATGAGGTGGTTCTCCAAGTTTTCTCCCTTTTCCCCATCAAAGCTCTCCCTAATGTCAAGCAATATTTTAAAAAGCTATTGATGCTTATGCCATGACACTCTTCATACCTCTCTTATTATTCTAGTTTAATAGGCAAATAAGAATACATAAAAAGCGCTGATAAAAAAAAGAAAGAAAAAAGAAGGGCATACACCTAGTACATAGGACGTATGCATTTAAGAAGCAAAAAGAGATACAACCAATGACCATAGCCGCATTCTAATCACTTGAGTACAACCAATCAATGCAGTCTACCAAGAACGGAAAACCAACTTAACTACCATCTTGAAGAGACCCTGAAGATCACATATATAGGTTACAAATAAGTAGTGCTATACTACGTGTGTACTTTGATGCGCTGTTTTGCAAACCCTTTTAATATAATTTTATTTACCTATTAAAAAAAAAAAAAAAGTAGTGCTAGAGCCACTCAAGGCTTTGGAGGGGCACATGCCTCCACTCAAATATCCCCCCCAACCAGGGAAAAAAAAAAGTTACCTTATATGATTATTTTTTTAAATGAAAAGCAAAAGGGAAAATTTGCCCTCCCTCGGCTAGAAATTTGTATTTTCAAAAGATAAAAATATTTATAATTAAATGTTGTTGGCAAAAAATAACACTTACTCTCTATATTAAGATTTCAATAAAAATTTTTAGAAAATCTTTTATAAAACCTGTTCAATATCCATACTTATTTTTTTTTCTTTTTATAATTTATCTTCAATTTTTATAAAATCTTGTATAAAATCATTATCCTAATTTATTTTTCAGTCTCCCTATGTCATTTTTTCTGTTTTATTATTAGTTTTTTTTTTTAATAAAATTAAATATTTGTACTTTTTTGTATGTTGTTTTATACTTTTATTCAATAAGTTCTTAACTATGGGTTATCTTTGGTTTTAATTTTGAAAATTTTATTTAATTTTTTTGTTTTTATGTAATAGTATATGATGTTTAATGTTTGATAAAATTCAGTCTTATTTAATTGTTTACATTAAAGGAGTTTATGTTTAGTTTTAATCAGGTACTTTGAATCATAAATAACAACTATCAAGTTCTCATTAAACACTCATATGTTTAATTTTAATCATGGGAGATAATATGAGATATAATTATTAAATGAAAAGTTGCATCACTTTCAACTAATTTATATTTAATTATTTGAAAAAAAAATCACTAAATTTACTATAAAATGATTGAATTCTTTGATTATTTTCTCCTTTTTTGCTAAAAAAAAGCACTAGAACTGTTGAAATTTTCTAGAGAAATTTGTTGCTATTTCTTTTTTTAATTCTTTTTGATAATTTTTTTTTTTTGTATTTTTTTAGTAAAACATTTTTATAAAGTCTAAAACATTTTTTTTTTAGCAATGCTTTTGGCAGTTTGCTGTTTTATATATAATGTCTAAAAAAATATAGTATGTTAAATGATAATGAGGGTATCATTAATTACTTTCAAAACCTTATTATAGTGTATAATTTTTCTATTTTCTCCCTTTCTCCACCCCCAAGTAAAATTTCCTTGCTCTGCCTCAGATAAGGGAATTTTTAAAAGACTGATCTGAGTGTTGCACCCCTTCAAAGAATCTTCAGTAATTCTCCTACCAAATTTTCTAGAATAGGCAAAGAAAAGTTGTTCTCCAAGTCTTTCTTCTATTCTTAGCCACAAACCTCTCATGCCAACCCTTTGAAACCTCTCACTTTACCTAAAAAAAAAAAAAAAAACACTCTTTCACTGAAGAATGAGATGCAAATAAAGAGCACAAAAGGTGCCAGAGCTCCTTAGTTTTCCCACAATGGATGAGGAGATATTGGTTGTTCTTTTGCATTTTACACGTAATAATAACACACCAAAAACAACCATTTTCTTTTAAGCTGGTTAAGCGTGAGATCCTTTCCCATGCAACCTCTCCCATGTGAAAAACCCACTTCAAAAGGAGCCCAATACCTAAGCAAGCTCCTTCACATTTGGTACCTTCCCTACTGGAATTAATTCACTCTTGTTTAAGTTAACTTTCAGCCCTAAAGGACTTATCAAAAAAAAAAAAAAATTTTTCAGCCCTAAAGGAGTCTCAAACCAAAGCAAGAACTAACTCATATAGTTCAATTGATCTAACTAGGGTATGCGAAAAATAAGGTATTATAAGCGAATAGAAGATGTGAAATCTCCACTCCCTCTTCTCTTTTGCCTTCTACCTTGAATCCTAAAATGAAACCACCCTTCCTTGTCTTTCTTAAGAGAATGCTAAGGGCCTCCATCCACCAAAACAAAAAAATAGGTTGATAGGTGTAGCCCTTGTCTCAAATCCCTTGAGCTTTGGAAAAAAGCTAGAATGTGAACCATTCCCCAAGCTAAAATCTTGTTGTTGAAATTCTTACTAAATCCAATCAATTCACTTTTTCCTGAAGCCCATTTTTACACATCATTGCCAAGAGAAAGCTCCAATTTACATGGTCATAGCCTTTTGCAATGTCTTACAAATAACTCTCTTCTTACAACTCCTCAATCTTGAATCAATAGCCTCATTGGCAATAAGAGTTGCATCTAAGATTTGCCTCATTTTCCACAATTGCTTTCCAAGAGTCCGACACCACTTTTTTATATCACTATCTTCAACTTGTTTGACAAAACTTTAGCTAAGATCCTATACAAGCTACTCACAAGGCTAATGGGCCTAAAGTCTATTATTCTATTTTCATGTGATTACATTAGCATGCTTTCATTTTTTGAGATTTTTATTTTCTTTATTATTTATTTATTTATTTAGTGGTGTTGAATTTGTGGTTTGTACCTCTCTGGGCCACAAGGGTTACACCTTGCTTCACCCTATTTGGTCAAACACCTTAAGACTGTTTTTAGACTTTTTGAACATTGAAGTCAAATTCACTGTAGTATCATTAGAGTTTTTGTTTAGTCCCCAGCAGCCCAAAAATGTTTGAATTTTCTTTTGCAGTTAGGCACTGGCCACTTGTCAACCAGTTTACATAGCCATCTTGTTTCATCATGTAATCTGTTTCTCTCTTCTCCTTACAGGTCTTCCTGCCATTGTGGCACGGAACACAATGATGGATTCTAGATCTGAATCAGTAATTCTCCCTTTGGTAGCAAGGAATGTGCAGACTGCAAATGCTGCTTTCACTGCGTCCAATTCTGAAGGTGCAGATTTTCTATTATATGGTGCTGTTGAGGAGAAACAATCAGAGGTGCTTGCAACCTCTGTATTTGAGAATGTGAAGATACCAATTTTTGCTGTGGTCCCTTCGCGTGCAAAGGATACATCACTTTTTGAGGCATCAGAACTGCTCAAAGCAGGTGCTAGTGGCTTAGTTTTTTCATTGGAAGATTTGAGGTTGTTCAGTGATGATGTCCTGAGAAAATTGTTTGAAACTGTACATGCAATGAATAAAAGAACAGAGGATGAACTTCAGAACTTAAATAAGCTCAAAAGTTTGGATGTCAATAGTGGTGTCCCTGGGAAAAGGAGGGTGGCTGGCTTTATTAAATTGGAGGATAGAGAAAAAGAGGTCATAGAAACAGAGAGATTGGTATTGCTTGAAGCAATAAACATTATCCAGAAAGCTGCACCACTGGTGATATTTTAGTGTTAACATTTGGTAGTTGAAGTTATTCTTCAGATGCATCTACATTCCATTAATTGTTTCTTGCTTCTTCGTGCTGAATTGGGCAAAATTGGCATTGGATGGCAGATGGAGGAGGTTTCACTTCTTATCGATGCAGTTTCTCAACTTGATGAGCCATTTTTACTGGCTATAGTGGTAATTGTGTGCTGAACTTCAACAAATTCTGGTTCCAGGGATATACATGGGTATTAGCTCTAAATTTCAAATAAATTTTTCATTCTTCACTTGGTATGATCTAGGATTAAAGTGGCCATTTGTATGCTTTATGCATGTTAACAAATGTTATAAATGCATGCTCCACTGTCATGGATCCGTAATCATGTAAAAGCATTGGTTTCCTTGATGTGAATATCGAGTGTTGCAAAAGTTGGGTTGTTATTTATGCCTAGATGTTTTTTGAGAATATTACTACCTAGGATTTATTTTTCTCTTGCATCTGTATCTTTCTGGATGTCACCAGGGTGAATTTAACTCTGGCAAGTCAACTGTCATTAATGCACTCCTTGGAAGAAGATACCTGAAAGAGGGTGTTGTTCCAACAACTAATGAGATCACATTCTTACGCTATTCTGAGTTAGATTCTGATGGGAAACAACGTTGTGAAAGACATCCAGATGGGCAATATATCTGCTATCTTCCTGCTCCAATTCTTAAAGAGGTAATTTAATCTGATTTCTCTCCTGAATTCAGTTCTTAAATTTTCCAATCCTGAAGATATGCATGTTCTGTGCATGCAGTATTCATGCTTAGTTTTATGCTTCTAAAGTTCTACCCTCGATTTCTTTTCTAACATGGTCCATTCCCAATATATGTATGTTTGTACATATGTATATATATATTTTGATGAGTAAAGCAAGAGAATATTATAAACAAGAAACGCCAATAGAGTGCCCCAAAGTACATGTTTGTATGTATGTATATATGCTTACATGCTTTGTTGGTGCAAGAGCGTAAAATGCATAACCTACTGTTATGGTTGGTAATAAGTTGCCCCTCTGTAATAAACAATATCTTATTATCACCCACTGGTAAGTTTATGCATATGACGCATATAGAAGTTGTCTTGAACAGTATGATTACCGAATTGCCATAACAGTGGATTTCCTCATTTTAATTGATAATTTGGGTTATTCATCTGTCCACTTCTTTTGACATGCAGGTATATTAATAAAATAATGTGGCAATATGGCATGCTACAGAGGGATTCAGAAGTTGCAAATAAAGGCAAAGAATGATATAATCAAGGAAGCTCTGTAATCAATACGACAAATAAAATTTGGAGATGCATCAAAAATCAATTCTGTACATTAAGTGTGCTGTATGACCTGTTGTGGATTCTGAATACACCTTAAATGGAAAAAGCAGAAACAGCCTTTAAGGTTAAATGAGAAAGGAAATGTTTTTATTTCATTTCAACCCACTTATCAAAAAAAAAAAAAAATTCATTTCAACCCTGATACAGTGGCACCAAGGAGATAGAGAAAAAACTAAAAAATATTGCACAATGTAGCAAAAGCAAAATAGTTACAACTTATCCATGTTCCATGATTTATTTTGGTTGTCTTTCTAAGTGCATTTGCTTTTCTGAGACTTGACATTAATGCTAGCTTTTGTTAGTTCCGGCTATTTTATGGTACTGATTCATTTTAATCTCTTTGATAGCAGATGAATATTGTTGATACACCTGGAACTAATGTGATTCTCCAAAGACAACAACGCCTTACTGAGGAATTTGTGCCCCGAGCAGATTTGCTTCTTTTTGTTATTTCTGCTGATCGTCCATTAACTGAAAGCGAGGTAGGATTACTTCCACCTGTTAATGTGGTTTAGAATAATATTTGCAGTTGGATGTACTTAGCATGCATTTGTACAAGATGCCAGTGACTCCCCTCAGCATTCAGTATTTTGTGATTCATGCTTGATCGGTTCATATCTATTCCTTGGGGCTTCTTTTATGGCTGGATGTTTGCCTGTGAAAATGTTTTGAAGTTTCCATAAACCATGATCTTTTCTTTTTCAATATTCTTATGTATTAGTATTACTGTTTCTTTTTCATCTTTGCTGCTGGCCTGTCAACTGTAATCACAACAAGCTTTTAACATGGGTATGTTTGGTGGTTCTTGTTCTGGAGGCATCTACTTCTATTTTATTTCATCCCTATATCCTGCTACTGATTTCTAAGAAGATCAATGTTCATTTCCTTTTGAAGCATTATCTTTATAGTTTCTTTTTATTGTCATTTTCTAGGAGAATAATGTTGAGATAAATACTAGGAATATCTCTATCAATATATTTTTTTATTTATTTTGTAATTGAAACATTTAACATTATAGTAACAACAAGATTCTTTGGAGGCATCTCCACTGATTTGAAGGTGGATCTGCAGGTTCTTATTGTCACAACCTAAACTTCAAAATGAAGATAAAAATCTGGGGGTCCAAAACTTAAAAGGAAAAGGTTAACCAAGGGATTGCTCATAAAATATTTTTGCATTTTTTTTATCAGAGGAGATTTTTACATTTTCTCCGTTTAATTTCATGCTTTGTATAGGATCCCACTAATGTGTTCTTTTTTCTTTCTACCTCTTGTTATCGTTTTCATAGTTTGTGTATTATGGGTTGATTGATGCTTATCAATATGATATCTCTGTCTTCCTAAAAAAAAAAAGTTCTACAATTTTCATATTTTTTTTCATAGGTAAAATAAATGTATGTTTGAATAAGAAATGCCAAAATAGCGCCCAAAGTACACCGGGAGTATACAACAAGCACCTAAAACACCACCAAAAAACAAGAGGGACAACAAAATAATGGCACCCCTCAACAAAATATCTAATCCACAAAATCTACAATAGAAGAAGAGCCAAGAGGTATATACAATTTGGACCATGCCCAAAGATTACAAAGAAAAGCAAGTTTAATCCCTTGGTCAGGATGCTCTTCGTTGTTGAATAGCATGTGTTCCTTCACTGTGCCAAGACAAGGGCACTCTAGCAGTTGCTTGTCGCTTTGTTTGGTGTTCATTGGGTGCAAGTTGCTATATTAAAGAGACTCTCTTAGGATGGCATGGATCCTTTTTGGGTAAAAGACACAAGAAGGTTAGGGAGCAGCTCCATTGTTCATCTTTTGACTTTATGAAAACAAAGAATCGAAGGTCTTTTGATAATGAGGAGGGTCAAACTTTGAAAAGTTATTTTCTTAAAAATTTGTTTTTGTGGGTAAAGATGTACATAGATATAGGTTTCACATCTTTAAATTAGTTTGTAGATTGGTTGGATTCTTACTAAGAGAGGGAGGTGGTTTTTGCTATTATCTCTTTTTGGTTGCTCCTCTTGACACTCATTGTATACATCTTGTGTCTTCTTTTTGGTGCTTGTTTATAAATTGTATTATTTACCTATCAACAGAAAAAAAAGGTTCATCATGTGTTCCTTGTACTTGGTGATCAAACTATTTTTATAATATATTTTTTTCTCTTCTAGCATTGTAAAATTTTCAGTTATCAAGGGCTCCCTTTTTAATGGTATTTTGCTTTATCTTCTCAGTGACTTCTGTTTATGTGTTAGTGAGAGTTTTACTCTCCAATGCCATACTCTGCTAACAGGAGTTATTATGTATTTTCCTAAAATAATTTTGACATTTATCTTGCATGTTTCTTTATTACCAAAGTTGATTTTCGCTCTTGCTACTTCTTAGGTTGCTTTTCTTCGTTACACTCAGCAGTGGAGGAAGAAAATCGTTTTTGTGCTGAATAAAGCTGATCTCTATCAGAATGCCAGTGAGGTTTAGTTATAAGTTCTGTTTTTATTTTTATTTTTTATTTTATTTTTTTATTGTTGATATTGCTTAAAGTGATTCTCTTATAGTTGAGAGTGTTTAATGGGACACCTTCCCTAGAGCTTCCTGAGTGACTTTCTAGTGTTCTATAATCCTTTTCCATGATTTGGTGCAGCTTGAGGAAGCTGTTTCATTCATCAAGAAGAATGTGCAGAAGTTGCTGAATGTTAAGCATGTCATATTGTATCCTGTATCTGCAAGGTTGGCACTTGAAGCAAAACTTTCAGCTTCTGGGATTGGAAAAGATTATGAACCATCAGTAGCTGATTCTTCTCATTGGAAAGCTACTAGCTTCTCTGAATTTGAAAATTTTTTGTATAGTTTTTTGGATGGGTCAACAAGTACAGGAATGGAAAGAATGAGGCTTAAGCTTGAAACACCTATTGGAATTGCAGAGCGATTATTTTCTTCTTGTGAAACACTTGTGAGACAAGACTATCAATATGCCAAACAGGATTTAGCATCCATAAATGAAATGGTTAGTAGTGTAAAGGAGTATGCAGTGAAGATGGAAAGTGAGAACATTTCTTGGAGAAGGCAAACCCTGTCATTGGTATGTTCCATGGGAATCCACAATTTATGAGTTGAGAGGCATAGCTGTGGTGTCTGAACCAAATAATCTATTTCTAGCATTAATATTGTTTATATTTTATATATTTCCTTTTAATTTTTACTTTGTGTTTGGTTATGAATCGTACTGCACATGGAATTGCAGATTGATACCACAAAAGCACGTATTGTGAAGCTTATAGACTCTACTCTGCAATTATCAAATCTTGACCTTGTTGGTTCCTATGTTCTAAAAGGGGCAAAATCTGCTACACTGCCAGCTACCTCAAGTGTTCAAAATGATATAATTGGTCCAGCACACGCTGATGCACGGGTAAGCTAATGGATTGAACCTGTTAAGAATCTTACCTGAGATGATGTATACTTTTACGATATATGTTTTATTGCCTGTTCATATGATCATATATCTTCTTCCAGAAGCTTGGTGTTTCTTCCTACAATGAACATGCCTAAAAGCATGTGAAGCCTAGCATTGAGCCTTGGTGTTAGGTTGCATTTGGAACAAAATTTAAAGAATAATGACTTCTAATGATCACCAGAAGAGTCTGTGATGGTCTATTTTTCTTACAAATCCTCTGAAGTTTTCTATATCATGCACCTATGAAGTATCCGATGAATTGATGGCTGATTATGTTTTGTTCCTGTGCCTCTGGCCTTATATTTTTTGAAATACCTGAAGTAAAAATATTTATCAAATTGATAAGCTGTACTCTCATCCATCAATTGTACTTACAATTCGTTTTAAGGAATTAGTTTCTTTTTGGTTGGACAAAAGCAAAATTGCGAAAGTTAGGTTTGTTCATAGAACGTCAAGTTAGAATCTAAGCTTTTGGGGTGAGAATATGATTGATTGATTTTCTATATTTTTAGCTTAGAAATTCATGTATATTTACTCAAATAAATTATTTCTTGACACGCAAAAAAAAAAGAAAAAAAAACAGAACTATGATAAAGTTTATTGTTACAAATTTAAAGAAGCATTTGCCTTTGGTACAAATTTAATGATGAAGATTTTGTTTTACTCTTTTTAGCATTTGAGAAGCACGGAGACCCAATCTACAGTTGACATTTAGATTTTTTAGACATGATGTTTAATGTATTGGTTTCTGTTAACATTGGCTTTCCATATAGAAACTACTTGGAGAATATGTGACGTGGCTACAGTCAAACAATGCTCATGAAGGGAGGCTTTACAAGGAATCCTTTGAAAGAAAATGGCCTTTATTTGTCTATCCACACAACCAAGTGGGTTTGGAGACCTATGAGTTGTTGAGGAAAGGAGATGAACTTAGCTTAAAAGCGCTAGAGAACTTCAGTGCTGGTGCTGCTTCCAGACTGTTTGATCAAGAAATCCGTGAAGTGGTGAGTGCAAAGTTAGCTAGAATAATAAATAAAACTTACTCTTCTTGAATAAGAGTCTGACATCAGCACTAGTGCGCTTGTGTGATAGACCTCTTACATATAATACCTAAACGAAGAGTGCACAAGTGGAAACAAAATATCATGTCTAGAAGCAACATTGAGGAAGGATGACTTTCTATGGGTGCTGCAGTAATTTCTTATGGCCTTTGTTATGTTTGCCTTGATTCTGCAACTTCTACTAGATACTTCTCTCAGACTATGACCCCTTTTAACTACTAAAAAGTGGTGGTACCAGCTTAAAATTTTCAGCATTGCTTTAATAATGATTGCCCAATTTTGTGAAAAGTTTTATAGAGGTGTTTCTTCCTTGAAGTTGCTTCCAAACAATTCTGAGGTGCTAGCATTTTAAACTATTTTCAATCATAAGAAATTTTATTGTTCCTTTTTTTTTTCCTCAGTGAAATTACCAACCTTATATAAAACATTCTCTTAAATTATCAGTTTTTGGGAGTTTTTGGAGGACTAGGAGCAGCTGGTTTTTCTGCTTCACTTCTAACGTCTGTGCTGCCAACCACTTTAGAAGATCTTCTTGCACTTGGCCTTTGCTCTGCTGGCGGGTAATGTAAATTTTCCTTTTTACAGTTTTTCCCCCTTCTTTCTTATTGTTGAAGTCTGTATTCCCAAGTCTTTCTATATGTCGAAATTCCATAGCATTGGGGTCCTCAACTCTATGGAGTTGCTGTTTTGATTTAATATGTTTCATAACCTGCCTACTAATACAAATACAAACTAAATTATGGCAGTTGAAACTTTTCCTTAGCAAGAGTATGTGGCTGAGTTCCAAGGCAGGTTTTTGCAAGGTCAAAAGGTTGAAATGTTGCTTGCAAAAGATATCACCATGATATGTGGAATAGAAACAGGCATGTAGTTTGTCACCTGCAAAAGTAGTATGACAGGTTTAGGTTCAATTACATTGCTTTAGTTGGAACATAATAAGCAATCTTGGAATCTGAGAGGCTTTTTTCTTTCAACTGATGGTGGAGGATTACTAAATTATCTTTTATTTTACTACCAGAAACCTGTCAGATAAGAAGTGATAGCAGTACACAAGTGTTTTCAATTTAAATCAAACTTCTGATGTGTTGTGTTGTTTTAATTTTCTTGTTTTCACTCAAATAAAGAAGACTAAAGGAGATAAAGAGTAATTGAAGAGCTAAGAGGAAGATTAGGTTTTAAACATCTATAGTGAATGATCAGTTCCAGATTGTGGAATGCAGATTCAGATTGCTATCCTGGTGAAGGCCCTGTTATAAATAGTATAAAGTGATTTGAGCATTATATCAAAGAATACAGTTGTATTTGGTTTTGGCCATAGTGGTGAATTTTTGTGCACAACCAGAAAAGTGAAAAAATAATATTATTTTGTCCAAGGAGTGGTTTTAACTTAGAAGCTCCATTCTTTTTTGAAAGTTCAGGAATATTAAGAAATAGTATATTATAGATAGTTTCTATCGATAACCTCCCAGTACAGCTTATCCATAGATATCCCGAGGAAGTTGTGTGGGAAACAATGCTGTGGTCTTTGTCTTCCTTTAGAAAGCCACTAACTTGCCATGCTTCATGTTCACATTAATCAAGTAAGCTAGCTTTGAAAAGGGATATATGGGTACACTAGCGAACAAGTTTTGGCACAGAGCATAAAAACACGCCTGACACAGATATGGCAGTCACATGATATTTTCTAATAACAATATGTTGCACCATGAGCCAGTACTTGTGTCAACGCTCAGAAGTTGTACTGCAACCTGTTGTAACAAGATTGGACATTTCAAGTGTTTTCATAAATATCTATCTTATAGGCTTGTCCTAAATGAAATACAAGCCTGTCAGCCTTGGCATAATGATAGTGTAGCTATAAGTCATCTTTTATGTTGGATGTGCACCATTTTATTTTTATTATTTTTTCTTTTTGCTTATTTTTGTGCTTGTGCATATCTGCAAGATTGTGACCTCTCCAACAAATAGTTCATGCATTTTAATCAGTATGTCTAAATTTTTCTGTAATTATTAAAAGAAAATTTGCATTATAACAAATGTTTTTTGTTATAATATGAATAATAGATATCTAATTGAATCTTTATTTTGATGACAGTTGGTTAGCAATTTCAAACTTCCCTGCCCGTAGGAAAGGGATGATAGAAAAGGTGACTAGGGCTGCTGATGCCTTTGCACGTGAACTTGAAGTGGCCATGCAGAAGGATCTCTTGGAAACTGTTGAGAATCTGGAAAACTTTGTAAAACTCATTGCCAAGCCTTATCAAGATGAAGCGCAAAACAGACTGGATAAACTATTGGAGATCCAAGATGAATTATCAAATGTTGAGAAAAAACTTCAAACACTACAAATTCAAATCCAAAATCTTCATGTATCATGAAATAAGTGTACATTCTATTGCCAACTGGGGTGTTGAGCTTTCAGATGGGTTTCAAAGGGAGATGGATATGTTGTAACGGCATTATACTACCTTTTTCTCTGTAACATATTTCCTATTTATGAAAACAAGCTTCAATTTCTTATTTAATTGTTAGTACTGTCCTCAGGTTACCACATAAGTTGATCTGAATGTTCAATTTCCCAATAATGTGAGCTATGCAGTTGCAAGGAGGGAAGAGTGCAGGCAGGAGATGCAGCATGATATCAAGGTATTATTTTTCTCTCCACAGAAAAGAATAACCACTTGTCTCCCTGCACAAGATTCTATTCTGAAACTCAACATCTCTCAAACATTTGTTGTATTGCTCATCGGCATGGAATGGGAATTTATGAATATGTATCATCTTTTTTCCTGTTTATTTTTATCAATTGACCTTACTTAACAACTTTTTGTAGTTATTTTTTTAGAATTATAATATTAGTAATCATCATCACAAAATGCGAGTTGAGATTCAATCAAAATGTTTGAATACCATCTGGAAAGTTAAGCATTGTCCATTATGTCTTATACCGTCCATAAAGTTTGTTGTGGGCTCATATGCTTAGTTTTATATTTATTCTTGTATTAACAATGAAGCAACCATTGACTTGATGACATGTTTGCATGGTTTGTGCATCATACCCTTTCTGTTTTTGCTTTAGTTTTTTATTTATTTATTTATTGATTTATTTTATGCAAAACCATTAAGTATGAAGATTGGAAGAAAAAGAAGGCACTAATATGGTCAAAAGTTCCAGTAGAGTGCGCTTCGTTGACAAGTTTGTGCAGGGCATGAATTTGATTCCATAAACTTTCTGTGTGAATGCCATTGAGCAAAATATATAAAAACATAACATAAAGTGAAAGAAAGATTCAGACCTAGCCTTAGAATTTTTGCATAGGGCCAAGAAAGCATGATGAAACAAAGTGTGGCTTTTACTTAGTTTATGAGGGTCTCCTTTTTTCTTAGATGGCCAATCTAAGCAAAGCAAATAAATGAAAGTTGGATTGTGAGAACAAGTTTGATGGTTAGGGTTTTGAGAGAGGGTATGCCAAGGGGTGGGGCACATATTCCTCTCACCCTCACTAGCAAAACTAGACTTTTTTGGTGTTTTGGTGTTGGATTATGAGCTTCATAAAAGGCCACTGTGTAGTACACAACCACTAAAGCCTCCTCCTGAGTCCTTACCTCCTCTCATTTTCTTCATGATGTGTATGCTTTAGTTCCACGCTTTAAAAGATACCTTATTTTTGTTCCAATAAAAGATTATATGGCACATTCGATGCTTGAATAACCAACACCCCAATGGAACTTAAGCCTCTCTTAACAAATATATAGTTTCTCAAAATCCTATCCGATAATCCACAATACATACTAACCCTTTAACTTAAGGATTGAAAAAAAAAGTCTTAAGACTTTGATTTCTCAGATTGCATCTTAGATATAAAATGGCTCTCTAAGAATGTAGAGGGCATTTCTAGATTCTTCTAGTAAAAATCTACTACTACTACTACTACTGCTAAAGTTTTTCTCCATTGGGAATGAGGCCTGTACACATACTGGTTGGTGTGTATGTAGAAGTTGCATACTGGTTATGTATGGCACATGTTGGTATTTAGGATGATGAAGTGTCTTGAATCTGGGTTTTGGAAGGACCACATTGGGACAACTGACAGGGACTGATCCTGGGTCCTTGTTGGTATTGCACATGTTATTGGTGTGGAGAATCGATACATAAAAGACCCACCCCTATCAGATGGTACTGATTTTTTTTTCCCTTTTTTTTTTCCTCTGATATCAGAAGCTTTCTGTAAACCATTGGGAGGAGAAGAAAACGCAATGGTTATTCGATTACTAGTGTGTCGTCTTAACATTGGAAAACAGAGCATAAGTGATTCAATGGTGGGAATTGCAGCTCAAGTGGATCATGATCTTTGCTGCAACAATGGAGATTTTGGCATTTCTTCAGACAACTTATAAAGGGCCAAACACAAGTGATGGCAGGAAAGCCTGCATTCCCAATATTGGATATATGTTCCCTCCATTAAAAGTTACCTGCTGTTGCTCAACTAGCCTTGGTATTTTCTTTTAATGGTACCCACTGCTAGGTCTCTCTCTTAAGTTCTTCTCAGGTGTGAACACCAGTCTGCAGCAACAAGTGGGCAACTTTGTATTCTTCCGTAAGTTCTCACATGTCCCCTATTAAATGAAAGGGTGTTATGGTTATTTCACATGAATGATTCCGTATGTCTCATAATTCTATTTGAATTACCACCTTTTTTTTTTAATTTTTAAAAATTATGTCGAATATATAAAATTACATAATTACGCTTATCCTTTTCCTTCGATATTTTCGATATAAAATTTAAAATTATTACTTTAAAAAACAACTTCTAAATCCAAGGTTTAAATTCACCATTATCTTTTCAAAACGACAACTTCTTATTTAACTCTCACAAATTCTCGTAGATTTGGAAATAATTTTCCAATCAACATACTTTAAAAAACATATATCTTGTTTAAAATCCCAAAATTGGGGTGTTCAAAATAGAAGTCCCTTACATGTACCCTCAATGTCCTATTGACCTAGTTTATGGACTTGATGTACCCTAATCGTCCTGTTAAAATCTATTTTATGAATTTATAGCATCCCTGCACTGATAATAGAGCTAATGGCAATTGGCAAAGCATGAAAAAGTATTATACCATAGAGAAAAGAAGCAAGTTTTTGGTTAGTGCCTTAGTGGGAGATTATTTGCTTCTATGCCAAGCGACACAACTTTAACAAATATCTAGTATAGAATCGACCCTCCTCCCCATCCGTACAATCTTGTCGTTTATTGATAAAAGAAGAACTATAAAACACCATAGCCAAGAATAAAAATCAATGGGATTTGCTTTCTTTTCCTCTAAACATAACACTGATAGTAGTCTGGAATTTTAAGGTGTGTGTTACAAGCTTTCATCATTGTAGGGAAAAAGAAAGCAGGGGGGGGGGGGGTTGGGGGCGGTGGCCTCTTGCCTTAGAAGAAATGAAAATCAAAGGAGACCAATGCTTGATCTCAGCACCTTTTTTTTCACTAATGGGTTCTTGTCATTTGGTCGGTTCCTTTAAAAAACTTGATTAATTTCAGTTAATCAAGCTAAAAAAGAAAAAAAATCAATAAAAAAACTTGTATTATTATCTTGGTACTGAAGTCTGCAAGCCTTCTGAATTTAGTAACATGATGGGGAAAAAAAAGAAAGGAAGGATGAACACAATCCACCCTTAAACATCACTGCAGACATGCTGTTATGGTGAATCTGATTATGCATATGTCATCCTTTCAAATGGCTCAAAACTTAGGCCATGCCAAACTCCACTTATGCTGGCTAATGAGTAGTTGAGTAACAAAGGGTTTGCTAGTGGTTCCAATAAATGGTGCCTAGTGTCTCAGCATCTGTGAACACACTCAACACTTAGGTTTTGACCTTAAGACATCAACTGTCCTAGATGAAAAAGTGTGATAGGAGTATATTTGGAGGCCATCAGTGGGGGTTGTGGGGAGATTTGAGTTGAATGTTGGTTTGAATTGGGCATAACATTAATCAACTTGGGCACTGTCCCTATGGGCATTATAAGGGGGTCTAGATACAACAAAAATGAGGGTGTGAGAGTGCAAAGCACAAATGTGAAGTGGGTGCAGCAAAGCAAATCCCCATCAGTAAACATCTGGAGGTTGAGAAGACTGTTTTCTGGCCTTTTTTTTTGTTGGCTGAGAATGACAATGGATAAGAAAGCTTTTGTTATTTTCCATCACATTTCGTTATTCCCCAATTACCCATTTACAAAACAACCCATCAAACAAAAATCATGAAAATGATCTCTTTGCTTTGTCTCCCAATCCAAGTCTACTAATTTCTCCTTTGTTCCATGACAAGATGCCACAAGAAATATCAAATTTTCCTATTTGGTTATTAGTAGAAAATGTGAAGGAAGATAAAATTTTATAAGACTCAAAACCCTGTATTTGGGTTTTCTTTATTTATTTATTTTTCCCCTTTTCCTCTATTCTTGGGACCCAAACAAATTTTGTAGTTGCTGGCAATTGAACCAACACCCACCCTCAGCCCTGGGTATGCCTTCACCATGATGCTATTATAGGCGTGCCTTAAGCTTACTTTCTTATTTCTCTTTTTGTCATTTCCCTTTTCACTTTATATGTGTGGCAGAGTGAAATCACTATAAACTCTAGTGGAAAGGAAAACTCCTCTACACCTCACAAAAGTACAGAGGAGGGCTACAGACTCCTGTGCTCTTCTCACTATAAATTCATGCTATCCCTTCCCCACCTCTCTCATGTTCACTCCTCTCTTCTCCACATCTCTCATATTTTCCTAAGCTTTCCTCAGCTCCAAACCTTGAGTTATATCTCAATTTCACACCTCCTTTCTCATAGAACTCCAAAATTCTTGCATTTAATCCAAAACCAGCCTCCTCTGTTTTTCCCCTGTTTCAGTTTCTGCCTCTGTTTTTGTGCATTTTTCATTGTGGTTTGCAATGTCTTCCAGTGTGTGTCAAGGCCTGCAATCATGCTTGGAGCCTCGACTTGTTGAACAGCGTGTTTTGAGGCTCAAGTTGTCTCCACCAGCCTCAAGCTTTTCTCGATCATTTGGATTGGCTCAGAGGCCTGGTTCATCCACCTCTGACTCCAGAGAGGCTCACGAAAAGTCCCATACTGAAGAAAACAACAAAAACAACAAAGACAAGAATAACGACAAAGTTGTTGATGATTGCAACATCAAAAGCCAAAAGAATGGTGAATTGGGTGGCTGGAGCTTCATCCAAGCTCTCAGCAACACTTCCCTTAGTTTCAAGGAAGTACTTGACACTGATAAGGTCTATGTTCACCCACTGGTTAAGCGTTCTTCATCGATGCTAAGCGCAAAGAGCTTGGAAATGTGCACTGAGAGCTTAGGCAGTGAGAGTGGTACTGGCATTAGCCAGAGCAGCCATGAGGTCTCTTCACCTTCATGGAGAAACAGCGAAAAGTTTGCAGTGAGGGAGTTATCAGAAGTACAAAAAACCGGCATGAAGAACAAGATGACTCGTAGTACAAGTTTTCCACCTCCTTTAACATCAATCAGCAGTAGGGGTGGTGGAGGCCTTCAAGTAAGGCCTCACAGAGAAGATGGTCGGTTAGTTATAGAAGCAGTTGCCATCCCTGCTTGTCATTCTTACTTCCATGCAGACCGCAGCGATGGCAGGCTCAGGCTTCAACTGTTGAAGGACTGCTTTCAAAACTGCAACAATGAAGCAACCAAAGAGGAGGATGATGAGCAAGTTGTTGAAGAAGATGGTGAAGTTGAAGCTGACGAAGAGGCAGTGGAAGGAGGTGGCAATGAAGATGAAAGTGATGAGACTGATGGTGAGAGTGCTCACTGGGGAGAAGAAGAAAAAGAAGAAGAAGAAGAAGAAGAAGAGATGGAAGGGACTGGCGGGAACGTTGCGGGCGAGATTGAATTGGGGAAGCTCCCAAGGCCTAGTAGGTGCATGGAAGGTGGTGGGCATACCAACAATAGCCTCATGAATTGGGAGTCCATCTGGGTGGCTACCTCCTAGAGAGGCCCTCAGTTTCTGAGGGGTGCTCTACAAACAAATATGGTTCTTTTTTTGTTTCCATTTTCTTCTTTGCTCCTCTGTCATTATGATTTGAAATTTCCCCACCTGGGAGTTTTAGTAAAATATGCTAATGGCAGTTATTATGGTTATTGAAACTGCTGAGAGAATCCCTATACCTCTTTCAGTCTCTTTCTGTCCATTGCTTTGTGTCTATGGATTACTTTATTTCAGTTCCAAAATACCCTTGAGGGACACCACCCAAATACATCCACAGAAATTGAATATAAGATAATGACATAACAATTTGCAGCTCAAATCTCCTCAACTGTGGCCTTCTTCAAGGACTAATTACAAGGCATTGGCCCACATACCAGTTTGCAATTCTCCAATAAGGGTTCTCTTTTTTAGCTGTTGATCGTAACGGTAAGATTCTTCTCATGAACACCGGATATGAGACGCAATTAATAGATAAGATTGCCCTGATTTCCCTGTCTTATGATTCAAGAATTAGAAGTGGTAATTAGGGAATTCCTCTATGCTCCAAGGGCAAACACCATGGCAAGTTGCGGTGTACGGACGGAGTACTAACCCGTTGTAGCTGTCAGGGGTAGGTCCCTCGAGAGCAACACACACTGACCTAATCAGAGGCGATCCACCGTGCATTCCATGTGCTACTTCACCTCGCCTCTCCTGTGACGAGATTCTAACCTGATATCAAGCGATGCCACATACTGTCAACAAAATTACCAAAATATCTCCTGAAGTGGGAGCTCAAAGAGACGAAGAAAGGGCCAGAATGGTCAAGAAGACCTTGAAAAGGGGAAGGAGGGCAGTGTCCTATCGTGGAATAAGGGTATCCATACGTTAAGGTTAGTTTTGGGGGAGATTGGATTTGAATTGTCAATATGCATATATGCATGATTGTGTCTCTCTGCATCATGTGATTTTGAGAATCTAAGGTCCTTTAAGCACATATTCTCTCACCATATCATTTCACAAGTAAGAAAAATCTCAAGGCAATCAGGATGTCTCCTCATTTTTCATTGTTCACATGAAAGTATATATCAATGAATTGAAATATGCTTAAATCTAATACAAAAAGTCTCTACACATGTATGTCGAGGCACATGCTTTGATTTTGTACTCACAGTTAAGTATTTACTATTTACATAGTAGGAAATAATTGAGTTTGGTACATATGACTCACCACTTTCACCTTCTTTGTCATCCAACCCTTTTTCTTTAGCTCTTTTGGGAATATTAGGCAAGTGGGGTTCAAGGGAGATCCCTTTGATTGACAGAAAAACACTGAAATCGTATTGTATGATTTGTATCACTGGCTTTGTGTCTGTGTCTTAAGCATCACTGACCTCCCTTGTGAGCTCCCATGTCAACATCACTCTCCTCTAACCTCCCCAATATCATCTAAAGGCCTTTATAGGGCAATGATACTTTCACTTGCCCTCTACCCACTTCAATACAACTATCACAAGAGGCTGACACCCCTTAAAAACTTAGCATTTACACGAAGGAGAAAGTTACATTATTTGATAGCATTTGGAGACAATCTCCCACACTATCATGGAAGGGATGGAGAAATATCTTTGCACTTCTATACTCTTTGTACCTTTACATCAAATTTGATCCGATTGTCCCTATCCCATTGTTTGTGAATGATCTGTCCAAGCTATTGTTTTAGGGTGGAGAAAGAGTTTTCACCCATTAACCCTAGAAGATATTTTGAAGATATGATGAACTATTATACTTCTAACCCTCTAAAACCCCCCTAACAACATGGTGTTATAAGCATTTTTTCTTCTTGTGAGGATCTTTCCAAACGTGTTACAAACACCTGTTATCTGGATAATAATTGACTTTGTTTTTTTATATATATGGTTGACCAAGTCATACTCATAGGTAGTTGATTGCTCCCACTGCAGCCATAGTGGGTGTGTTGTGGACAGATTCAACCCTGCCCCCAGGAAATATTGCATGAAGATGGATATGCATCAAAATCCTTTTCCAATATGGTCCACCAATGGCTTACTCTAGATGAGTCTTTTAGGCAAGTGATTTGAAACTACACTAGGGCAACTTCATATATAAATATATGTGTGGGTGTGTGTGCGCGCTTTTTTACTTCCTAGTCATTAGTCCACTGTTCAGAGCAATGAATCCATGGAATCCACTAGAGCTGAAAATGGTTAATTTCCATTGACAAAGTCCAAAGACAGTGGGAAGAGGAGGAGGAGGTGGTGGTGGTTGCTACATTGTTGAAGAAGGAGGTGATTACATGATAATGCAGTGCACGTATGAAAGCATGGTTGGCTCTCCATGAGAAAAAGAAAAAGGAAAAAGCTAGTCTTTGTTGGGTCTACCTCTAACCCATATGCCTTATAACTCCCTCTCCCCCCCAATGAAAGGTCAATGGCAATTCCTCACAAACCTCCACAACCCCCCCAACCGCACCACTGTGTCCATTCAACCTTGGACACCAATATATGAAAAGGGACACTTCATATATATATATACATACATATTGACTTACTCCTATCTTTTCAGCTGAGTCATAAATAGAGTTGTGAGAGATGTGTGGTTGTGTCCATATGTGGATGACAACCCCCCATTGCACCTGAGAAATGCAGCAGTCCACGAAACACAAACAAAAAAATGTTCATTTAGTGTTAATATGTATAAAAAGAAGGGCTAGATATGAGACATGAGACATGGGACATGTGTCTTTTGTGGTTAGCCTCAAAATGGAGCCCAACCCCACCAGTTTTTTTCTGGTCTTCCACTCATGGTACCTTCATTTCTTCTTACGTGTTCAGCCTCATTGCCCCCCACATCTCTCCATCGGACCCCTACTGCATTCCTAATGTATTGGACATCCATGTCATCACCCTAATCCATTTTCTCTTTCCCTAGTCCATTCATGGGTCAATATCAATTGTATGTGAAAAGCAATGTGAAGTTTCAGGGTTTAGTTCTTCTGATGACCAATCTTGGGGTTACTAATAAAATAGAAGAAGCTCAAAATGGCCTTAGATTATGACTTTTGCAATGTTAGTTAAAAATCCATTATATGATTTTGATTGAAGAAACCTTTAGGTTATATTCGGCTCTCAAAGTATGAAGAAAAAATAAATAAATTGTAAAGGAAAATGATTTTCTTAAATTTTATTTTATAATAAAAAATATAAAAATTTACATATTTTTAATTATTTAATTTTTTTTATATAAAAGAGTTAATATAAATAAAATTAGTTTAAAATAACATATAAAAATAATTGACTTTAAATATATTTTCTTGTTAATAAAATAAAAGAATTTTCTTGTTGGTATTGGCTCGTGTTTTTCCTCAAATTTTCTTAAAAATAAGTGTATCCTTAGGAAATGTCATGAAGAAGATAAGAACATAAACCCTTTTAAGGGCCCATGAAAGGGCTAGTTTATTCTCATCCATGACATAGTCTTTTGCTAGCATTTTTACAATGTGGATGATTCCTTGACGGTGCTTTGGAAGACATGTAAAGGGTCTTTGATGGCTGAGAATTTTCTCATAAATCTACATACACTAGCATGCCATAAACATAAACTTTTTACCAAATAAAAGGCACTTATAAAGTTTACTATTAAATAACATGAGGTCATAGTCTACCAAGAAAAAATAAACACTATCCTCCTCTTTAAAGTTGTCATCTTTCACAAAAGCAAAAGTAAAGAATAGAAGTTTGAAAAAGATAGAAAAGAAAATAACTAAAGGTTAAAGGTCCGTCTTTTAACTTATAGATTATCATCTTTTAACTTATAGATTATCAAGCTGGTTTAATATAGTATCAAAAATTTCAGTAGTCTTCAATTCAAGTCTACATATATATTCAACTTTAAAAGTGGTTTTGATTTATGCATTATCTATATTAAATAAAGAATCGATTAAAACCCTTAAATTAGACATCAAGTCAATTTTTATTTGGACTGTTAAAAATATTTAATAAAATCTAAATCATTGATATATATATAAAAAAAATAGGATCAAGATACAAAATAATAAGACTTAAATATGCATGTGATGTGACGGGATTGTTCGTGTTTTTTTAATAGGTATTGATTATATATTATAATTGAATTTAACTAGAGATTTTCAAAACATGTATTGTTTGAGACAATGGATTAACAATGTATAGAAGTTTCTATACACTCTTGGTTTGAAATTGGTTAAGCCATCTTTTACTATTATTGGAAGTTGTGGTCCAAGGGCTTTGGGAGGTGAGTGGACTTGGCAAAGTGAAAAATAATTGAAAAGAGAGGGAGCAAGTGGTGGGGGGGAGGATATGGAATCAGAGGGAGGATCCAGGATAGGGTACCCCACATTGGGAGACCTTCTTCTTCCTATGAGGATTCATTCAGGATACTGAAAATCTAGGGTTTTGCTGTTGGGAATCATGAGATTCTTGCTTCTTTCAATTTTCAATTACATTTGGGTGAATTATAGGCTTTTGGGTGTGTCTTCAAGTTGATGATTAGAAATGGCCCACCCTGTAAATGATGATTGCTCTGAATCCTAACCGTCCAATGCCAATGCTTCTCTATTTACCAAACTGATTGCTATGTTGT
Source organism: Vitis vinifera (assembly GCF_030704535.1). Classification (NCBI taxonomy): domain Eukaryota; kingdom Viridiplantae; phylum Streptophyta; class Magnoliopsida; order Vitales; family Vitaceae; genus Vitis; species Vitis vinifera. The sequence continues at coordinate 2,093,621 of NC_081811.1, read as the reverse complement.
ACCATTTGGACCCTGCCTTTTTTCTGACTTTTTTTCTTTTCCATTTTTTTTTCCTTGAATGTTGCTAACCCAAATGGTGGGGCCAATTCAGGTTTGAAATCACAATAATTATGGTAATAGTTTAAAAAAAATAAATGATGACCCCTTTGAATAAGATAAGTGGAAAGAGTTGCATGATCTATAAATGTTAGACTATGATTGGCCCATGGAAATTTTCATTTAAAAAAAGTTTGGGAGAAAGAAATAGAAAACCTTTTTTGCCATATGGAATCATGTATCATAAATTTATTTTCTCATCTATTTTTTTTTTAAATTTTTATATTACTCATTTTGCAAAATTAAAACTTTTGATTAAAAAAAATTAGCTTTATAGTTTAAAAATAAAGAACTAAAAAAATATGTATGGAATATGTCATACAATAATACTAATATATGTTTTATTCAATAAAATGTTTAACATAAATAAATTGTTTATATATTTTAAAAATATAATAGAATGTTTTTATTTATAAATTTTAAGTATTCTAGTCATAAATGTTATTAACAAGGAAATAAAAAAATTACTAAATTATAAATTATAGAACAATTTCCAAATAATATTAAAAATAATAAAGATTTGTTATTTTTTTAATAGAAAATATTGGAATGTAATATAATGTTTATTTTAATCAAATATAGAGTATTAAAATGTAATTAATTTATTTCATTTTAAAAAAAAATTAAGCTATTTTATTAGATGTTATATCTTATGTATTTCTATCCTCCCTCACTAATCAAATGTACTCTAAGAATTTTTCTAACCTAAATAAAATCTTTAAAAAATTATTGTTAAAGTTTGGTCCCGTATTGGAAAGTAAGCATGAATTATTTAACATCGCATGCCCAACCAGAGTATTACTCGATACTTTAAGTTTCATTCATTTAGTATATAAATTAAGTCATCTTATTATTTTATGCTTATTTTTGTCTCATTTATTTATACATTAATCGTCTATATTTATACATTTATTCTACGATTTAAATTTTATCATACAATTCAATTGTTCAGATCACATGTTAAGTATAATCTTGAATCGACATCATAACATTTGTCTTATTATTTCCTAATACAACTACACCCTCTTATTCTTTTTGTTGTTGCAAAAATGTGATTATAATGTATTTAATCAAGAACATGATACACTTTCTATAACATTTCTCCCTAGATTTGGAACTGAAGACCTCTTTTTTATTAAGGTCCATTTACATTCCCTCGTTGGATGATTTAAATCTCATCATACATATTCAACGGTCTGGATTTGAATTTCAATAGGTACGATTAGAGTACGTCAACATTTTTATTTTGATTATGAGAGACCACCAACAGTACAGAATGAGGAGAATCTAAGAAACATTTAACTTCAATGTTAAGTGACATAATGGCTGTCCAAAAGACAGCACCACCTGGTGATTGTGCTGAAAAGTATAAGCAGAGCTAGCACCAAGGCATGCACTATGGGTTGAAATTAAATTTTATGGACATATTATGTCTCTTTCAGGGGATTCCTTCTGGAGCCTTGCAATGTAGCAGAGGTGTGGTCACAAGGCCTGTCTGAAGCTGTGACTCCCACCACCAAGTCCTTTGACTTTATTTTTTCCCCAAGAAAAGGAAGGATAAACAATAATATAAATTTCTCACATGTGTGTGTGATGAGGCAAGTTGGGTGTGGCTGGGCGGTGGGCAGAGGGAGAGGGACTTGACTATGGGAGATTGTTTCTTGGGAGTGATGGATATGAATCAGAATTCAGAATTCAGAAGAGATCTTCTTCTAACCCTTTATTCACCATTCTGATCTCCCCTAGATCCTCCTAACCTATTTCACATCAACAGGTTCTGCAAATTTGAGATTTGCCCCCTTTCTTTGTCATCTTTCCAACTATAAACTTTTCACTGTTCTTCCACTCTCTCACACTCCTAACAGTAAGGGTATATGTTTGGTTTCACCATCTTTCTTCATCTTTTTTCTTAAACAATTTTTTCCTTTCTTGGCTTCCTTTTTTATTTATCCTTTCCTTAGCATACACTATGCTTACTTCTGGGATATCTTTAAGAAAAGAAAATTAATATTAAGAATAACATAGAAAATTTAGAGGAAAAAAATATTAAGGATGCTAAAAGATTTAATTCTATATTTTTCTTAGATAAAAAGGAGAGAATTTATTTTTTTTCTCCCAAATTTTCCGTATACAATCAAAATAAGAAACAAGATTTAAAAATTTTCCTTATATTTTTTTCTTTGTAATTTTTTCCTCCGACTTTTGGAATGTAAACATAATAATAGAGGGAAAAAAAGGTTTAAAAAAATTTAGAAATTTTTTCTCTTATTTGTTTTTCCATAAAAAGGTTGAGGGTATTTGATTCTTAGAAAATTTAAGGCAAAATAAGAAGAAAAAAAAAAAAGAAAGAAAACGACTTTTCTTATCACTTTAAATATAACCAAAAAGGAAAGTATCCAAATTTTTTTTCTCTTTTCTCATGACATTTATACCCCCAGTGGTCATAAAATAATATTTGAGGGCACGAAGTCACAATATGCCCAAAATAACCCGCACTTAACTCATATACAAGAGCAGGAAATTTTTGATATTTTAAAATATCAGATTTATCCTTATCTTCAATAAAAATATTCTAAAAATATAAGTTTCGAACTAGGCAGCTACTTCAACTGCGAAATGGACACCTTGAAAACCCATCCAGGGGAAGAATTGAAGTTAGAATTTACAACCACTTTTCTTTGCTTTTAACACCACAAATAAATCCATTTTCAAAAAATAATTTTTTAATGTTTCTAAAACGACCTTTGATTGAGAACTTGAGATGTTCTCAGACATATTTTTGTATTTTTAAATGTAGTTTTTTATATTCATTAAATAATTTTTTAAAATAATCCTTAGAAAAATGAAAACAACCCAAAATAATTAAAACATATTCTCAAAAAATATCCTATTTTCAGGATAAATTCTTAAAAAAAAAAACCATTTTCTATCAAAAAAAATTACCAATCGAATTTTCTGAGTATAGGAAACAGTTTTTTTGTTTTTAAGAAGCTCTGGCAAATGCTTTTGTTTTGCAGAAAAGCACTAACAAAATGGCAAACAAAGAATAGCCCTAGAGATAAGCCCTAGTGAACCATCACAACTCTACAACTTAGCTTGCTCTTGTTTGGCTGAAAAGAAAGCCTCATATGGCTTGACCTACAGACACGGAAAAATTTTCTGTTTCCAAATTCACTCAGCAATCTTTACAAAATGAAATGCTTGATCTGACAGAAATAATAAATGACCTGGTAGATTTAAGAACAAAAATCCATTGGCATGACAGCCAGCATGAAAAGGATTCTACCACTCTATAAAGGTACAAACGAGAGGTTTATAGGGGAGATGATGTTAATTTGAACTAGAATAGACCATTGATGATGGAAAATGGTAAGATTGGCATGGAAGAGAATTGCAAATACTCTACAATTTCATATCTAGAGAATGGCAAACAAGGTCAAGGAGTGAACAGAGAGAAGTGTCTAGAGAAAATCTACTAATTTATTTAAGTTGCGATTGATTTATGGGCAGATCTTGATACCTAACTGGAGGTATTCTTCCTTGCAGCATAGGTACGATAAGCAGCCAGTCCAACAACTGCAATGGCGGCCCCAACTGCAGTTATGAAATGAAACTTAGTCAAGATTTATGTGTGTATGCAGTAGAAAGATGAGTGTGTGTATGTGCGCATGAGGAAAGAGAGATGGAGAAACCAGCTGCAGTAATTCTGGAAACTTAAATTGCTTCCCTGCATTGAAAGACAACAAAAAATATACCCGAAAATAACATGAGAGAGTGATTAACAAGCTGGCGGTATTGCTTGTGTTTTCTCCCAGTTTGTGTCTCAGGAATGCTTAAATGAGGGTGTTCAGCAGCACGTATAATTCTACAGAATAAATTATTCAGGTCTCCCGACTTCACACTGACAGGAATAGGTGACTCTATTCCCATCTCCTGACAAACCTGGAACAGATGAGTAGAAAATTGAAGAAGAAGAAGAACATGAAGAAAGAAATCAATGTTTGTTCTCCATCAAACAAAAGATAAGTGAAATTGAAAATTTGAAGAAGTGATCATTATCCAGTGCTTATATACAGATGTGGGAACATAAAGATGAGGAAGCAGATGACAAAGTATTTACCTTTGCTGAATCTTGTGCCGCCATCGGAAATGGATCAAGGTCGTACTTAGCTGCAACAAGAAGGCATGGGACCCCAAACCCGGTCTCTTCTCCTTGCCTGGCAACTTCTACAAGCAGTTCTGTTGCTCTTCTCCATGAAAGTTCATCTGAACTGAAAATGGAATACAAAATTTGCAGTATTAGACCTTGAAGTTTGAAAGGAATTAAAACAATAACAAATAGCCAATTTGACAAGTTGGAAAATACTGTGACTAACATAGTCTGCAAGTGAACTTATGTTGAACTGCCAAATGCCCTTAACTGGATTTCAACTTCCAAGGAACCTTAAATATCTAAATTACAAGGGACTGTTTTGGAAATCCAAAACCAAAGGGGGATAATCTGACCATGTTTAGGTAGCTATGGGACCCTATCTGGTCAGCATCAGAATATTCCCACAGGCTTCTACACAGTAGGTGAATGAAGCATATAATAGAGCTCATAAAAATGCTGATTAAACAAGTTGGGGCTTATCATTGACGGAAATTTGTTGCAAGTATATGTACCATAATCACCATATTACAAATTTTAAATCTAACCATAGTAGAACACAGATTCTGATCGTCTTTTGGAGAAATGTGATCATCTAGTAGTTAAGTCTAATAAAATATAGAAGCATGGTACTTACCTGTCATAGACAAATATTGCTGCATCACAGGCTGCCAAAGATTGCTTATTAGAAAGAAATTTTTTAAATCTATCTTCTGGGATTTCTCGCAATATAAGAGTCTTCCTAGTTCCCTGGAAAGGAAGCCAGATATCACAAACATGGCCTTGGTACAGATGAATGATTATTTCATCTCTTGTAGATGTCAGAATGCAAATGATATAATAGAAAATGCAGTGGGAAGGTTCATTTTCCAACAAGCCCAGCCATTACTCAGTATTTGTTGCCACATGATGTGACAAGAGATGTGCATGAAGCAAAAGAGAGTGGTGATATTTTCTACAAATTACCAAAGCACACAAAATTTCTACTGGTGGTGCTCACCTGAAGCTCATCAATACCATTTGTTGCATAACGTTCATCAACTGTTGAAGTATAATTGCCTGAGAAAGGCCTGTAGTTGGAATTGGCAACAACACATTCCATATTGCTTAGAAGAAAGAAGACAGAAAAATGAAAAGACATCATTGAGTAAACTGACTATTAAAACAAGAAATAGTGGTAAACATGATGAATTTCATAAATTAAATAACAAGAAGCCAATTGAGTTAATTAATGCCCTGCTTCGTGCACCTTTTTGACTTTCTCAAAGCTTTTCTTAACTGTTAAAGAACTTTACAGCTGGTTACACGCTGAAGCACATTAAGATAGAAGAGGTTTAAGGTCTAAAAGCTTTACATAAGAGCTTTAGGGAGTTGGAATTTACATTTTTTTTTTCATATTAAATACAAACCTCTCCTCTAAATAAATCTTTTAAAAAAAATGTTTTAATTAGAGACTGCAGCTGCAGCAAACAGCCCTAAGCTACTTTGACCTAGCTCAAGGTTCAGAAGTTGCACCTTCCTAAAAAGGAGGTCAGCAATGAAGACTTTCCCGCATTTTTGGGTCCAAAAACAACACATTGAAAAACATTTCTTTCTGTTTGTCGTTTCTTTCGATCTAACGATCTTCTCCGAGTAGCACGAAGTGCTGAAGACGGATCACCAGCATATCCAATGTATATCAAATTAGCCAAGCTACTTGCTGGGTCCAATAGGGTCATAAGGGCCCACTGCAACCATGTTTATCATAGAGACAATTAACAAACAGCTGAAGAAGAAAAAATGGTTGGAGAAAAATTATCAACCAATGGAAGCCTAATATGAAGAATGATTGGATTGTCATTTAACATAGATTGAAACACTAGCAAATCAAAATATAAGTAGGAAAACATGAACAAATAGAAATAAGCCCTTCAATCCAACAGTAACAGTAAAATAACAACAGAAAGACTTCCTCCCCTCACCACAGACTCTAAAAATGACCACTAAATCTTGTGATGGAATATAAGAACTAGCAGAAGTAATTTATTCTCCAGTCCACAGCCAAAGGAAAACTGAAGAGCAACTTCCCTTGAACAGCCTCTTCTTGGCTGGTTCTTGTTAAGAGACAGTAGTGCAACAAAGAGCCCACTTACAAACTATTTTGCCTTTACAAAATGAATCGAAGATGCCAAAACATTATCCCTTTTGTCCAAAATGTTACCACAAGTTGAATATATTGTAGAACTATAACCACATTTGGAAAATATGCAGAAGCACTAAGAATTATAAAAATTGATTTTAATAAGATATAGTGAAACGTATAGAAATGTGCCATGGTCACACATGTTGGTGAAAAATGCAAGGAAAGATAGATAGCATAAACACCTCAGAAAGAAACCCATTAAGTGATAAAGCCCCCATTGCTGTTCTCTCTGCAGCATCCCTGTATGGAGCTTCGTGCCAAGGACTGAAATTCAAACATAAACAGCACATCTGAGACAAGCATTCTGAAGAAAAAAAGTCAGAATTCGAGAATGCGAAAAAATTATTGAATTAAAAAAAGATCACATATTGGAAGTCATTAATCAATATTGGCAGGCATATAAACTGAGTCGTATTAGTACTATGAAAAAGCAACTTGCCAACATATAAATGTAAGCATCGAACTAAGAGACTATCAAAAATAATTTGTTGAAGGAAATATTACTACTATTTGAAGTTCAAGTCCCAGCTACAGGGGCTTGGAATACAAATCTTGTTCCAATACACCAGATAAAAACTACTATTTCTTTAATGAAAACATGAAACTTTTAGATCGCTTGTCAAAGAATTTATCTGAGGAAGAAATATTTCTGTTGTTATGGCTGAAAAATGCATTTATTCCCTCAACAGTTGCATGAACAAATTGTAGTCCTATTTAAGAGGTTGGATGCTGATGGGGAGGATAGGATGCTGTGGAGAGGGACGAAAAATGAGATTTTCACTGCAAAATCTCTCTACAAGTCTCTTGATCATAGCTGTGCAGTCTCGTTTCCGGGTAATATTATTTGGAGTCCGTATGTTCCTTCAAAGGTGAGTTTTTTTGCTTGGGAAGCTTCTTGGGAGAAGGTCCTTACTCAAGATCAGCTTAAGAGGAGGGGCTGGATTCTAGCCAATAGATGTTGCTTGTGTTGCGTTGAAGAGGAAACGATAAATCATATCCTTGTTCATTGTTCTAAGACGAAGATTTTGTGGGATCTTATGTTTTCTCTTTTTGGGGTCAATTGGGTGTTGCCGTTTTCGGTGAGAGACACTCTATTAAGTTGGTATGTCTCTTTTAAGGACAAGAATCATAGAAAGGTTTGGCGGGCAGCTCCTCTCTGCTTATTTTGGACAATTTGGAAGGAAAGAAATAGGATAGTCTTCGATAATGAGGCTTTGTCGACTCAAAGATTGAAAAACTCATTTGTTTGTAATCTCTTATCCTGGGCTAGTTGTAGGCCCTTTATCTTTGTTTAACTTTGTGGATTGGTTGGGTTCTTGTTGAGGGCCGGTGAGTACTTGTGTTTTTGTTGCTTGTTTTAGGTGTCTCTTGTATACTCCCTGTATGCTCTGGGATGCCTTTCAAGCTCCCTTTCTCTAATATATCTTTGTGCTTTTGCCTATCAAAAAAAAAAAAAAGCTTGGGTGGATGTAAATAAATTTAAATATTTACTAAATCCTAAAAAACTTGATTGAAATATTTCCATAAAAGAGAGAGAGTTTGGTCACCAACAAAGTAAATATCAATCTTCAGATTACTAGTTTTCCTCATCTTATTCCCCAATGTTACCGACTCACAGAAACATCAGAATAAGTCTGGGTAACTCCAACCAGAAATGGAAGTTGTGAAGATAAGAGAGCAGTGCATGTACAGTTCAGTTCCTAACTAAATCATCAACAAGTGTTCCCCTACTTTTACAAGTGGAATTTGAACAAAAAGCTAATTTAGAACTTTGGTTGCCTATATTTAGTGTTTAGAGAAATTTTCCTTTTTTGTGGGAACATGTAAGCATAGACATGAGGAAATAATTATAAAAAAAAAAAAAAGGTTGATTATCAATGAACCCAATTGCGCAAAAAATAATACAAAGTTGAAATTAATAACAAATATAAACCATTGCCCTAAGCACCTGCTTACAATAGCTAATGTTAATCTAGAGATTCAATGTCACAACAGGTCATTTCAATTCACCATAGTACATTACAACAAATGTGTCAAATAAATGGTTGAACAGATAATAAAGCTATATGAATGGTGTCAAACTGCACCCTAACATTTAGGGTTATTAGACATTTGGATTATTTTCTGAATGTGCAAAACAATTTGCACAAGAGAAAGCTTACCAACCCATATCATAGCATGAGAAACAGAATTAGAACCATTGAAATTCATAAGCAAACTACATAATTTTACATGCAAACAAACCAAAGAATTTTTCAGCCAGCATGTTCATTGTTTACTTACAACCACATGAAGCTTGTCAGAAAAGTAATGGTCCAAAATTCAACTGAATACAAGTATTAAAGTTATCCTCTCATTCAATGATGAAGGAAAAAAAATGGCATGAATAGTATGACATTAAATCAATAAGTCATGCAGTAAATAAAGAAAAAGATTAAATAGCAATGCTGATTAGAGAAACCACATTCACCTTTCTGGTGCAGTTGAAAATAGATCATCAAGATCATCATGCCGTAGGGCTCCATCCTAGTAAGAATGAAGGTTCACATAATAAGAAAGCATCACCATATTAGTCAGCATCGTAGGATACAGCAGCTTGGATTCAGAAGGAAATTTGCAACCATGCATGACAGATACACAATTGCTTCAACAAATTTAAAGTCATATTGTTATGGCGCAATGTGGAGGAATGGCTCTCTGAACATGCAAGGTATGATTATCCATCTTTTACTACTCAACCAAAAACAGGTCATGATAACAGCAAGAAACATGTTAACCACAAAGTACCAAACCAATTATAACCCATAGACCAATTGCTATGCACATGGAAAGGGTAAACAGAATAAGAAACTTAAATCAAACTCAGGAAACAAAATCTCAATCATAAGCTGGCTAAACTGTGGAAGAAAATATATAACTCTATTTACAAGCTGGACCTTGACTTTCAAAAACCCTTAGCTTCATCTGTTAAGCATATTAGTACTTGAAAAAGCAAATTCCTCACATGAAAGAAAGTCAGCTGATTATACTCCTTTTTATGAACGAAATGGTTCTGTAAGAGGGCAGTTGTACATTCCATGAAAAATGAAATCATTCTGCTCTGTTTTTACTTGGATGAAATAAGGTGATGTTTATGAAAAGAATAAGCACTAACAAGTGAAAAAATAAGTGGGTCTCATTTTTTAAGCATGTTTGATAACACAAATGAGGAGTTTTATTCAAAGTGCGGTGGAAAGAAGCCTTATATCAGGTTTCAAGGTTTGGAGAAATAGAGGGGAAGGGTTGAGGATTCCTTTTTTTTGGTTTATTGATGACATTTTGTTGTTTTGTGAAGCCAACCACAATCGATTGTTATATGTGAGGTGGACTCTCCTTCGTTTTGAGGCAGTGTTGGGATTGAAGATCAATTTGGAGAAAAGTGAGCTCATTCTAGTTGGGAGAGTGGGGGAATATTGAGAGTTTGACTCATTAATTGGGTTGTAAGGTGGGAAGTCTTCCCTCAAAGTATTTAGGCTTATCTTTGGGTGCCTCTTTCAAATCCATCTCAGTGTGGTCCTTAGTTGAGGAGAGATTCAAAAGCAAGTTGGCTTCTTGGAAAGGATAGCACAACTTCGGAGGAAGTAAAAAACACTCCCTCATGTTTGTCAATCTATTTCTTATCCATTTTTTATATTCCCAAAATGAGATTAGAGAAGGTCCAAAGGGGCTTTCTTCAGGTGTAGGCCTTTTAGATTCTTCAATCCACCTAATAGGTTAGGGAATTGTCTGCTCAATAAGGATTTTAGTGGCTTAGGTATTATGACTTTTGGACCTTCTAACAAGGTCTTTTTGGAAAGCGGCTCTGTAGATTTGCAAATGAATGGTATAATTTTTGGAGAACAGTGATTGTAGATAAGTAAGGCAAAATGGAAGAAGGTTGGTGTTTTAGAGAGAGGAGATGTTTATGGGTCAAGTTTGTGGAAAATCATAAGGAATAGTGGATTCTTTGTTGTAGCTGCTGAGTCCTCTATCTGTAGTTAATGGGTTTGAACTTTGAAGGATAAGCTGGTGTGGAAATTAACCAAGAAGGGCTCTCTCTTTGTTGGATCCTACTACAAAATTTTTTAATGTGAGGGAATCTTCTTTGTTTCCAGCTAAGGCAGTTTGAAGTTCCAAGGCACCATTTAAGGTTAGTTTCTTCAGGCAGCATGGAAGAAAATTCTCACAACTAACAAACTTATGAAGAGAGGTTGGACCTTCATCGATTGTGGTTGCCTATGCAAGCAAGTTGGAATCTTGTTGATTGTTATTGCCTTTGCAAGCAAGCAGCTAAGTTGGCTGCCCATATTCTGATCCATTGTTAGTGGGTCTAGTCTTTAGTCTTTGGTTTTCTTGTGATTTGAAGTTGCTTAGGTGGTGCCTCAATCAGTTAAGGAGGTTTTACAAAGTTGGTTAGGTGCTTTTGATGGATCCATCCGTAAAATAATTTGGGGATTAATCCCACTTTGTTTGTTTTGAAATACTTGAAAGAAGAAAAACTTTAAGGCCATGTTTGGTTGGCTGGATATGGCATAGGATAGGATAAGAGAGAGGATAACATATTATATCCCATGTTTGGTTAGTGATGGGAAAAGATAAGTTATACCATCACTTATCCCATTCTATGTTCAACCAAACATGAGATAAAATAAGTGGTAGAATATATTATCCACCCTCTTTTTTATATCCTTTCTACATAGAATATGTTAAAATATGGGATATACATATCTCATGTATCATAAATTTATTTATTTTATCAATCTTTTATTTTTTATATTAATTATTTTACAAAATAATTTTTTTTCATCATAAAATTAAATTTAAGGTAAAAAAATTACTTTATAAAATATATCATAAAACAATATTAATATATAATTATTTTATATATTATTTTTATATATTGAATAACATAAAATAAAAAAAAAATATTTATGAAGTTTAAATATCTAAATCATGAATATTTGTTAAATGTAAGAGAAATTTCATTTTTTTTAAATAGAAAATATTGAAATGCAATATAATTTTTATTTTAAACTTTGAAAAAATAATATATATATATATATATATATATATATATATATATATATATATATATATTTTCATTTTATAAACTAAATATAAGCATAACATAACATATCCCATTGGATATGCCACCTTAGGCTATCATGTCCATTGGATTTAATATCTAAGAATATCATATCTCATTGGAAATCATGTCCTAAGATATGTATTTCTTATCCAATGGAATATGATATCCTAGGATATACATATCTTATCCTATCCTATCCTGCCAACCAAATGTAACCTAAGATTCTTTGAAGGTTTGAGAAGTCAATTATGGCAGCAAAGTACTTTTTCCTTAAAACCTCGTTCTTTTGATCTAATAGGGAAGTAGGAACTATAAAACTCTCTATTATTGATTTAGTATACAAATTAGGAATGGGTTAGGATGTCAAGTGTTTTTTCTTCCTTGGGTGTATCTTGTATGCAACATGTGTGCTTGGTTCACTTCCTTTTTGGTAGGCACTTTCAATATAATCCTTCTTTGTTTTACCTATCAAATAATAATAACACAAATAAGTCGCCACTTAAATTTGAATTCCATTTAGCAACCACTTAATGTTATAAGTCAAAAGCATGATTAAACATTTGAACAGAACATATAAAGTGGTTTTTAAAATTTTACAACTTTTAATTCCTTTTTTTTTTTTTTTACCATTTAATTTAAATTCTTATTAATATTTAATCCTTCCTAAAATAAATTGCATTCAAAAAGAAACTCTTTCTACCTTATTAGTTTGTTCCTATTTTAATATTAACTAAATAAGTTTTAAATGTTTTCATGAGTTATTGGTGTTTTCATTTAGCATACACATACATGTACACACACACATAAAAGAAATTAAGAAATTGTGTTCCTAACCACATCAAAACTCTTCCGTATATTATGTCAAAATTAATATATTATAATAACAAGATTAACATATCATATAAATTATTGATTCAACACATTCAAACTTTAGTTTCCTTTTTTTTCTTTTCCTTGTGAAATAGTTGAGTTAAATTCAGCATTTAGGTTTCAAATGATACAAACAGACCTTTAAATTTAGCAAATTAGCACAATCAGTATTTGATACTTAGAATCAACATTCTTCAATATTAAATTTTTAGTTTTATCTAAAATCAACTAAGTTTTTGTAGTGAGGGGTAATGAATTTAACTTATTTTGATGTTTGTTAATGAAATAGGTTTCAATTATATTTTACAAATCAATATTTTATGTTTACATTAAAATATTCATTGCACATCATTGAAAGAGGTCTTGTTTTAAGTTTCCAAACTTTCTTAATGGGCACAACATGCAAGAAATTTTCACTTTTTTTAGATACATTCTGAAAATTCTCTTAATGCAATCCTATGAAGGATTTGAACTCTCCCAGATGAATTTTCAAACCATGGTCCCAGAAGGAATATGACTCAAGAACATTAATTAAAACAAACACAAACAGCAAAACAGGTACAGTCGCACAAATCAGTGAGAACACCAAGGAACTTTCTGCTACAACGTCTTGATAAGGAATAAACATAATGGTATGTATTTTAACTATGACATTCATGAATATAAAACCACCTAGGAACTTGAACAGTTATTGACACTGAGAATCTATCTATGACATCATCATAGATAAGGATATAGAAGAGATCAATGCATACATTATCAATGTCGAACAGATTGAAGACCCTCTTTAAGAACTCCAAAGATTCGCTTGTCAACTCCACACTCTGCAATGTGGCAATTAGAAGTAAGTCTTTCATATGAAAGAATTGTTGTTAGAGGTGGAATACAAAAAAACAAAAATGCACAACAGAAAACCAAAATAATGATAAGAATTGGAACAGGATTTGCAAGGCAGTTTGTCAACACAGTCTCAGTGGCATGAGCATAAGCTAGAAACCGGGTAAATTCAGCATAAATTTCATGCTTCCACTAACACATCACAATTGAGCAGACACAAGGCAACGCTTTAATTGAAATCAACATTCAGAACCAATAGACAGATGGTCCCTCCTTTCTAACCATGCTTTGAGCAACCTAAATGTACAATACCATGAATAGGATGCTTAGGATCTTGACTGTCAGAAATCCAAGACGATCAATCTCTTCCACTAAATAGAAAAAAGAACAGGGCAGAGCACAATAAAACGTAATAAAACCTTATGAAAAACAGGAGATCAAGATGGTATAATTTTAGCCAAGGGAAATACCTGATCAGGAGCTCGCTTGGCTGGAATGGGAAGAAAACTCCCACTCAGTTTAATAGCATCATCATATCCAAATTTCCTCAAGACAGTCCATGTTGTCTCAAGTCGCCCTTTTTCTATGAAAAGAGCATGGAGAAAAAGGAACCCAGACAAGGTAAGACCAAGGTGGTTGACTCCATCAGGCAACTTTTCTTGTACAACCCTCTTGACACCCACTATTTCAGCAGGTTGTAGTGGAGCATTGAAACACTGAACCTGTTTACCATCATTTCAGATGTTATGCATGGTAACTAAAAAATTAAATGCAACCCCCGAAAAATATTGAAAATTTTAAAACACCCAAAGTAATATGAAATACTATCATAAAACAGATTTAGAAATACCTGAAATTCATTCAGTTCTGCATCACTCAAAGCACCATCCATATCACGATCACAAAGGATAAATATCCTTTTTAGTGCCCTAATGCACCGGGGTTTTAAAGTCTGTGTCTCTTGATCAAACAATGGGGCCGTAGGATGAAGAACTGCTTTTTGAGCATAATAGAAGACATCAGGGACCTACAAACAAATAAGTTAACATCTTAAGCTTCTTATGTTCTAAATTCTGATAATTTGGGATTTAAATACAAGAACAATGATATGATATGCTACAGGGTTACCAAATAGTTTTAACTAATAATGAATTCATGAACCTTCTAAATTGACCTAGTCATGTGATTACTGAATTAAACACAAATCCATGATTCATAAACCATTGACCAATAGCTACCATTTTACAAAAACATATATTCAAACAACAATGAGATAGAAGCCAAATCATAAACTAATAACAGGTTTATATATGATTGAATATTGTCACTACGATGCAAATGTTGCCTAAATCCTTTAAGAATGTAAAAGGCTCGATCTGAAATATTTTAATAACACAGGTACATACCAATTTATGTCACTGAAAACAAAATCTGAAGCATTTTAATAATATACCTGAACCTGGGAAGCTGCGGAACATTCTATACAAGTCTCAATCTCCCTAAACTGTTGCATTATTGGAGACATCACCTGCTCCAAACTTATCCGTTGACGCTCATCTCGCAAATCTAGCTTGCAACCCACAACAATTACTGGTGCCCTCACCTAATCATTCATAACATAGGATGCAAGAAATTTATTTATGTCGATAAACGTGAATATTGGGGAAAACTTGTTAGTAAAAATCCGGAGTTATAAACCTCTAGCCGGCGAAGTTCATGGAGCCAGAAAGTGATAGGTCGAGAAAGGTTAGTATTATCGCAGGAATACGTTAGCACTACAGCATCAGCTCGCTTCAATTCTTCTGCCAGCTTAGCTCGATGCTCCAAGCTAAAACAAACAGCAACAGAAACAATAATAATAATAATCGAAATTTAAAGCAAATAGGCACCAAAAAAAAAATCAAGTTCCCGAAATTAAGTTCCATTGTTTTTAACGGAATAACTGAAATCAATAATAAGATTCAAAAATCAATCAAATTTATATAAATTTTTGAAAATTTACCTACGCTTTTATCATCTGCGTGGCTGCTGAGAAAACAGCAAAAGGGGAAAATATCTCCAGATCGAGTAAAAAAATCACACAACATAATATTCAAAATACTATTTCATTTAAAATTCCTCGATTTCTCAGCAACCAAACAGAGGAGAAATCAACGACAACACATTCAAATTCTCCAATGACCTTGATGAAGTATCGATGATCGTAACAGGAACGCGATCCGGATAGAAATCCGCGGGAAGGCGAGTCGGCGGCAAGACCGGCTGGACAGTCTCCGGGAAAGTCTCGGTGGCGGCCGTGGAAATCAAGCTCGATTTTCCGGTGCCGCGGTCTCCTACCACGACGACGCGAACACCAGTCCGACCGCTCACGCCGGCCATTGCAGCAGTGAGGAAGAGACGGAAGAATGTGGAGATGGTGCAGGGAATGGAAG
Organism: Vitis vinifera; assembly: GCF_030704535.1. Classification (NCBI taxonomy): domain Eukaryota; kingdom Viridiplantae; phylum Streptophyta; class Magnoliopsida; order Vitales; family Vitaceae; genus Vitis; species Vitis vinifera. Next base: position 2,077,947 of record NC_081811.1, on the reverse strand, counting down.
GTGATCGGCTAATCCGAAACCCTAGATCTCACTCACTTGAGATCAAGTGGAGATTTGATAAGTAAATTAGCAGTTTCAGCTACGTTAGTTATAATAATGGCGGGTATACCTCTGGGGAATACTGCGAAACGCCTTGTTTGGCTGCCTCGAAAATTAATTCATTTTCCCAGAATATCAGTATATTTTTACCCATTTTCGCCGGCAATAGAGTATAAATAATAATTTTTTTATTTCCAAAAATGCAGGCATGTCATGCCCTAGCCTTTTTCTGAACGGTCACGTGTCAACAAAAGCTCCAAATCTAGTGCATGGAAAAGAAAAAGGAGGTTTCCTTTCTTCTTTCTCGTGAAAAAAGTAAGAAAAGAAAGCACAAACCCCGTATGCCATGACCATTCCTTCTTATTAATTATTCTCCAAACTCCAAAAATTTTATTTACCAAAGCATTAATATTACATTAAGTTATTAATTTAATCAAATGGGTGTTTAGTAAATCAACTTAATTACTCAATTTAAGTCATTAAATATGTTAGCTTAATGATATGATTTAAAGTTAAAAATAACTTTAAATAATAAGTAAAAATAATTAACTTAAGTTTACATTTCTATTTTATTTTTTTATCCTCATTTGTTTTACTTATCTCTATAATTTCTTTTGCTACTCTATTACTTCCACTGTTATTAGACTTATTTTGCCTTAATTATAATTTATAAAGATAAATATATTAATTTGATAATTTAAAATAAGTTTTATGTTAATTTTATCAAATAACTTTAATACTTAAAAGTAAAAATTAAGTAATAAGTTTTAAGTTAACAATTTAAGTATGCTTAAATTTAAAATCAACTTAAGTCATTAAGTAATAATTATTAAGTTTTACCAAACACCTCCCAAATTTTAAGTTATTAGGTAATTGATAGATTATGCTATTACAAGCTAATAAGATTTAATTCTATAGTTTTAAGGTTTATTATAAAAAATTCCTACAACATAATTGAAATTTGATTTGTCGTAAAGTCTAAGCTAGTCTTAACCGAGCGTATACACTTAAGAGAGGAAATAAATTGGATGTGGATCGATTTTAACTTATTTTAATAATTAAGGATGTAAGTCACAAATTAAGCAAAAATAATGACGATATAAAGTAGAAGAAAGTAGGAAAAAGACATGCAAATGGGGTTTTATAGTTGATCGGTGCAACCCTAACTTATGTTGATTGTACTTAAAATTAAAACCAAGTCAAGGGTTTCGCTAGTCTTCCAAGGTTTTAACCAAGCCTTATTCGCTTTTATACTTGGATTCCCGATTCCAATGGACCTTCCACAAGTTGCTCTCAAGACATGTCTTACTTTTGAACTCTCTTATAAGATTAAGGTTTAAAGATAACCAACACAACAAGATCCTACCATAGATTTTGGCTCAAACAAATACAAAGGAGGTTATGATTGAAAGGTGCATTAAAGTGTGTACAAATTAATAATAGTTATAATTAATGAACAATAAATGATATATTCTTTTAGCAATAAATGAAGTTTAAAGCACTTTTATATAGTTGTTGGACAAATTTTTCTCAATCGGTTCGCCAAGGGAATAGGTTGTTAAACTAGCCATTAGTGGCAAAAAGGTATAGCAAGTGATTGTTTGGAGCCAGAACCTTGACCAATATACCGATAGCTCAACCAATGGTTACGGTCAAAATCATGGCATACCACCATTCATCGACCTCGATAGGTACCCTTGTTTCTTTTACAATTTTAAGAAAATGCAAGCAGATCTAATCAACTACACTTCTCCTCACCCATTTGAAGATCATTTTCAATAATATTTTAGAACACTTTCGGTTTGAGTCTTTCTTCAAATTGATTTTCATTCAATTTATAAATAAGAAAAACCAATTTTTTTAAAAAAAAATTGGAATAATTTAGGTCCTTTAAAAGGGATGCGATGCAATGCAATTTGCTCCTAGTACACCGCTCAACCTTAAAGAATATGATCCTAACCGTCTTCATTGCATTGATATCCGAATAATGTCTTCTTAATCTTCATTTTCCTCTTAATTTATTAACAATCTTTAGATAGACTAACATCAAAGATATTAAGAACATCACTAATCACTTAACTTTGTTTTCTAATCATCAAAATATCACAGCGAGGAAACCTTGGACTATCAATTTGATTAGAAAAGAATACACGGGCAATAAAGCATGATATTTTATTGCAATTTAATTTGTTTCTCAAAGTATTTAACATCAAAGAGTTGAACCAACAAGGGAAGATAGACAAAATCCGTCTCATTATCATCGCCACTTAGGACTAATGTTTTAAATTGGATAACATTTTGAAATCAGCTTAGATAGAAACCCTTTTAACCAAACCTTATCCAGTAAAGGACAAAACAAGTAGAGAAATATTTGAGTAATATGTCACCTTAACACAAATCCAATGTAGGACCAACTGCCCTAAAACCAAACTACCCCAAGGGCAGTGTGGGTGGGTTGGTTTGGTGGTTAAGAAATTCGAAGGGGCAGAAGCCACACTCCAGAGATGGATGAGCCACCACCCTTAACCCTATCCACCTCCTTGTATCACACTCACCACTCATTAACAAAAACAAAAACAAAAACAAATGAAATGAAAATTTGTTGTAAGAAACAAAAGAAATGAAAACAAGTACGTGGAGCAGTAAGGAATAACTGCACCAACCATCGGGTTTAGGGGTTCACCGAACCCAACCCAACTAACCTCGTCGTCCCATGCGAATATTATATATTTGTATTCTTTCAATTACTTTATTACCCCTCGTGTTCTTCTTAAATTACTAGTTTGTCACCATAGACTTTTTTTGGATATGGATCAAATAGAAAATCGAATTTGAACAATTTAGTATGAATTTATATTAGATTAATTTCATGAGAAGTTAAGGGTATGTTTGATACCGGGAAAGTACTAAAGAAAGAAAAAAATGTTAACATAAAAAGTTTTCTAATATTTGATTTTATTATAAAAAATTATATGAAAGAAAATTAGATATAATTAAAATTAATTGAAAATTTATGTATTTTAAAATTATTTAGTTTTTATATATAAAATAAATAAATAAAATAAAATTTTAAAAATATATAAAAATAATTTATTGATTTTTTTAATCTATTTTTTACTTTCTTCTATTTTTTCTTTCTATTTCACTTTTCTCACATTTTCAATCAAATTTTCTAAAAATCATACATAACTTATAAGAAAAAAATTAATAAGAGTTTCGTATTCTTATTAGATTAATTTATTAAAAATATGATGATTTAGGGAAAAAAATTTAATTTAAAAGATTAAAAATTATTATTTATCGTGCAAGTTTCATTTTTATATTAAAAGTTATTTTATATTTAATGAAATTATTAAAATGTTATTATTATATTTTAAGAAATAAAGCTACAAACCAAAAAATTAAATATATATGTATATATATATTCTTTTTTTAAAATTAAAAGAAAATGTAGGTAATTAGGGAAACGCAAAAATGAAATTAACATATGGGATTGGAAAATTTACGTGGTATTTTCGTAATTATAGAAAAAACGAAGGTCAATTGGTAAATCCACAAAAGAGAACCATAATCTTAGAAACAGAGCGTGATTACCACGCACCAATCAGAGCGATCAAAGTGAGTTCACCCTCCGCAACGCAAGAAAAGAGCGTGGAGGGTGAATCCAACAGAGTCCCCGACCTCTCTATATATATCCAGCCACGTAACTATATGTGTATGGTTGAGTTGCAGGTGAGAAGTTGGAACTCCAAAGCTTGAAAACAAAACCCAGAAAGAAAGAGAACAAAGGAGGAAGAAAGTGAAAAGGAAAAGAAGGGTTTCGATGGAGATTGAAGAAGATATTCAAGTGGGTTTCGAAGAAGCAATGTCATGGCTGCCTTCCCATGTAGTGGCCGAGGCCTGTGACTCTAACTTTAAGGTCTCCTCCTCCTCCACATTTTCTCTGCGTTTTTCTCACTTCCATTTCAATTTTCTTCTCTGAATCATGCATGGCTCTGCAACTCAGTGTGATGGTTTGTTTTGCATTTTGGCAGGTAAATTTGAGGAATGAATCCCATAGAGAGCGTAGGCATGGGCTCAAGTCTGCTGCAGACCCTGCAGTTCCAGTGGTACGTCCTTCAAACTATCGAATATTGCTTCCAAAATATTATCAAACACACTCTATGACATACTTCATAGTAAATTTGCATTAGAAGTGGTCGAAGTTTATCAAGTAGAGAGGAAGAACCATCCATATTTGATTAACTGTTTGTTTCTGTTGTTAATGATGATGATGAAACAGCACTCAAAATATAGCTTGAAACCCCATCAGAAATCAAGATTTCCAACAAACTGGGCATCTGGGGGACCCGGAATGCAAGCCATTTTCCTAGATTCTGGTCGAAGATCTTGTGGAACTGGAGTTTTCCTTCCTCGAAGAGCAGGCACCAACTTCCAACCAAGCAAGAAACCTGGTAACGTTTGTTTGGTTCCCGTGAATCTCTCTCAATCTTTAGTCAAATTGTTAGTTCAACAAAAAAACATTAGTCTCCTACATAGCATTGAAATGATACTGTTCAGCGAAAACACTTCTAAAAATCGATTTTTGAAAACCATTTTATGATGTTCCGCAGAAGAAATATAACTTCTAGTGGATAATTATTTTTTATTATTTTTAAAAATAGTCCATTGTGTTTTCTGTTTTTTTATTATCAGAAATGTTTTCCTAATTTTCAGTTCCAAAGAACGAAAAACAGGTTCTATATATCTACCAATGGAATTCACAATCTCCAATGATTTCTGCAGCTTGCTCTCCTGTTCTCCTCCCTTCTCGTGTGGTTCATGCTCTCAACCTCAATGTTCATGCACTGGGCCTGCAAGTTTCTCCCCAGAAAGGTCTGTTTTCCATTGATTTTCTGATTGATTCCCGGGATTTATTACTTACCACTAGTATTCATGTTCATTCTTCACTTGCAGATGTTACAAATTCTAATAATCCAAAAGCTGGAAATCCCATTTCAGTTGGCAATAAAAATGGGAAAGAAGTATCAACACACCAGAACTCCCAGGAGATATTTCTCCCCAAAGAGTGGACTTACTAGAATCATTAGTAGTTAATGGCTCTCAAATTAAAGAGCAAGTTAAGCGGATAAGAATTAATCCATAAAAGAGAAAGCTCTTGTTCTTGTTCTTGTATTGTTGTTGAATGTAATGTACTTCTAAATAATAATACATCAACAATTTTCTCTGCAATACATGTTTCAATTAGGATGAGCCTTTGGTACTTAATGACACTCCTTCGGTATCATATCGAAAAGGTACTAATGTTTTTTTTTTATCAATATCGAAAAGGTACTAATGTTATTAAAACCAAAAAAATTATCGGGTTATGGTTCATTAATTGGACCAATGGTTCAATTATGATAGAACTATCATATGAATATAATATTATAAGTATATATATAAATAAAAGAAGTTAAATTTTTTTAACAATAATAAAAAATTATATAAAAATAATTTATTGATTTTAAATTTATTTTTTATTTTCTTTCATTCTATTTTTCTTTTCCATTTTTGTTTCGTATTTTCTCTCAAATTTTCCTATAAACAAACATAGCCTATATGTTGCCAAATTTGAGTTTTGCTTTTGCATCTTCCCTTTCCCTTAAGCTTTTATCCTCCCTATGCTTAAAACAGGTGATCCTAGTATTTTAATAAAAAAATTATTAGTAGTATGATTAATTTGTATCATTTTTTTTATGACATTAGGTGGTGTTTGTTTTTTTGGATTTTTGTTTAAAACAATTTGTTTTCAGAATTTAGATTGTTTGTTTTTCTATTTTTTCATTACTTATTATAAACTTTTTACTAAATAGAAAAAACCAAAATATGTAACTTTTTCTAAATAGAAAAAATAGCATATTGATTTTTCTTTACTTTTTAATACTTAATAGAAATAAAATACTACAAAAAAAAACAACCTAATATTTAACACTATTAAGCATTAAGGTTCTATTTAAAATTAAGTAAAAAAACAAACACCACCTAATCATTAAATTATCAATCAAATAAACATATGCTAAAAGTGGAATTGTACATACATCACCTTTTTTTTTTAAGCTTCCACAATACACAATAGTTTTATTGCCTTCTTATTGAACTTTTTCAAAAAAAAAAAATACAAGCATTTTTCCTCTTTCCCCTCCATTTCTGAAGGATAGGTGGGTGACTCAAGAACATATAGTAATAATGTGATAAAGCTCTCAGAGAAGAGTACATGCCCAAATGAGTTTGAATCATCAAGAAAAATAGTTTATCAGTCTTCTTTTGGGTCAACTACAAGGAGAAATTGGAAATATGCTAGTAACCTTGCCTGGGTCCCCTATTTTACATACCTGGTGAACCAGTCCACCATGTTCTGATGGGCTTCTTCGGCGCTCTTCACTTCGATCTCGTTTTCATCTTTGTATCTAACAGACCATCCATGGACAACCCCAGGAAATATCTTGACATAGCTATTAACCTGTAAAAGAAGCCAAGGATCAATTCCATTATGAAGTAGAAAAAGGGTAGATAAGTCATGTAATGAGATCCCTTACCTCAGGTTTTGTCGATAAGACTTCCTCAAATTGCTTGAGAAGTTCTGGGGGAGATGCCTTGTCAATCTCAGCGCCTAGCACAGCGATTGGGGCCTTGACCTCTGAGAAAAGAAGTGTGAGTTGGACTCGTTACTTTAGGAAATAACTAGGAACTATGCTACTCTCTTCTGGTGGTTGGGACTCATTCTAGCCCTGGTTAATCCTCTTGAGTAAAAACCGGATGCTGAAAAAGTGAGTAGGAACTGAATAAAGCCTTATAGAAACAAGTTGGAACAGGCCACAGGACTTTTTCCAACATTACACTACATTAGGGTCATACATTTGCGAGCTTTCAAAGGAAAACCCAGTGTAAAATGTGTACAGGATTCATGCTCATAATTTGGATGCATCTGCAATGAAGATTTATACCTTTAATGTCATCCACAGTGACACGGGAAGGGTGTAACAGCACTGCAGACTGAATGTAATCAGACTTTGCCAGCTCTACGACCACCTTGGCTAATTATGACAGAAAGTCAGCATTTTGGCAAGCTCATACTATAAGTCCAAAGAATGAAAGGTTTCAACAGTCCAAAAAAGGATGAATCTCTCACCTCCCCAACAAAACCCTGCAGCTCCTATTGTGGATATACCTTTACTCTTTAAAGCTGCAATAACTGGTTTAGCATCTTCAAATCCTTTGTCCTAACAAGAACATTAAAAAGAAATATAGAAAATTAATGAAATATGATTTTAAAACTCATAGCACAGCTGATTCATTACAGCTTTATGCAAGTTTTATCCAACTGTAAATCATAGATGAGCCATGATGATATGGAAAGTACATTATATCAACTAAGCCTGTTTAAAAAGATGAAATGTATGATGAATTTATTAAATGTATCATAGATCAAATTATTGCTTTTTAGAGTAAGAAACAAACTGTTCCGTGAGATTCTCTCCAAACTTCTATGGGCTTCTCAGGAATGTCAAAAACAAAAGGGTCTCCATAGAAGAAGTCAGGAACCACCACATAGAATCCGGCAGCAGCAACTTTGTCAGCAAGCTTCCTTTATAGTAACAATAAGGTGAACCTGATATTAGGCTTTAGAAATATTTATACACTCAAAATTTTAATCCTCTTCCATATAAAGGACAAAGAATATAAAATATGTGTAGGTTCTAAATGATCTGCATCTAATTTTTCTTTTCCTTCGTATCTTCAATTGCAAGCCAAACAAGAGAACTTGAATTGCCTTCCTATTTCTTTTCCCTTTTCTAGTACTTTCCATGATTCACACAGTGTCCAAATGTAACAAGTAAAGTTCACTAGCTGAAAATAAAGGTAATCCAAGTTACAAGCCTACAAGCAAGGTGTCTAAGAAATTAGAAAATCAAGTTCCATTTTCTCTTTTGACAGGGCAAATTACTTAGGTAGATTCCAATATTAACAAAAGAAATATGAGACACAAGCCTCAAAAGTCAAAAAAAAAAAAAAAAATAGAAAAAGAACAGGAAAAAAAGGAAGGAAACAAGACAGAGACCGACAAAGAAGAGCAAAAGGATCCAAAATAACAATTTTGATTGATAAAACAATCTATATTTCCGTATACTAAGCTATTTCAAGTATTTAAATCCTTATGAACATAATGGCAAATTGAAACTTGGTTAGATACTTAAAGATATGAGTTTGTCAGTCTCCTCTGTGAACTGTAATCAAAGACTTCTGAATATGCGGTGTTTTAAATGGAGATAATATGCATGAAATACAACAATATCCAGGTTTCTCCATTTCCCCCTACTTCATTGTTTGGGTCTCTGTTTCTTTCTCTCTCAGTCAAAACATCATGTTTTGTGGTTCTTGTTCTTTGCTTTCCTGCATCAAAATGCAGCGTATGAAGTTTATCTGTTTCTTCCCTTCTGCGTTAAAAGGCAATGTTTTGATGTTTCTTCCTTTCTTCCTCCACAAGCTAAAACGCTACATTTGGGGGTTCTTCATTTCTCTCTGAGCTAAGGTGAAGCATTGTTGAGTTTCTCCATTTCTACATCAGTATTATTCGAAGGAGGAGGAGATATGAAATCCATGGACTGGTTCGACACATGTTTTCTTTTCTAAGGAACTAGTGATCACCTTCATAAGGTTTCCCAAGTAACAGCATCTAAACTCCTTCAGTTAACATCTAATGATTAAACAAAGTTTACTAAAGGCCTTAGTAGCACAAAATTGATAAAGAGAATAAGAAAAATTATAAACTGATTAGGGAAATTTTATCCCAGAGGGAGAGAAGAATTTGGAAGGGATTACGAGACTGTTTGGGAGTGATTTTGAGAAGGGCAAAAAGTGCTTTCTTACAAAAAATTAAGTGTTTGACAAATTTTTAAAATCAATTTTAAAAACCAGGAATATCATTTGAAGTGATTCCTATACAATCACTTGGTAAGTAATATAATATAATACATTACCAAAAACGCTATCAAAGTACTTCTTTTAGTTTATATCCAAACATTAAGCGATTGCATTTCTAATGGAAGTGCTACCAACAAAAGCACTACAAATAAAAACATTTTAACTAGAATCACTCCCAAACGGGTTCTGAAGCATAATAGACACATAAATGATCATGAAGCATACACCATTTCCTTGTTGATGAATGAGTTACCACTGACAAACTTGCCAAAAGTTTTCATATGTGTAAGGCTCCATGAGTTCATCATTTACTTGAGCAAGGTAAAGCAAACAAGCAAATAATCAAATGAGGAAAAAAATTCGATTGGATGATAACAAAAGGGGATTATCATTCAGCATCTGAACTTGAAGAAGGGGTCAGTTGGATCCATCCTTTAGATCCAAAGTCCAGAGTTCAGAAATGGGCATACCTGAATTTTGGTGCTTCATATCCTGCAAAAAAAGACATAAGTCTAAGAAACCCCATCTGAGAAAAAGGAAAAATGAAAAATGAAAAATGAAAAATTGTGTGCATAGAAAGCCCAAGTTCTGTAAATTGCAGAGATAATCCACCCTTGTCAAACATATGAATTTCAGCTTGACCTATAACATATAAATTTGTTACACAAAAAGAGATGCAAATATTACCAAAATCTACTATCAAAAGATGACATATAAGCAAGAAACTCTAAAACACTGATAAATCCCAGATACAGAAAATATTAACGATTAGAAGAACTATGATGGCTAACAATTTGATGGTTGGTCTAACCATGATCACAAGGTGTCAAATAATTAGAGAGAAGCAAGCAAATCAAACAATGGATACTGGAAGTATATTCTGTGACAGGGTCTATGCCTAAACCCTGAAAACCTCTTACATGACCTAACTGAAAAAACCATAAATATTGGAAGAAAGAAGCATGAATTTCCATGTATTAAGCATGAAAAACGTAAATGGAAGAAAACCCATGTCTAGTTTTAGATAAAGGATCAAATCAAAACATGAATCATGTAGATTGGAAGAGATATGCTGAAATGGGTAATCACCAAAAATGTCAGAAACGAGAAGAATAGCATGCTTGGAATCAGAAGGGCCAGCAACGTAGGCCTTGAGACCTCCAACCTCTATAACAGAGCCTCCCCCACAGATTGAGGTCAGGTTTGGTGGGTTCTCACAGCACTGTGAATCAGACATGTTGTCCTCTTCTTCTTGAGCGACTGAATTTCAGAGCGATGGGAAACTAACAGAGACGAAGAGGAAAAGAAGAGAAAATGAATACGCCTCATAAAACGACGTCGTTTAAGAAAATGCTTCCATGTAATTGCATGGAAGGGTAAAAATGGAAAATGATCAGTCAAAAGTTGAGAATCCTTCAATCCTAATTCTCAGTAGTCAAACAAGGGCCCTTTTTTTTTTTTCTTTCTCTTTTTAATTAAAAACTAGGTTTGGTTTAAGTGCAAGACACCTAACAAGGGCCATTTTTTTTCCCCATTTCCTTTTTTTTTTTCTTTTTTTCCTCTCTTTTTAATTAAAAAAAAAATTAAAAACTAGGTTTGGTTCCGGGCAAGACACCTAGCCATTTTTTTTTCCCTATTTCCCTTTTTTTTTCTTTTCATTTTTCCTCACTTTTTAATTAAAAACTAGGTTTGTTTAACATACAAGGCACCAAGGGCCATTTTTTCCCATTTCTTTTTTTTTCTTTTTTCCTCTCTTTTTAATTAAAAAATTTAAAAACTAGGTTTAGTTTACGTGCAAGACACCTAAAATATTAGGTAGTAATGTATATATATTTTTATTTAGATATCATTTTAAATATTCAATTTTTTTTTTTTTGAGATTAATGTTCATTTAGTTGCTGTGAAAATTGGAAAAAGGAAGCGGAAAGAAGTATGAACGTTATTTTTCTATTGTTTTGATATATATATTTTTTTATGATTATTTATTTGATTTTAACAGTTGCATTTTATTAAAAATCATTTACATTTCTTATATTTACATGTAACATAATAAATGGGTAAGCTTATTTTGAAAGGGAAAAAAATGTGCAAGTGATGTGCAGTAAAGGAATGGCAACCACGTAAATCTTTAGTGGAAATATGGGTAACAGACAGTCTCAATAAAACTATATAGTATAAATATCTCGATTTTTTAATTGGTATATATTTTTTAAAAAGAATATTATATAAAATATTTTATTGTAATGTTAAACCTTTGATACTAACAATACATACTGATAGCGATAAAAAAAATTGAAGAGGTAGCTTGAACACACGACCTCTCACCAAATCAAGGTATGATACCATATTTAAGTATTAATTTTCTTAAAAGTCTTAGAAGATTTGGATTCAATAGCCCAAGTCCCCTTTACTTAACATATTGGGCAAACCAGTCCATCATGTTCTGGTGTGATTCGTCGGCTCGCTTCACGGCCTCTTCATCTTCAACCTTGTACCTGACAGACCATCCATGAGCTACCCCGGGAAATATCTTCACGTAACCATTGACCTGTACAAAACCAGCATGGGATGATTGGTGTTAAAAGGTGCATAAATCATCAGCAAATTTAATGCCAAGACATTAGAGATTTATACCTCAGGTTTAGTGGATAAAACCTCCTCGAACTGTTTGAGGAGCTCGGGTGGAGAGACATGGTCAGTTTCAGCTCCCAATATAGCAGTTGGTGCCTTAATCTCTGTCAAAGAACTGCTAATCAGCATCATCAAAACTTGAAACGAGTCATGAACAAATTAACATTCATACCCTTTATATCATCCACAGTGACACGAGCAGGGTGAAAGAGCACTGCAGCCTGAATCTGGTCCACCTTGGATAGCTCAACAACTACTTTTGCTGATAAGAATTCAATTTAGTCAGAACCTTAGCCAGCAAGATGCAGAATTAATCTATCATACTTGTATGCTTGGTGCAATATCATTAAGGAAAAAAAAGACTCTGTTAACATGAAAGATCAACTAAGAACAAGGTGAAAGAGAAAGCTCACCACCCCAGCAAAATCCCGCTGCTCCAATTGCATTTATGCCTTTACTTCTCAGTTCTGCAACAACAGGTTTTGCATCTTCAAATCCTTTATCCTAACAACAACAGCAAACAAGAATGTGAATTTTTGTCTAATTACATACTGGTGGATATGTAAGCGAAAAATAAATGCAACTCTATTTTGGATAAACTCAGAAACAAACCATTCCATGTGCTTTTTTATCCAGACTGGTATAGTCATGGTTTCGGGTACAAATGGGTCCCCATAGAAGAAGTCAGGGACCACCACGTAGAATCCAGCAGCCGCAACTTTGTCAGCAAGCTTCCTTTAGAGTCAAAGTAGAAAGATAATGATATTAATCTAAAAAGCTGCACATAATTACACGCTATAATCTACTTAACATCCGATGCCAATGTGAAGAAAATTTTTCTTCTCTTTTTGTTTGCATAGATCTGAAGGTGAAAATGATAAATAAAGACAGTAAGTTTTTTAGTTTGTGGATTTTCTTGTTACACCTTATTTGATATCACAATCAACCCCCTCCATCCGCTACATGTAGACACCCCTCGGCAAACAAATCCTCACACGAGGTCGGGGATGGACTCTGATACCATTTATAATGGCCCACAACATAGATATTATCTATTTTAGATAGCTTCAAAAGGTCTTCAAGACTTTAAAATGCATCTACAAAGTTAAGAAGGGTTTGTACTTATATAGCGTTAGGAACCTTCTCCCATATCCGACATGGGATATCACATTAGAAGCTAGAGAAAAGTGGTTTGATATGATTTATAATCAAAGATTTGGCACAAACTTACATGTTAGAATTGCAATTCCATATGAGAAAAACTAGGGGTCTTTGGAGTTAAAACTTAGAATCAAATAAAAAGACTAGAGGTAAAGTTATTCCCTTTCTACGTCGTCTTTCATTACCCTTAATTAAAGGAATTCAAGTTTAAAATGTCTATGCAATTCCCTAATTGTCTTTGAGTCACCTATTCATTGGAAGATTTTTTTTGAATCTTGTGTTATCAATTTTCTATCATTTTCTAAATCTCCTATTGTATGATTCCAAAGTTTTTATCCTTTTCTCCTTTCTCAATAAATCCATGACAGAAAAACAAATAATCAATTCAAAAGTCTAAAAAATACTAAAAATAGGCATGGTTGAGCAGTAGACATACCTAAGATTTGGGGCTTCATACCCTGAAAAATAGACCGAATAAGAAAATGAATATGCAAACAAACAAAACCCATTATGATAAACAAGTTGGTGTTTATGTCCATTTTCTCTAAAGTCTAGAACTTCATTTCTATGTCCATCTGAGATTCAAAATACAATCAAAATTTCCTCAAGAAAAACAATCACCTATCTATCATGAAATTGTGTGTTCAAGACATGATTTCATTCATTTCATTTCTCTTTTTTCTACTTTTTCTTTTGATATATATATATTTTATGTAAATTAATTTATTTTTCATGTTTTTTTTTAAATTTATGTGGTGTCTTGTTGTATAAAGTGTCATAAATTTGGAAATATTTTTGAAAGGGCAGTATTTTAAAAAATATTTTTTAAAATTATGGTATCTTTTAAAAAAGGCCCAAGGATGGATGATGAACTGTTCAGACCAATATCGAAGTAACACATATAATCTTTTTCTCACTGCTCAAAATATGCCCTCACCTTACCAACAAAGTTAACCTAAAAACATGACTATCACCTTCTACCGTCACTCCCAAGAAAAAATACCTAAAGTCAAGATGAAATTATCCCAAACACAACACATGAAAATTGAAACCAAGTATCAATATGACTAAGAATGGAATCTAACCAAAGATTCAACCAAGTAACCTAATCACTACTTGCAGATAGAGACATCTCACCCCAATGAATCAAGCATGGAAAACAAAAATCAGGCAACACCCATGTAAGAAAATAGATCAAAACATGAGATCCAACATGAAAATTTCAAAGTGGAAGAGAATTAGGGAAGTGGGTGATCACCAAAAAGGTCTGAAACAAGAAGAATGACAAGCTTGGAATCAGAAGGGCCTGAAACGTAGGCCTTGAGGCCTCCAATTTCTGCAACACACCCAGCTCCACTGCTGGAGGTGAGGGTAGGTGGATTCTCACAGCACTGAGGGCCTGACATTTCTTCTTCACTAGCCATCAGAGTCAACGAGACAGTGAGAGAGTGAGAGTGACAGCGACAGCGAACCTCCACAAAGTTTGGTCGATACTTTATATACTAGCCTCTCTGCTTATCTAAAACGACGCCGTATCATCTGCTCAAGTAAAAGCAGAACCAAACTGGTAAGATCTTATTTGATTTAGGGTCTGTTTGCCAAAGTATGATGTATAAATGAGAAATTAATATAATCATTTTAGACTAGTTTTGGTCGAAGAAATTCTGATAATAATTAATTCAATTTTTGAAAAAAAAAAGTCGAAGAAATATAGTTGAATATAAAAAGAAAAAACTGACACGATCACTTTCGATTGGTTTTAATTTGAGAAAATTTTAAAATAATCGATTCAAACTTTAAATCCAATACATTAAATCTCCTTTATCTTGGAGTTATCTCCTTGATAGAAAAACTTTAAAAAGTTAGTAACCTTATTAAAAAAGTTACAAGTTTTTTGCTTACCAATTGAAGTATATGCCATAATACAGAATGTAAATTCTTTAATAAGTGTTTATTTTTATTCGATTTTCAATTAAATTTTCTAAATCTTGGTAAATTTTATCACTAATCAAACAAACTTTGAATCAATGAGACTTATCAAACTTGACTTACAATTTCAAGGAAATTGGTGCAAAGATGAGAATAAAAGTAAAGAAAATGCATAGGTACCGTAATGATATCTAGCAAAGTCCAAATCTGGACCATTGAAAATATATGATAAAATCTAAATTGTTAAATCATAATACAAATAAATAAGATTAAAACTCGAGAGTGCAAACAGATGAGAATAAAACACAAACCATAAAACTTGAAAATATATGTGGTACCACCTAATTGGCAGTATCTTTTTGATACCTATCGTAAAAAGTATTATTTGAAAACTGTAGATGAACCCACAAATATATAAGTCTTAAAACTTGAAAATATATGTGTCACCATTTGATTGATAATGTTTTGTCGATATCTATCGAAAAAAAGTATTACTAGAGAAATAAGTAATAATAAGATATAAGCCTTAGAGTTTAAAAATATACCGCTTAATTGGTAGTGTCTTTTCAATACCTATCTATATAATAATCATAGTTAACTTTCATAATTACTCTAATTATAATTTATGATAAAGATAAATATATCAATTTAATTATTTAAAATTAATTTTATTAAATAACCTAAATACTTTGATAAAAATTAAGTAATAAGTTTTAAATTAATAAGTTAATTATAATTTAACTTAAAATCAATTGAAGTTATTAAGTAATAAGCATTAAATTTCATGAAAATCACGTTATATGAAGTATGAAATAAAAACATGAATCATGAGGATTGGAAGAATGATTAAGTGGGTAATCACCAAAAATGTCAGCAACAAGAAGAATAGAATGCTTGGAATCAGAAGGGCCAGCAACGTTGGCCTTAAGACTTCCAACTTCTACAACAGAGCCTCCTCCACAGCTTGAGCTCAAGGTTGGTGGGTTCTCACACCACTGAATCAGGCATGTTGTCCTCTTCTTCCTGAGAGAGTGAGTTTTCAGAGCTATGGGAAACAGAGAAAGAAGAAAAGAAAATGAATACGCCTCAGAAAAACGACGTCGTTTATGTTCTAACACTAATATGTATTGAAGCTTTGAAGCTTGTGCCTGGACCACGTATACGAATGCCAGTAGAAGTCAACACTTCCTGGCAGAGATGTAGGGGTTTGACTATCCAACCATAGACACAGGTTTGGTTAAATTGTAGACACTGGTTTTCTATCTTAAAACACAACAGAATAACTCAATTTCCACACAACATCTAAACGGAAGCTCAGCCATCTGGGCTCATTATTGATAATACAGCAGAAGAGCAGTGAACTATAACTAGAGACCATAAACTCTTATAGCCCAAGTCCTCTTTACTTAACATACTGGGTAAACCAGTCCATCATGTTCTGGTGTGCTTCATTGGCTTGCTTCACGGCCTCTTCATCTTCAACCTTGTACCTGACAGACCATCCATGATCAACCCCAGGAAATATCTTCACGTAACCGTTGACCTGTGAAAAATCAGCATGGGATTGGTGTTCAAAGGTGCAGAAATCATCTGCAATTTTAATGCCAAAACAGGAGAGATTTATACCTCGGGTTTAGTGGATAGAACCTCCTCGAACTGTTTGAGGAGCTTTGGTGGAGAATATTGGTCAATTTCAGCTCCCAATATAGCAATTGGTGCCTTAACCTCTGTCAAAGGGCTGCTGATCAGCATCATCAAAACTTGAAACAAGTCATGAACAAACTACAGTATACCTCATTGGAACCCAAGGTGACTAGGTAACTGGTGTGTGTGTTATTTGGAGCATCGGAGAACTGGTACTAACCCAGTTTTATTACTGCTTTTTTGGAAGTTTCATTGTTTATTTTTTGACTGAAGGCACCTAACTAGGTTGAAAGCTGTGAATTCCATACCATATGAAAGCTACCATCCAGGGAGTGTGCAAGCTGTGAATTAGAGCCAGATGCAGAATCTTTCAGGGGAAAATTGTTAGGATTGAGCCATATGGGCCCAACATGGTTGGCGCTTAGGACATCCAAAGGGAAGGCCAAAGGCTCAGTGACCCCTCAATCCACCAATTGTTTATTTGTTCTAATTAAGGAGGTGTCCCCCGGAGGAATCGAAACTAAGACTAAACCTTATGTCCAAACTAGCCCAGATGGTACTAGAAGTTGGTTGGACATAAGGTTTAGTCCTAGTTTCGGTTCCTCTTGGGGTGCCTTCTTAATTGAAATAAATAAACAATTAGTGGATTGAGGGGTCATGGTTCTGAGCCTCTGGCCTTGCCTTCGGATGTGCTAAGCGTCAACCATGTCGGGTCCATATGGCTCAATCCTAACAAAAGCGCACATATTCTAAAGGTTAAGATTCATACCCTTTATATCATCCACAGTGACAAAAGAAGGGTGTAAGAGCACTGCAGCTTGAATGTGACCAGCCTTGGATAGCTCAACGGCCACTTTTGCTGATAAAGAATTCAATTCAGTCAGAACCTTGGCCAGCTAGATGCAGGATAAATCAGTCATACTTATATACTTGGTGCAATATCATAATGGAAAAAAGACACTGTTAACATGAAAGATTAACTAAGAACAAGGTGAAAGAGACAACTCACCACCCCAGCAAAATCCTGCTGCTCCAATTGCGTTTATGCCTTTACTTCTCAGTTCTGCAATAATCGGCTTTGCATCTTCAAATCCTTTATCCTAACAACAACAGCAAAAAGGAATGTGATAGTAAGGCTTATGAATAAAACTTACATACTGATGGATATGTAAACGAAAAATAAATGCAACTCTATTTTGGATAAAATCAGAAACAAACCGTTCCATGCGCTTTTATCCAGACTGGTATATTGGTTTCAGGTAAAAATGGATCTCCATAGAAGAAGTCAGGGACCACCACGTAGAATCCAGCACCCGCAACTTTGTCAGCAAGGTTCCTTTAGAGTCAAAGTAGAAAGATGATGATATTAATCTTAAAATCTGCACAAAATTATGCGTTATAATCTACTTAACATTAGTAACTACGAGAATTCAAATACTTGGATCCTATTGCATATTAGGCATGGTTGAGCAGTAGACATACCTAAGATTTGGGGCTTCATACCCTGCAAAATAGTCCAAATAGGAAAATGAATATGCAAACAAACAAAAACCATTATGATAAACAAGTTGGTAACTCGTGTATTTAGTCCGAAATCTAGAACTTCCTTTCTGTCTATCTGAAATTCAAAATACAATCAAAATTTTCTCAAGAAACAATCACCTGTCTACTGAGAGGAGTTCACCCAAAAGAGGAAAAAGAAAACCACAAATAACTAAAAAAAAATTAGTACCAGAATGCAACAAAACTGAAACATTCACAATCTTTGAAAAAAGGAGAGTTTTGCCATAGATGTCTGCATGGGGAGGAATTCGTAGGAGAAATGCTTTGTTGGTTCCAATGAATAAGACATGAAATGATTTTAACTGCTATTGATCCAACTTCAATTTCTTCCTCAAAATGTTCTAATAGGGTTTCTACCATCCACAAACCATGTCAGAGTTTGATGACAGTAGAAAAACAGAAGTCCAAACAAACTGGTTTTAGCACACATGACATCTCTTCATTCAAAGCCTAATGAGGATCAAGATCAAAGCAACAAATATAATCTTTTTCTCACTTCTCAACATATGTCTTCATCCTAACAATAAGTTAATAACCTCAAAAAGCCTTAGAACTATCACCTTCTATTTCTACAGTCACTTCCTCCCTAGAAGAAATACCCAAAATCATGATGAAATTATTGTAAGTATCAATAGGCATGCTATGATTAAAAATGGATTCTAACCCAGAGATCCAACCAAGTAATCCGATCACTACTCGCAGAAAGAGATATTTTAGTCTAATGAATCATGCATGGAAAACAAAAATCGGGCAACACCCATGTAAGAAAACAGATCAAAACATGAGATCCAACGCGAAAATTTCAGAGTGGAAGAGAAATAGAGAAGTGGGTGGTCACCATAAACGTCTGAAATAAGAAGAATAGCAAGCTTGGAATCAGAAGGGCCTGAAACATAGGCCTTGAGGCCTCCAATTTCTGTAACACACCCAGCTCCACTGCTGGAGCTGAGGGTTGGTGGATTCTCACAGCACTGAGGGCCTGACATTTCTTTTTCGCAATCCAGCAGAGTGAATGA